>NC_043713.1:55246035-55321898 GCF_006229205.1 Suricata suricatta | reverse complement strand
GTTTATAACCTTTTATGTTACATTTTCTCTCTTAAAAGAATTGGTGCAGTTTCTATCTCCTGACTAGACCCTGGCTCTTGCTATGACCAAATAGCTCTTTTGGAATATAGGAGTTCTTGTATTTGCTGAATGAGTGAATGAATGAACGAATGGATGAACCAATACTCCTAAGTGCTGTTCAGTAACTGACCAAAGGCTATGCTCATGCATGCTTAGTCAGAGTGAACAAAAGTGCTTTCCTGGGAAGCCAAGGGGGTACCCTGGGAAATGCTCTGAGGATGCTCTCTTGCCTGTCAATCACCCCAACCCCACACAGGTTTCTGGCAAAACTCTATTCCCAGCTGCCTCCTTGAGGCTCCCTTGTCTCAGACAGGGACAAGCAACAATCTCTACCCCCAGGGAAAACATGCCCCTGGCCAAGGAGGTGTCAGCACGAAGCCACTTGTAGCTATTAGCAGGGAAAACCAGCTTTCCACGTTGCATATGGCATTTCTGTCATCTGCCAGACCTGGGCTTTCAACTCCCAAACTCTGGTAAATCTCAAACCTCATACACTGCTCTAGGAAAGAATGTAGCCAGGGGAAATGTCAGGTTGACTATTACCCAATTGAAGTAACACAGTAGGAAGCAAATAAACCTGATTAAAGAAAATGGAGTACATTTCTGGCTTGGCAGACAAAAAAAAATATATAAATAAATTTTCAAACGCACCTGAAATTTTCCCTTGTAACTGCCTTGCTTGGGAGCTGGAATTCTAAATCGAGAGCGCCACCTGCTGTCCGCTATGAGACCTGAACCTCATGGATGTTTCGAAGCGGACCGATGCCTAAAGCGGTACAATTGTGGACAAAACGATCTATGTTAATGTTGTGGGAGGGCACGTTTCCGTGACTGCCCAAGCATAGTTCCCACAGGAGTTTTTGGCCCTGCTCAGAGCAGGTGAACTTACCAAGCGTCCAGAGGGATGCCACGGGGTGTATTCTCCAGCATCCGGGTCTTTGGCAGATGAAGCTGAAACTGAAGACTTAATGGATGGAAATAAGTAATTTAGGTTGTGGACTAGATAGAATGATTACAGGAACCTGTTGCATGGAATCGGTGAACCGTAGGATGCTGGAATGAGGAGGGAGCTCGGAATATTTTTTACAAGAGACTTCAAAGTAAGTGAAGTGGTGGACAGCTTATGGATGCCATCTTAGGCTATTTCGTAGATGGTGCCTATAAAAGACACTTGATCTTTCATAGTGGTGCTGGTGCTGGTGCTGGTGATAAATATTATTTGTTACTCCCTCCCAGGCTGAGGAAAACAAACCCCTTTCCCAATTAGTTTCCAAAAACGTTTAACAAGAGACAGGTAGCTCTTCTAAACAAAATGAAAGGTGAGGATTGAAATGCAAATACCCCAGAAAATAACAAAACACAGACTCACCCATGTCGCTCCAAACAGCAAAGGGTTTTATATCAGGTTTTTTCCTGAAACACGTTTTGGAGGGCGCATGTGTGTGAAGGGGATGCTTCTGGCATGGGTGAAATAGAGATAAAAAACCAGAAAGAGTTGGCAGTTGCAATCAAGTCAAGGGGTCAGAAGGAAACACCAAAGCCTGGGGCGGTGTCAGGCCAAGGTCATCTCACTGTCACATGATCAGGACGGGCGATCTCAGACATCCACAATCAGAAGGGGCCATCCCTCTTCATTTTCCTGTCAGCTCGGCCCCTCTGCAGCATGATTTAGGAAAGTATAAGGAGAGGACCGTGGTAGCCACAATCCTGATTACAAAGCCAATGGTGTGCACATCCTCAAGGATAACTTGATACCTTGGCAAGAAAGTAGGTCTTCTTTTTTCCTTTTTCAACTATTTACTGCTTCTTTTTATTTCATGGGGAACTGATTTCACAACTTTGTGGTAGATGGGGGATTCATCCCCTGCCCTACCACCAATATAATTCTCCCTCAGGGTCCACATGTGTTCATGTCCTCTCTGCTGTCTGCCATGTGATTCATCATGACGCTCTGCTCTCTGGCACGTGACTGAAGTCGTGTTCACAGAGAAATACCACAAGGTGTTTCTGAATTATCCATGAGTGGACTATGTTCAGTGAAACTTTGGGGTCAAGTATATTTTCCTATGATCCAATTTCCTAACGTCGGACACCAACATTGCTGCACGCACGTGACATTGGCTGACTCACCGTGAGCCAGAATTACCCTTCCAAGTACGTTTCTACCTCATTCACATTAGAAGCCAATAAAGTCAAATTAGTTTCTATGCTGATAAAACATTTTCATTACCATGATAATTGGAGGCTTTCTGGGTGAGAGAAATGTACCTTAAGGTAAATCTCAAAAAATTATTATGGAATATCAAAGCATGTCAGTCATAATAGATATTTTCATCACAGTGATAACACGGACTTTGTGAAATTATTTGCAGAACTTAGAATGCCTCCCACTTTGTCCTCAGCACTGTGGGAGAGAAAGAGCAAAAAAATGTGGCCTCATCTTCTCTGAATACTTGGTTGAAAATTGCCCCCATCCACAACCCCTCCATGCCATATTACTGTCTATACCATTAACTTGGCTGTATTTTTCTTCATAGCTGTTAATCCTATCTGGAATAATATATGATGGACATACAGCAAAATAACGTAATGAACATACCACTCCTAGGCATTTCTTTTCTTCTCGGTGTTGTCTCTGTCCCTGGAGAAGGTGAGATCCATGAGGGGAAAACTGGGTCTTATTCACTACTGAATCTTCAGTGACTGGGCGCAGAGCGTAAGTGTTCAATAATTATTTGTCAAGCCAGGAATAATGGCCGAAAGCATCTATGTCAATATATATTTTGGGTTTTTTTTTTAAATTCTGGCTTCCTTTTCCCATTTTAAGTAAACCCAGATGCTTCTGGCTTATGCAAAATGATGCTTGTTAATTTAGTAGGTGCAGTAACAGCTAAGCATGATGTATTTATAAAAACGAAACGTTTTAAGCCATATATACCTTCCTAACTTATTCACTTCCTGCCAAATTGTGTGGCTCACATTATTGAACACATCTGTTGGACAAGTACCTTTTACCTTCTAGTAACTACAGCCGTTCACATTAAAATATGTAAACTCGAGAAATATGACGAATTTGAAATAGCTCAAGTCCTAGACATCTGTGTTTATCACGTGCTGTGCAAGCCATTTCTTGAGTGAATAGTGTGGGCCACCAGAATGCCAGCACCTCACACACATTTCATCTGAATTACACAAACTCTCTGAAAATAAATATTATCCTCATTATCCTAAACTCAGGCCACTTTCTTTTTTTAATTTTTTTTAGTATTTATTTATTTTTGAGACAGAGTGTGGGGGGGGGAGGAGGGGAAAGAGAGGTAGACAGAATCTGAACCAGGTTCTAGGCTATGAGCCATCAGCACAGAGCCTGATGCGGGGCTCAAACCCACGAACCATGACATCATGACCCGAGCTGAAGTGGGACGCTTAACCAACTGAGCCACCCAGGTGCCCCAGGCCACTTTTGTAATAAACCGAAGGTTTAACATCTGATGGAATGCTGGGTCCTGGGTCAAACTCTCCTGAATCCTAAATCGAGACTTTTCTATGACCATTCACATGAGTACTTTTGTACCGTAGAAGACAATGTCCAGTAAGAAGTGTTAAAGTCTTTTCTCCCATAAACATAAAACACCAACAATATTGTTTGTGCGGATCAGTAACACTCGTTTGACAGTGAATGTGACCTTTTCTGCCATTGGTTAGGTATTTGAATCCTAACTTGTGACTGTGGCCCCCACTGGCCGGTGACTTGGGAAGGGAAGGCTATGGCTGGGCGCTCTCGGTTAGAGGTGCTGCAAATTCACAGATGCAGTCAGCCCAAGATTCCTAGGATATCAGGTGCATTGTGGGTTCAGAGATGCTGGGAGTTGAGTGCTGTGAGCTCAGGGTGCCATGAGTTTAGTGATCTAAGAGCTGAGGGGAGTTGTCAGTTCAGGGGTGCAATGAACTCAGGGTGCTGAGAATTCATGGCAGGCCTTCATTACAACTTCCAGGAACTCTGGACGCTTTTGAGCCCAAGTGTCTCTTCCTCCATAAAAAAAAAATATTTAAAATGATATTGTACAAATGTGCTGGTATAAAGACAAAGGTAATACTGGCTGGATTCATTATGTTTGTTATTATATTCAGTTTCGCTTCTCCTTTTAAAAGAAGTCACAATGTAAACATTTTCACAGGCCCCTAAACTCTGTTGGGTCCGGGGACAGTGCCTGCTGCACCAAATGGGTGGGTGAGCCCGGGTTCAGAGGGTTAAGCAGTGCACTCCACACAAATGTGTTTGTTTCTGCTTCCTGGATGCCCACCATTAGAACGTTATTTGTTTACATCGTATACCTAGTAAAGTGTAAATATCATTGGAAGAATAAAAGTTAAGTCAGCACCTTATATACAATTTAAACCTACAGGAGCAAAAACCCGAGTTTTCTGACAAAGAAATGAGAAGCCAGGAGCAGAGGTGGGCAGTGGCAACAGAACTGCCCACCCACCAAGTCCTCTGTGAAAACCCCACCCGCATCGGCCACCTCCAGGTGACCATGGGTTTGGCCTGGCCACGTCCTGGGTGGCTGTCTATATCTGGTCCTACTTTCTTCTTTTGTTGTTTTTGTTCTTCTTATATTATTGATTTTTCTCTAAATGTGAAAGCAATATATGTTCTTCCAGAAACTAGCAAATGTTGGCCCTTTTTCTTTTCAGTCTTTTGCCTGACCTCTACCCACACAGGTCCACTCACATAGTGCAGTCAGAACTGCACCCTATCTATAGATTAAGTTCTGCATATCTTTTCTTGTGTTTAAAAACTTACCGTTTTGTACGGCTTTTCGCTAAGTCTTGTGTTTTCAGTTTTTTGTTAACACACAGGACTGGGTTTTGCCTGCTTACATCATTTCCAAAGATTTGGAAGTCATATCCTATTTTGAATCTAACAAGGGTTTTATTTTAAGCTACCAAAGTATTACTTTCATATATATTTCCCTAAGTTCCAGAGCAAAACAGTGATATGGCAGCTTGTGTGAACCCCATATCCCACCGATGATGGAGTATTCAGCATTGCTTTAATTCCGTATCACCTCCTATATCCCAGACCTTATTAATAAAATCTGGGATTTTAGACCAGTTCACTCTTATTAAACTATTACCTTTCTATAAAATATAATTCTATATTAAATTAGAAATTCCCAGAATGCTTTCAAGCTACATTGATAACAAATGTATAGATTCTACTCCCTATTTAACAGATATCGTTGGTCATTATTAGTCCTTTTATATCACAATACAATGGTTAATTTCTTGGTTGGCCAGAGGACATCGAAAGCAGTAGTTCATTAATGCCTATTTCCTAATCTTTAAATATTCAGAAATCTTTCTGTTGTCTTCATATGAAAAATAATATATATTGGGGTTATATTGGGGTTGCAGTTGCTTACCTTCAAGCGGCAAATCTTCCATCATCAGATTCTGGTATTTAATGATTGTCTGAGGCCATCCTCATTTCTGAACTTCCATGGGGAACCTATTTTTTCTTCCTGAATGCTTGTTGCGTTTCCCCCGCTAATCCTAGCAATTCAAAAATATTATAATGACATCTCATATTATTGATGCCTTAATTTGGTGATCTCTTTAAATTCACACACTCGAGACTTCTTTTCAGCTCAGGCTCATTAGGGTTATCCTCAGCTCCTCTCCACTGTGTCTTCCAAGATTAATTCATGTGCCCCACTCGTTGGTCTTTTCCCTGGGGAACAGCCTTGACTTCTCTCCCCTGCCTCTCTCTCCTTTTAACCACATTGAGTGCTCATGTGTGCCGTTTCCATGCTAATTTCTGACACACGTTAGCTTGCTGTCCCCAGCACAGCGCTATGAGTAGAAGTCCTTATCACTGCTTGGCAGATGAAAGACGAGTCCATGTCCACACACACACAGTAAGCGCTGGGGCTGAACTTCAAGGGCATGCCTGTGACCTTGAGGCTCATGCTCTCGACCCCAATGTTGCATTTCTTTTTTTTACCTGCCAATCCACCTTGGTTCCAGTTTTTATTTGTGATGTCCTTTTCTCTTGGTTCCAGGAGAGCAACTCAGGTTTGTCTTCCTCACCACTGACCTGTTTCCAAGGTGCCACTTCTGCTCTTGACTATCCAGATGGATTAATCCAGCATTGAATTTTTAGTTCTCTGTAATAGTAATACTTGCTCCTTTCATTTTCTTCCCTTTCCTTTACATTCTGTCTTGGGTCCATATTCGTTCCTCGCCTTTGACATCTTGTTTTTGTTTCAAAATGATGACATAGGTTTTCATCCAAGGCAGGATGATAATTTTTCTTTAAAATGTTTTAGTGATTTAGAAAGACATTGCTTCCCAGTGAAATTTTAGCAGAAGCTTCACTGCCTTTGGTCTGCAAGGTTTTTCAAAGACTGTCTCCTGTTTTCCTGTTTCCTTGTCCAAGAACACAAGAGAAGGAGAATGAGCATGACGCATGCCCTGTCCCTTTTTCCCCTGTAAGAGCAGGGGACACACACATTCTTCGCCACTGGCTGTGGGGCTTGCATTTACTCTATGTTTCCTATCCTCACTGCCTGACGTTCTGACCTTTTGTTAAATTTGAGAACCTAAAAAGTAACAGCCCTTGGGAGCATTACCCCCAGGGATCTTCTAGACTCTGTCATCTTTAATTTGTGGTTAAACTGTGCCTTATCTGTGCTTTCTCTCTCCCCAGAATTTGGCTTTCTCCCTCAGATGCCCCAGAATTTTCTAACTCGATCTAATAACAGAAGTACTTTTTTGGGGAGGAGGAAGACAGGTTTTGATTGTGTTAAAAAGCACCATTGATAGAGTCAAGGCATTACACTTCCTGTTTGGTACAGGTGCAGAGTGTCTGAACTGGGGCCAACAGTGGGGAGGAGGAAAGGTGATACCACAGACTCCCAGGTGGCAGGATCGCTCATTCACGGGGACCCCACTGGGATGGGCCAGCTACTACCTTCTTTACGCAGTCACGTTAGTGCTACGGCTTCTGGAAAGTCTTTCCAAACTCTGGCAAGAGGGGGTTGTGAATATATCTTTTCTTATAAACTGATAATTATTATAATGGGAACTTAGGGGGATGGAATCAGATGACCTTTTACAATGAGAAACCTTCTTTGTATTTCCCTTCCCCAGTATAAAAATTACTGCATCACTAACCAGCTCCAAGAGGACTAAACGTTGAAAAGTCTTAAGTCTCTAATCAATAAACAGACCAAAGGGAATGAATGATAATGATGTCATAAAGTGCTCGCTGACCCATAAAAATATTTCATCCTGAAGGGTGCCTGAGGGGCTTAGTTGGTTAAGCATCTGACTGGTGGTTTCGGCTCAGTTCATGATCTCACTGTTGGTAGGTTCAAGCCCCACGTGCGGCTCTGTGCTGACAGATTCTCTCTCTGCTTGGGATTCTCTCTCTCTCTGCCCCTTGCCTGCTCTTATTCTCTCTCTCTCTCAAAATAAACAAGTAAACTTTTTACAAAACCAGAATAGTTCATCCTGGCCTATCTGTGGTTGGGGCACCTCTTTGGAGAGTAAATCCAGAGGGAACCTCGTACTGTGCTTCTCTTGGTCCTGATCCCTCAAAGGAGGCCAGGGTGAAATTCAGAGAGTGGAGTACCTGGTTAGTGAGAAGAAATCCCCCAGCCCCGTCATTATCAGCACCCTCATCAAAAGCTATCCCAGACACCCCCCCCACACACACAGCCCCATCGAAGGCCTGCCCTGGGGGCGCTGGGCCGCCTGGAACACTCACTGTTCTGGGCCAGCATCTACCTGCAACAACTTCAAGACTCCTTTTATCCCTTCGCATAATGGGAGTCATTCAAAACTTCTGGGTATCAGGTGAGGAGGGGGGGGATGAATGAAGTAGCAAAAAACACTCACACTGTTTCACCTGTTGAGAGAATTAATTGTGACAATGAACTACTCAGAAATTGGGGCTTTACTGCCTGTTCTTGCTGAAACTTCTGGATACTTTCTTTAATGTTTATTTATCTGTTTTGAGGGAAAGAGAATAGGAGTGAGTGAGTGAGTGAAATAGGGGCAGAGAGGGAGGGAGAGAGAGAATCCCAAGCAGGCTCTGCTCTGTCTGCTCAGAGCCAGACATGGAGCTTGATCTCGTGAACCATGAGATCTTGACCTGAGCTGGGATCGAGAGCCTGACGCTTAACCTACTGAGGCCACCTGATGCTCTGAACTTTCTGGATACTTAGAGGAACATAACATGCGTGGCCTGTCCAGTGGGCATTAGCTGCTATCTGAATACTGCTTCCTTCCCTGGCTGAGGCCAGGGCTCCCTGAGCCCCCCACGCCTGCCCCTATGGATGAGGGAACCTCACCTCAAGTGGTTTTAGGTCTGTCCACAGGCATGAGACGACTCCTCTCAAGCCAGCCACAAACTCTTCTGAGGAATCCACCTGAAACCCCAAATTGTGGCCAATATCTCTTTCATTGTGTGTCCTCAGGACCTGGATTCTTGACATGTCAGCCTCAGTCCATTACTGGAAAGACAGGGACTTTGGGAGCAAGAAATCCTAAGTTAAAACTCTTAGCTCTGGCATTTATTGACAGCCAAGTTGTGACACATGCTGAAGAAATATTGTACAGCACCTAACAGCCTTGTGCAGAGAAGAAATGCCAGCTGGGGTCCAGCCAGCCAAAGGGGTAGGACTGATGACCGTATTCTCTCCTTGTCCCAGAAATCTTCCAACAGAAGAAAATCTATCAAACACGACCTCCAGTAACAGCCCCTGATCCTTTACTTCTCCCAGTATCTTTGGTGACCAAGGATATAATGTGCCTTCAAGAGATCTCCATTCCCAAAGAGCTTGGAGAACACTCCTCTGCTGGCCTTGGGGGCGACTCTGTTAATAAAGAGCTTTGGGGGCATCCCAGGATCCTGGATCTGGTAACAGTTCTTTCTGATTGGCCTATTAGAGCAAACCAAGGACGCCCCCATGCCTTCCCTGCCCCTCAGGCTCACTGCCACACCCCAGCTGTCAGGGAGAAGAACCCAGTGAATCCTGTACCTCAAAAAATCACATAGTCCTCTCAAAAAGTCAAGGCTTCATCCTTTTCAAACCAGAGATGGAGAATATTGATTGACCTTTTCCTCTGCTTGTTGCATGTAGTATGTCACTATTTAGAAATGTATCAAACTTTTCATTTTTCCTTTTAGAATCTTCCTTAATTGTTTTCTATTGTTGAGATGAGGTTGAGAAGAGATCACACACTGGAGGAGATCTAAAGGGGAAATCACTAAAAAGCTGGAGAATAAGGTCACGGGGGACTGAGGTTCAGAAACAGAGCAGGGTGCGTGCTTCACAGGGAGGAAGAGTTTGAGAAATTGTAGCATAAACAGGGAAACACTGCCCTTCACTCCCAAGGGGACATCAGTGGTTCTGGGTAGTTGAGTCAGGGATAAATTGCGCATCAGAAATAAAAATGGTCCAGGATTCTGTGCATAATGTATCAGAATTTTCCTAAGATATGCTGTTACCAAGGAGCCTTCTTTATTTTCTCCAGGGATCTTGAAATAAACCAACAAATACACAAACACACAAGCAAGAGTTCAAGGAAATAACCACAGACACATGTGCTCATTCTACAGCCTTCCCAATTCCAGCATGCCTTGAGGGTCCCCAAAGCCACTGGGCAGCTAAGGGTTTGTCATTATCTGCCATTCCACAAAAACATCTTAAAACAGCTGCTTTAGCCAGTTCTGCAAAGTAAGGGAATAGGGCCCTTGCCAGCCCCTTGTCTACATAGAAACATTTCAGTGATTCAGCCAGGAAAATCGGTAGCCTTTGACTTCTGGAAGCTGTGACCCAGTCTGCTTTGCTTGCAAATAACAAGCTGATTATTGCCCAGCCTTTGATGGATATTTGGCCACTGCCTCAAACTCCAAAATTGGCATCCTCTACTTCTATCAACCAGAGTACTACAGATGAAGCTCTCTGGAAGGACCACACAGGGAGGTGTATGATCTCTGGGTCTGGCTAATTAGATCATTTTCATGACCTAAATGCATTGACCAATAAATCCAAAATTCATCCCAGGCTTGAAAGAAGTCATCCATGTATTGTTTGCACCAAGAATCACATCTCTGGATTTCCTTTGCAAGTGGGAGACATAAGTGTTGTGTTCAGAGCAGAGGTGGGGAGGGCCAGGCAGTGGAATCCCACAGTGATTGGCAGGTGGCCGGAGCAACACCTGTCCCTGTCACACGCAGTAATCTGGCCCTTGGTGAGTTTGCAATTGTGCTGTGGAAAGACTTCTCAGCCAGCAAAGCGGGCTTCTGGGACATAGTGACAATTCAGTTGTCTTTGTCTCCCTTAGAGGT
Source organism: Suricata suricatta (assembly GCF_006229205.1). NCBI lineage: Eukaryota > Metazoa > Chordata > Mammalia > Carnivora > Herpestidae > Suricata > Suricata suricatta. Next base: position 55,311,475 of record NC_043713.1, on the reverse strand, counting down.
GCTGTTTAATTAACAAATGAAAATAATCCAGAAATGGATACCAACTACTTAATACGTAAATTAATAACAGTGCCATGAGTTTATTATCAAAGCAGTTCGGTCTCGAAATAACAACTCTATTTTATGGGAGCCTGGGAATTCTAAATAAAGGCTTCTTTTATCTCTTTCTTTCTTTTTTTCTTTTATGCCATTAAATAGAAACCTGAATGTTGACAAAGTTTCAGCAGGTCAGTTTCATGAACAAGCAAACCCACCACAAGGCTGGGGAATACTTATTGTATGTCTCCTCCATTCACAGCGGATACCAAATTCACAGTGGATACGAAATTACAGGGTGGGAGACAAACAGAGGCCCTTTACCAGCCTCCCCCACCTGAGAAGGGGGTGTGCAAGAGGCATGTGCACATTCTGTTCACGGGGGAGAGAGCAGGAAGTGATTTTCTAGGTGCCCTTCAACTCATTATTTGTTAATTAGAAGACAGTATGCCACACTGAGGGATAAATCCCACCACCGTGAGAGGTCCGGGAAAGAGGACATCCCTCCTCTGACTCTAGGGGAGGCCATGATTTAGAGAGAAGCCTTCTAGCTTGTTCACCATCCAGCCATCTCATCAGGGAGTGCTTTAGATGAACAAATGCAAACATTCTAACATTACTGGAGGGATTACTACATCCTGTTAAATATTTCATTCGTCTGACATCATGCTACTGACTCAGTGCTATAATTTATTAAATCTGCCTCCTAGTAAAACTATTTGATCGTTTTTCACAGTGGGGCTCGACTTTCAATGTCCTCTTCTGCCATACCTGCAAATACGTTTCTTCCCTTCTGCTTCCATCTGGTTCTTATTTCCCACAAGCGGTGTGTGGGTGGGGGTGAATCCTGACTACCTGAGTGGAGCAGGTGGACAGGTTGAGAAATCAAGGGGGAGGGGCAAAGGTAGGTGAGGGTACATCAAAGCCGGTATGTACCAGACATCTGGTCTTCTTTGGACAGAGTCAGGTCTCAGGCAATAAGCATGGTCATAATGTCCATGCCTGAGGCTGCAGCAGGCAGAAAATGGACAACATTCATCCTTAGAGCTGTTGGGACACCCCAGTCAGAAGGCATCAACAAGGTTGGACCCAGTGAAAGCTTCTTGATAAGGCAGCTACACACCTTTTACCAAGATTGATTAGTTTTACACCTGATTACTTTGCCCATTCACTTGATGACTATTTGTAGAACACCTGCTATATGTTTGCTGCTTTAGAAGTTCTAAGGATCAAGGGATGGTCCCAGAACTCATGGACTTCCACAGCTGGGTGAAATCTCTGCCGTTTATCTTGTGCCAGATTCTTTAGAGAGATAATTCTCAATCCTTCCAGCAACCCTGCAGTGATGGATCTTATCATCACTATGTTATAGATGAGATGTTAAATCCCTCTTGTGAATTTGCCCAGTCAGGAAGCCACTGGCCTGGCATTTGGACTCCAATCTTTGAGACACAAGAGACTGTGCTTTTTGTCATGGAAGGAGGTCCTACTCACCCTCAGGAAAGTGTAATGACTTTTATCCTTCATTTGGCTCCACAGACTCAGTATATAGTCACCTAAGACTTCTTGTCCAAGGAATTAAAAAATGACTCCATCTTTTGTGCTCATTGAGGTCTAAGGAAGGTGTTCAGGGTTTCCATGGCTTTGTTCACATCTATGACCTTGGGTTCTTCTGTTGGAATCCAACTCCACAGTCTTCTGTACCCCTTACACCTCCCCCCATCATGAAATTGAGTCCATGTTCACTCTGGGAGGCCCTTTTCCAGACTTCAGTGAAGAGGAAAGCATGGTTTTAGAACAAATTATTTCAGGTAAGTTGTGGATTTTTGTTCTTTTCAGAGTTGTTGGGTTTGTTTTTGTTTTTTGTTTTTGTTTTTGTTTTTGTTTATAGTAATTGGATAAAAAGCCCCTGTTTACTACAGCGAGTCAAGATGGGCATGTTCAGGTCTTCGCATGGGGCAAGAGGTGGACGCAATTCTATCTGTATCTCAGAGACAGGCCCACAGAGGTCGGCACTAATGTGAAACTTCTATAATTGTAACCGCATTATTATGCGGAAGCATTTTTATTTGTAAAGTATAAATGATCCTTTCAATCCCAGGTGCAATTTCATCATACAACCCTTTCTGTTAAATGGAGCTCTGACACAGTCTGCAATAGCATGTAAAAAATGGCCATGCCACTTCTGCATGGTCTTAGTCCTTTATAGCTGGATGAATGCCTTACTGCCCCTCCCTGGGGGGCGTTGTTTCTTCAATTGCAGTTCCCTCATGGTTTCCTGAATGGATTCTTTTGATTAGATCCACCAGGATAGATTACGCAGAGCAATGTAGTTAACTAACCGTAGTTAACAAGCAGTTAACTGATCTGCTATGACCTCAGAATAGACAAGGAGAGAAATGATGCTGTTCTGTAACTTACATCTCAAAAATGAATGATCATCTTCCAGTTAAACAAATGCATTTAAAACAACATGGTTGTTTTTATAGTTAAATTCTTAACTATTTAAAAATAGAATAGCATGCTCAAAGCTGGATAAAAGTAGATTAACAGGAACCTGAGGGATTTGGTTGGTTAAGTGTCCAACTCTTGATTTTGGCTCAGGTTATAATCTCATGGTTTCATGGGTTCGAGCACCACATCAGGCTCCATTCTGATAGCATGGAGCCTACTGGGAATTTCTTCTTCTCTCTCTCTCAAGAATAAATAAATAAACTTAAAAAAATAGGTTTAACAAAACATGAACAGTGGCCATTTCTTGAGGATGAGATGAGGGGTCATGCTAAGTTTCTCACTGATACTTTTCCAGCTCATTTAGTGTCTGTAAGAAGCATGTAAAAGTATTATAACCAGAGCAAATGCAATAAACATTGTATTAAGTCTTTAATTTATGTAATTTTACCAAAAACATATGCCTTTACAATGTATGTTGTACAGACATGAAGTCACTTGAAAGCTTCAGATGTAAGCTGACATTTCTATAAAGTCTCAATTCCAGGCTTTTGTCTCAAGTATCCATGGCCAAGCCTGAGTGATGATCCCATGTAAAACAAATAAAAATTCTGGGTATCCTGTTTAAGAAAAAATTGTATGTGCCACAGTGACCTGGGAAGTGGGAATTCAGAGAGGGAAGGGAATCACTGAGGCAAAGTATTTAAAACCAAAGCACTTGCCAAACCTAGATGGACCTGAGCTTAAATCTCTATAGTCTTTAGGGCAATAGGAAAAGGAGGCAAAACCCGGGGGCTGCCCAAGTGAGAAGTCTGCTCACTGCCCTGCAAAAAATATCAAGTCCAACCAAATGGCTAACCCTCAAGACAAAGCTGAACTTGGAGTTGACCCATAGTTCTCTCCCCGGGGATATCTAGAGAAATATCTTGTCCTGAAGATTTGGGCAGGGTAGTGAGAAATATGTCCACCAGCAGGTATGCAGTCCAAAATTGGATAGTCTAGGGAGATTCTCACGCAGGCGAGGCAGGCCAGAACCAGCAAAAGCAAATGTAGACCCTTTCTAAAGGAATCTCTTCCCCACCTTCATCCTAGGTGCAAAGGATTCCTACAGTTCCTTCAGATAAAGCTTCACAGTCAAAAATCACAACAAGGATGAATATTTCTGTTGCCTTTGGCAAGAAGTTAGCAGAACTGGAATAAGACATTAGATATTAAAATGATCAGATGATGGATAGAATTTAAGTATGTTTAATATGTTAAGTGACATGGAAAGAAAAAGGAAAAAATATAGTAATAAGGAAAAGATTAGAAAGAAAGACCTAGGAGATTGGACTAAGAATCAAGTAGTATATCTAGAAATTAAAAATATTACAACTGAAATTAAAGATGCATTGAATGTTTTTTAAGTAATCAAGACTTAACTGAAGAAAAATTCGTTAAGTAGGAGATACATCTGAAGATGTTCTAGAATTCAGCCTAGTGAGGAAAAGTGATGAAAAATTTAAAAAATGAGGTTAAGATCTATTATAGGTGAGAAAAATCTAACAAACTCATAATTGGAGTTTCAGAAAGAGTGGCTAGAATAGAGAGAGGCAATCTTGTAACTTCTGAGAATTTCCTAGAACTGAGGAAAAACATCGATTCACAGATTCAAGAAGCTAGTGAAACCCAACCAAGCCCAGGGAATAAAAACACTAAGACACATCATAATGAAAGTGAGGAACAACAGATGCAAGGAAAAACATTTCATGAAATCAGCCACAGATAAAATATGAATTGCCTTAAAAAAACAGCAATTAGACTGACAGCTGACTTTTCAAAACAAAACAAAACAAAGCACTGGAAGACAATATACAGTGGAAAGGAAGACTCCAACATGCCATGAGGAAGTGACAATCAGCCTGGAGTTACATACCTGGCAAAAAATGTCATTCAATAATGAAGACAAAACAAAGATAAAAAAAAAAATTTTTTTGGAGAGAGATTGACAGAGTAGAAGCAGGGGAGATGACCAGAGGAAGAGAGAAAATCCCAAGCAGACTCCACAGTGAGTGTGGAGCCTGACGCAGGGCTTGATCCCATGGCCCTGGGATCGTGACCTGAACTGAAATCAAGAGTCAGACGCTTAACCGACTGGGCCGCCCAAGTGCCCCAAAGATATTTTAGATAAATAAACATTAAGAGAATTTTCCAATAATGACTAACATACTCTAACCAAAGGAAATTTGAAAGGATGTACATTAGTTAAAGTGTGATTCCAGGATGGGAGATCTAAGCTGGACAATAGAATGATTTTTTTTTTAAAAAAGGGCTAAATATGGGGGTAAAACTAAACCATAGACCATATTAAAAGTATTTTCTTATATGATTTACTTAAAAAAAAGACAAAACTAAAATGCAAAATGCACATGTGTACTAAAATACAAAATGTGAGAAACTGCATAATAAGCAGGGACAGAGGTCATCAGAATTATTTTAAAGACTATGTATAAGACAGTGGAGACATAGTTTGACTTTAGACTTCGACAGATATTAATTAGAAAAGATATATTTCAGAAGTTTCCAACTAGTAGAGGGGAAAGTGAAATGAGGGGGAAAAATAAATCAAAAGAAAGCAAGAAAGGAAAGAAGAAATTTGTAGATAGCAGGACAAGTAGAAACCTGCTTCAGATATATGGTGGGTTTTGATCCAGATTACACAAATAAAGGGAGTATTGTAGTAAAGTGAGATAAATGAATTTCTAGGTTTTCCAGTGTATATTAAAGTTATTTTACACTATACTATAGCTATTAAGTGTGTAATAACACTATATCTAAAAAGCAATGTGCATACCTTAATTAAAAAATACTTCACTACTAAAAAAAAAGGCTAACCATCATCGGACTTGCAGTGAGTTGTAATCTTGTTGATGGTGGAGAGTCCTGCATTCCCGTTGATGGCTGCCAGCTCAGCAAGGTGGTGGTTGATGAAGGCTGGCATGGCTGTGGCCATTTCTTAAACTAATACAGCAATGAAGTTTGCCATGCAGATGGGCTCTTTTTCTGATAAGCGATTCCTCTGCACCGTGCAATGCTGTTTGATAGCATTTTACTCAGAGTAGAATTTCTTTCAGGATTGGAGTCAATCCTCTCAAACTCTGCTGCTGCTTTAAAAACTAAGTTTATGGAATATTCTAAGTCCTTTGTTGTCATTTCGACAGTCTTCACAGCAGCTTTACTAGGAGTAGTTTCCATCTCAAAAAACCACTTTCTTTGCTCAGCCATCAGAAGCAACTCCTCATGTGTTAAAGTGGTATCATGAGCTCACAGCCGTTCAGTCCCATCTTCAGGCTCCACTTCTAATGCTAGGTCTCCTGCTATCTCTCCCACATCTGCAGTGACTTCCTCTACCGACGCCTTGAACCCCTCAAGGTCATCCATAAGAGTTGGAATCAGCTTCTTCCAAACTCCTGGCAATGTTGATCTTTTGACCTCTTTCCATGAATCACAAATCTTCTTAATGGCCTCTGGAATGGTAAACCCTTTCTAGAAGCTTTTCAATTGACTTGACCCAGATCTATCAGAAGAATCAGTCTATGGCAGTTATAGCCTTACAGAATGTATTTCTTAAATAACAAGACCTGAAGGCCAAAATAATCTCTGGGCTGCAGAACGGATGTTGTGTTAGCAGGCATGAAAACATTACTCTCAAACGTCTCCATTGGAGCTCTTGGGTGACCAGGTACATTGTCAATAAGCAGTATTTCAAGGAATCTTTTTTCCTGAGCAGTAGGTCTAATGAGTGGGTTTCAAATATTCAGTAAACCATCCTGTAAACAAATGTGCTGTCATCCAGGCTCCGTTGTTCTGTTTAGAAAGCACAGGCAGAGTAGATTTAGCATAATTCTCAGGGCCCTAGGATTTTCAGAATGGTAAATGAGCACTGGCTTTAACTGCAAGTCACCAGCTGCATTAGCCCCTAACAAGAGATTCAGCCTGTCCTTTGAAGTTTTGAAGTCAGGCACTGACTTCTTTTTTCTAACTATGAAAGTCCTAGATGGCATCTCCTTTCAATAGAAGACTGTTTCTTATACACTGAAAATATGGTGTTGAGTGTAGCTACCGTAATGAATGATCTAAGACAGATCTTCTGAAGAACTTCCTGTAGCTTCTACATTAGCACTGGCTGCTTCACCAGGCACTATGATGTTACGTAAATGATCTCTTCCATTAATCTTCACAACCCAACCTCTGGAAGCTTCCAACTTTTCTTTTGCAGCTTCCTCACCTCTCTCAACCTTCCCAGAATTGAAGAGAGTTAGGGCCTTGCTCTGGATTAGGTTTTGGCACAAGAGAATGTTGTGGCTGGTTTGATTTTCTATCCAGATGACTCAAACTTCATCCCTATCAGTAGTAAGTCCGTTTCATGTTCTTATCACTCCTGTGTGATATGCTCAAGCATTTCTAGCTTTTGACTTACAATGAGAGACCTTGTGACTCTTCCTTTTATTTGAACACTAAGAGGCCATTTTAGGGTTATTACTGAACTAATTTCAATACTGTTGTGACTTTGGGAATAGAGAGGCCTGAGGAGAGGGAGGGAGACAGAAGACAGCTGGTTTTTTGTTGATGGAGCAGTCAGAGCACACATTTATCAACTAGGTTCACGTTCTTTTTTATTATTATTTTTTTAATATAATTATTATATAATTATTATTTTAATGTTTATTTTTGAGAGAGAGAGGGACAGAACATGAGCAGAGCAGGGGCAGAGAAAGAGAGGGACGCACAGAATCCAAAGGAGGCTCTAGGCTCTAAGCTAGCACAGCACAGAGGCTGACACGGGGCTCAAACACATGGACCAAGAGATCATGTCCTGAGCTGAAGTCGGATGATCAACTAACTGAACCACCCAGGCGCCCCTAAGTTCACAGTCTTTTATGGGAGTGGTTCGTGGTACTCCACAATTACAATAGTAACATCACAGATCACTGATCACAGAACACCATAACAAATACAATAATGAAATTTCAAAATATTGTGAGAATTTCTAAAATGTGACAGACGTGAAGTGAGCAGAAGCTGTTGGAAAAATGGCATTGATAGAGTTGCTTGACACAAGGTTGCCACAGACCTCGTTTGTAAAGAAAAATATGCTGTATCTGTGAGTCACAGTAAAGGGAAGCACAATAAAATGAAATATACCTGTAGGACCAAATAGATAGTAGAAAAAGATCATCTCAATTCCATGTAGAATTCAGAGCACCAGTTCTTGAGCACTGTGGTTATTAACCTTAGACGTGCAGGCAAATGGAAAACTCAGAAGTTGATTAGTGTTTTTCATCAAGCCACTGCTGGATAGTTGATAGATGGAATGTCTGTCTCTTTGGGACAGATTAATCTTCACAACCACCCTACCAACAAAATTCTACTGAAACAAAGATCACATCCTGTGACTGCATTCACAATGTTGAGGGAGTTTGGTGTTCCCAAAGGAACAAACCTCAATGACACAGTCCAGGGGCCTATGTTGCAACTACTCAACTCTGCTGTTGTCATGTGAATGCAGCCAGAAATGATACACAAAGGAATGAGTGGGGCTGTGTTCCAAAAAAACTGTATTTACCCAAATAGGCAGGAGCTACATTTGATGCATAGGCTTTAATTTACTGACCCTGACTTAATTCAAAAGGAAAATGAGGAGATGCTTTACTTCATCTCACAATATGAATTCCAGCTTTTTGATAGACTTGGGAAGTCATTCCTATAATATGGTCTCTGTGGCAACTGACCCTGATGACCACATGATAGGACTGTTTGACACAGTAGGGGGTGCTGCCAGGTGATTCACATATTGCCCTATGGTGTTCACGATGCCACAGAGCTACTGTTACCAAGAGAAGGCATAGAAGGATCTGGTCACTCAACTAGGTGCTATCTTTTGACAAGTGTATCTCACAGGCTCATACCTAGAACTGTGCTAAGGCAAGGCTGTGGTGTCAGCCCTGGAGGCTACAGACACCCCTTCGTGATGTCCCAGTAAAGTAGAGGGATTAGCGTTGTCTAACTATACTGATTAATATAGCAGAAGACAGGTGGCTCTACACCATGACTCTTGAAATTAGAAGCACAGCAAGAAGATCAGAAGTGAGTGACACTAATCCCCTTCAACCACGTAACAAGGAATCCCAGAACAGCATTTCAAAGGTGGAGTCTGGAAGGATATATTCTCCCAGAACTATGGACATCTCAGGAGAAAGGGAAATGGGATCCCCTGAAAAGTCGGGGGATCAGAGAAGGCAGTGGCTAACTTGGACCTAGACACAAAAGGCACCCAGCAGGGATGCTGGGTGGCTCATTCATTGAGTGTCTTCAGCTCAGGTCATGATCTCAGGGTTTGTAAGTTCGAGCCCCACATCGACTCACTGCTGTCAGTGCAGAGCCCACTTCAGATCCTCTGTCCCTCTCTCTGCTCCTCTTCCACTTGCATGCACACACTGTCTCTCAAAAGTAAATAACTACTAAAAGAAAAAGGGCACCCAGCAGAGTGAAATAACTTCAGAGGAGTCTGAATGGAAACCAGAGGCAGATATAGAAGTGGGAGAGACAGCCGTGGATGAAGAGGTGAAGCCCTAACACATGGAGACCTTTAGGAACCAGACTGGACACAAGCCCTAGAAGAAAGTGCTTTGAGGCCGAGATGGCTGAGTGCAGCTGTTAGGAGACAGGAAGGGGCAGAATCAGTCTCTGAGAGTTGGGGTTGGCACATGAGGTGTTTGCAGCAGAAAGCCCCTGCCTCCATTCCCCAGGGGAACTGTGACTTTTTTCTTGTCTCTGTTGCTCCCCGCTAGAGAGGGGCAAAGCACAGAATAGCATGCCTGGGTTTGCACCTCTCACGAGAATATCCCGGACCATGGAAGTCTCCATGGGATGAGACTGAACTTTGCCCTACATTAATTTTTTTTCTTTTGACTTAGAACACATAGTGCAAAAAGCATGCTCTACGTCAGCAGCCAAAGCAACCCATCTGGGACGTGCAAGCGTCATCCATCACATTCGGCATTTTGATCCAGTGTCCCGTCTGAGGCTTGAAATGACAGAGCTGCCACCATATGTGAAATCTGCCTTCGCTCTGTTTACTGTTTCATTTCATCCTTGATTTGCTGTCACTTTTAGAGGTATTGAACGCATTATTGAAGGGCTGAGTTGATATCTAAAACATGCCTTAAACTGTCTTCGATTTTCACAGCCAAACATTATAAGAGTTGCTACAACTGAAACCAGAGTGTAAAAATATTTGTATTCGTTTATTGGAAAAAGCAATAAGTAAAATACTTTTACAATGTTTGAAGACCTGTTTGAATTGGAAATGACAGACTGTGTGTATCAGGACAGGTTGGCGTGTTCGGAGCTCTGAAGCTGGGGATGCAGCGGGCTTCATGCAGTTACCCGCACTGTCCAGCCTGGAGTGGGGTCTGGAAGTGTTGTCTCTGTTGGCATTCAGCCTAGAGAGACAGCTTCAAGCCTCAGCCCAAAGAGTCACATGGAAGATGCTTGCAGGAAGAGGAGACAGGCTGCCTGGACAATGACAGCATGCATCCCAGATGAGAATCTATTTCCCAGCAAATGCCAAGGAAGTCTGGGAATGTGGCCACAAGAGCCGTGGACACTCTGGAGCCTAAGGAGGAAGGCACACATCAAAGCCACCCTGACTCCCAAGTGGTACAAGTCTGGACATCAATGACTAGAGCTCAAATATCATCACGGGGAGAAATGTAATTGGGGGCATGTGCTCCATATGGCTGAAGTGTGAAGTCTGTCCTTGGAGAATTTAATGGTTGGCCATGAGGGCACAACTGTTAATGGCTATCTTTGAGGAACACATTGGTTTTGTTACAGGAAGGGGCCTCTCTAACAGTGACAGCAGGGACAGTGCAGGGAAGAAAAAAAGAAACAGAATGTCAAAGGAGGATGACTTCCCAGAAGCAGGACGGAGATTGCCCCAAAGGCTCCTGGCTGGACACCTGGGGAATGAGCACAGGCAGGGGGCAGCCTACCTGTCTCAGCTCCTTAGAGACCTTTACCCACCCCAGCACCTGTGTTGGAAGCTTGTGAAATTCAACTGGACTCTGGTTTCCTCTGCTCCCACCCAACCCTCCTTTCTCTTGCTTTCTCTGGCTTCAACTCACATTGACTTCCAGTTCTCTCCACAAGGGTAGAAATGGCCTTAATAGCTTTAAGTGATACCTCCTGCTCAAGTGGACCGTGACATTTCCCTATGGTGGCACTCACTGAGTCACGGCCTAGACTAAGAGAGCCATCAGCTTCCTCCAGCCTTGCTGCTCCTGACACATGACTATAGACCCCACTTCCCTCATTAATGGAAAGTAACCAACTAACATGGTTATTGTAGAAATTAATTAGGAGAGCTACACTACTCCATAGTTACTCAATATAGATCAGTTCCTAGATAAGGATTCACCATTCCCATACTGGGGGAATTCGTAGTAACACTAAAAACTACATGCTTGAATATTAGTGATCTCTTTCTTAAATACACACTCAGGTTACAAGCTAAATTTACTCTTCAGTAAACTGCATAGCTCTCTTTACTTCAGTCTTTTCTTATAAAGTTGTGAATAAAGAACCCTGATATGTTCTACTAAGGGGAGATATTTACATGCAAAGGAAGGAACGGGGTCCCTTGCTGTCACAATCCCGTGACACTCACTCTCTGTCTCTCTCTCTCTCTCTCTGTCTCTCTCTCTGTCTCTGTCTCTGTCTCTGTCTCTCCTCCGTGACTAGGTCAGGGAAATGTACCTGAGACACACCTGGTACAAGAGTTGTGAGCGCAGTGACTGGCATTGGACACCCCCAGAGTCAATGTACAGCTCCTTCAATTACTAGACTTACAAGTAATTTCCACTCCCCCAAGACTCTATCCTGTAAAATGGGGTAATAAGATACCTACTAATAGAGAGAGGTCTTGTCAGAATTAAATAGACCTGACTTGTGGTACGTACTCAATGAACATTACTTATGCTGTGTTATCATCACATTTAATCTTTATTATTATTTATTCCATGTACCACTAGCTAAGAAACATATGTAGCTAAACCACAGCAACTGGATAATGTCCTCTGTCAAACAAACAGTAACAGAGATGATACTGCTGATGGTGGCCATTCTGTCCCCAAGCTAATCATTTATTTATTTAACTCATGACTGTGAGTTTAATTATGCATGCACTGTTAATGGTAAAGTTAACCTAAATAAGTGATGAGCGCTTCATATGTTTATTTTTTTACTTCTCAAGTATAATATTTTTTAAATGAGCCTAACTTTGTTTTATACGAAAAGGCACTTCTTAATCAAGGATACACATACATCATTTGGTTGAGAAAACAAATTTCAACTAAGACACAATTTCCAGAGTAATGATTTCTAATAATTGCACATGAATATATTCTGTGCAATGTACTAAGTACTTAATGTGGGCCAGAAAGGAAGTTATATGTGGGGTAATGCAGCAGTGAAATGAGGCAAATATGCTGCCCACAGTCCTGGGGTGGGAGATACTATATACATTGTTCATCGGGGCGTGTATATATGTAATTACATACACGTTATATCTTCATGTGATCACACATACACATGCACGTAATTTCAATTGTAATGAGGACTATGAAGAAAAAAGGCAAAGAAAGCTTTTCTGAGAGAGTGTTTTTGAGCTAAAATCTGAAGGGTGAGTAGTGAGGTGAGACCATTCCCCAGGGAGGGAACAGCGTGTGTGAAACCCCTAAGATAGGGCGGTGTCTGGCACCTTCCGGAGAAAGGAGGCCGGCGTGGGGGCACATTTGTGAGAGAACCGAGGGGTAGACAATGCGTCTGAAGAGATTGTTGAAGATAGACTTTGCAGGACCTTGTCGATCATATGCAGGAGTTTGGATTTTATTGAAAATGTGTATTAGAGGACGTTAAGCAGGGGCCTTCCATGATCCAGTTATCCCTCTTAGAGCTTGAGAGGAGGATGGACGAAAGTGGGACCAAGGGAAGGAAAGAGGGGGATTAGAATGAGGCGTGATGATGGCGTGGACAGCAGGGTAGCAGCAGAGACCGGACAAAGGGCTTGGGGGTGGACTCTCAGGGCAGGGTAGTAGATTAGATAAAAGGATTAAGAGAGCCAGGTGGCTAGAAAGAATCTCAGGTTGCTGGTGGATGGAGGTACCGCTTACTGACATAGAGAACAAGGCACAAGGATCATATTTACGAGAAAAATACCAAGAAATCAATGGACAGGGCTGTTTACATATGAGTGAGTCCCCAGGTCCTGGGCATGTTTGAGCACAAATGTTTCTTAGACGTTGGGTGGCTCAGTGCGGTAAGCATCGAACTTTGGCTCAGGTCATGATCTCACAGTTCATGACTTCCAACCCTGCATCAGGCTTTCTGCTGTCAGCACAGAGCCCTCCTCGGATCCTCTGCCCCCCTTTCTCTCTGCCCTCCCTCAGTCATCCCTCCCTCCCTCTCTCTCTCAAAAATAAAGAAATGCTTAAAAAAAAAGATGTGTAGAGGAAGTTTAGATTAGATGAATGTTAAGTTTTGTTTGTTCTGAATCTAGAGTTTGTGACTGGATAGGTTAGTTAGCCTGGTTAAGAGTAAGGTGAGAAGGGACACCCAGGTGGCTCAGTCGGTTAAGCATCTGATGTCAGCTCAGGTCATGATCTCCCAGTTTGTGAGTCCAAGTCCCACGTCAGGCCCTCTGCTGACAGCTCAGAGCCTGGAGCCTGCTTCAGATTCTAGGTCTCCCTCTCTCTCTCTCCCCTTCCACCACTCACTCTCTGTCTCTGTCTCTGTCTCTCTCTCTCTAAAAAATAAGTAAACATTAAAAAATTTTAAAAGAAAGATAAAGATGAAAAAATACACCAATGCTTGGCCATCACTTAACTATGGAATTGGATACAACGTACAATTTTTATTATCTTTGATATAAACTAATTGATACTTCTCTGCATTATATGATATTGTTACATTATATGAAAATTTGAATTTTATTTATTTATTTTTTTACTTTTGGGAGACAGAAAGAGACAGCATGAGCAGGGGAGTGTCAGAGAGAGAGGGAGATACAGAATCGGAAGCAGGCTCCAGGCTCTGAGCTAGCTGTCAGCACAGAGCCCGATGCCGGGCTGTGAGAACTGTGAGAACTGTGAGATCATGACCTGAAGCGAAGCTGGACGTTCAACTGACTGAGCCACCCAGGAGCCCCGAAAATTAGAATTTTAAAGGTACGAAATAATGTGGTAGCATTACTAGTAAAGTCTTAATGGTGCACAAAATTCAAAATAATGTCAATCCTTTAATTACAAAAATCAAGAACTGTGATTTCAAAGCTGATAAATCCTGTGAAGGTTTTAAATATTTATTTATTTTTGAGAGAAAGAGAGAGGCAGAGTGCAAGCAGGGGAGGGGTAGAGAGAAGGAGGCACAGAATCTCAAGTAGGCTCCAGGCTCTGAACTGTCAGCACAGAACCCAGTGAGGGGCTCGAACCCTCGAACTGCAAGATCATGACCTGAGCTGAATTTGGACGCTTAACTGACTGAGCCACCCCGGCGCCCCAATCCTGCAAATTTTGAAGAGTGTTTATGTTGCCTTTCCTGTGGCTATGTCATTTTAGCTGGTAAACACAAATGCTGATCATTCTTTTCGAGAATTAGTGGTAACTATGAAATTTTGAATTAAGATACAGAGGAAAGCATCCTCACCAGCAGTGAGATTTCCCATGTAGCAGAATGACAGAATTTTAGCTTAGAAGTGTTCTTCTCCACAGCCGCCTTGGATGTAGCTTTATACAATGCTGTGCGTTCAGTGAGAATTAGTGAACCATCTTTCCTTTCGAATATTTCACACATATTCTCAAACGTATTCTTTTAAAAGGTTCTTTCTTCTCTTCCCCTTTGTCTCTCGTTTTCCCAAAGTATAGATTTAAAGTGGGTTGTTAGCAAGTCTGTAGACAGTGTTTATACCTCCGTGATACGTGGGGAGAACAGCAAGTATCAAATCAGAAGTTATTCCTTACATTTCGGTTCCCCCAAGGAGGAGGAGGTGCAAGATGGAAAAAAGGCCTTGTCATCATCAAAACACACTGGAGAAAATAATTTCCCAGTGAGAAGATGAAATTCCGTGGGCTGTCTCTGCAGCTTGAGGTAGGAGTGTAAGATCTGTTCAAAAGCCCTTGTATTAGCAAGATATAAATGACAATTAGATTATTTAACCAATAGGTGGGGAAACTTGCACATCCATTCCAGTAGAACTTTTTCTTTGTTTTTCAAAATTGTTCAGCATTTTAATTTTCTATCAGTCTCCCATACAGGAAAATGAGAAAATGATGGGTCACATCCTGCATTGATCTGAGAAAGTCCCCCTCTCTTTTGTGTAAAAATCAGATCCTAATGTATAGAGCAATTTTTCTGCTCCATGTGCAAGAATAAAAATCTACAGCATCATAATCCCTCATTGTGCACGACTTTATGGTATTTCTATGCCTGTAGAGACAGTATGAGATGAGGGTGAAAATGGAAGATAGTTGGCATTCCAAAACAAAGATGTTTGCTTCTACTTAAACTGGAGAGACATTAGTAATTCAGACCAAGGAAAATAGTAGCATAGCACAATACAATAGATAGTAACAGAGAAATCTGGGCCTCATGTCTTGCGGACCCATCCAAAAATCCAGGGTGGGTGGTGAAGCAGATGTGAAGGTAGGGCAAACCCCAAAGTCCAAAGAGAAAATCTGATGTGAATGTAAATTTACTATCCCTCATTCTCCTTTTAAACATGTAACTTGCAAATGTAATGATGTTTCCTAAGATCAAAACAGATTAAAACAAATGGAGAAGGAGAAAGAGGGAAGGGAGATGAATATGGAGACTTGGCCAACTATATTTCTATGACTCCTAAGGGATACTAACATATATCATTCCTCGGGGATTGATTAAAATTGCCTGCCAATGAGGAAGGTGGGGAGGCAGACAAAGCCAGCTGGAGTGTAAGTGTCTCCTCAGGACATTTGCCCTTCTGTGCTCTAATTTTTGTGTGATCAGAGAATGCCTCTCTTCCTAGCAACCAATCATTTCAGGGGTGTTCACAAACACAAGTCTGAGATATATATATATATATATATATATATATATATATATATATATATATATATATATACACACACATGATATAGCTATAGATATGTAAATCTATGTCAATATCCTATTTATCTAACATCTGGGAGAAAGCAAGGA
The DNA here is from genome assembly GCF_006229205.1 of Suricata suricatta. NCBI lineage: Eukaryota > Metazoa > Chordata > Mammalia > Carnivora > Herpestidae > Suricata > Suricata suricatta. The sequence goes on along the minus strand of NC_043713.1, from coordinate 55,295,713 downwards.
TTACCACCTATAGGAATATTCCAGATGAATGAGCACAGCACTTTGCGTACCAAAACATGAAGAGTTGCCAGTTTTGACTGAAACCTTTCACAATGAGCACATCTTTTCCGGACTTGTTCCTGTGTATTTTGCTGTTGATTCCCAAATGTGCATCTTTAATTGACATCTCTCTCCTGAACACTAAATTCTTTATCTTAATGCCTACTTGGTAGACCCATTTGAAAATTCATCATCTCAGACTTAGCATGTTGATCTTCTCCCCTAAACCCTTTCTTTCTCAATAACTGACAACGTTATCTTTCCAGTTTTTTAGATCAAACACATTGATTTTATTCTGGATCTCCCTGTCTCTCTGTTTCTTTATTTCTATGTCTGTCTCTCTCTCTACATCAACCCATCAGCAATTTCTGCTGCAAGCTATCATCAAAAAATTTCCATCATAGGGGAGCCTGGGTGGCTCAGTGTTCTATTCTTGGTCTCAGCTCAGGTCATGATCTCACAGTTTATGAGTTCGAGCCCTGCTTTGGGCTCTGTGCTGGCAGTGTTCAACCTGCTTGAGATTCTCTCTGTCCCTATCTCTCTTCCCCTCCCTCACTTGTTCTCTCTCTCTCTCTCTCTCTCTCTCTCTCTCTCAAAATAAGTAAATAAACTTAAAAAAATATCTCCACTATAGGATCACCTTCTCCACTGTGACCGTGATACAAGCCACCACCTGTCACTTGAAATATTGGAACAGATTCAAAATTAATCTTGGGGCACCTGGGCGGCTCAGTTGGTTAAGTATCTGACTTTGGCTCGGGTTGTGATCTCGCAGCTCGTGGGTTTGAGCTCCACATTGGGCTCTGTGCTGACAGCTCAGAGCCTGGAGCCTGCTTCAGATTCTGTGTCTCCCTCTCTCTCTGCCCCTCCCCTGCTCATGCTCTGTCTCTCAACAGTAATGTTAAAAAGTCTTTACTTTTTCTCCTTGGTGTATTCTCAATCCAGCAATCAAAGTAACTCCTCTAAAATGTTAAGTTGGTATGTGTTTCTCCATTTAAAACCTCCAATGGCTTCCCACCTCACTCAGAGCAAAAGCCAAAGATCTTCCAAGGACTTCCATGAGTCATCTGTGCCAGAAGTATGACCTCAGGGTTCTCCCAGCCCTCATTCCATTTGCAGACATGCTGGGCACACTTCTTTCCACATGCTTTCTCTCCTGTCTGAGATATTTTCTTTTGAAATACTCACCTGCCTTCCTGTCTACAGGTCTCCGTTCCACCATGATTTTTCCTGCAACTTGCCTGACAATGTGCTACCACACACCTCTCCAGCCCTATTCCATCTCACGGCTTTGTCTTTCTCCATACATTTATCATTGTCCAACATAGCATGTGTGTGTGCACACGCGTGCACGCATTCATTTGTTATCTGATGGTTAAAGCTCTCACCTATGAATAAATGAATAAAATGTATGATATTAACTCTGGGGTCTGAGCTAAATCTTGGATAACTGAGATTGACCTACAAATGGCCTCCTAACAGAGTAGCATTATTCCACTTGCAAGGACATTCTGATACACCGAATATCTTGACAAAGGGTTGTTTGAAGAACAAGAATGTTTTAAAATTGTGTGGGAGCTCCCTCTGGCTGGCCTGGACAATGAGTTAGTGGGACCTCTTTCCAGAGGAGGGAATGGTAAGCTAGGCTGTCTTCCTTAGGACTGGTGAGGTTCATCCCTATGGATAATCCATGATGGGCAAGGATTTGGTGCTCTGTGGTTGGTTTTCTTAGACAGCTCTCCCTTTTGGCAGGCACCAAAATGGTCTGATTATTGTGCTCAAGATTTCCCTATAAAGAGGGAGACCAGTCAAGAAGGTGAGTTCTCTACCAGAAAGACATACTGCCACAGGTGGCCAGCATGGAGGGGGAGTCTCAGGACCTGTGGCTTCTCTTCTCCTGTTTTCTTAATAAAATCTCTTTAACCCATGCCTTTGGGGCATTCCTAACACCACCTTCAGGTTCAATGATTCGGTAGAAGGACTCACAGAATTCAGAAATTCTGTTGTACTCATGGTTATGGCTTATTATAGAAAAGAGACACAAGTCAAAATCAACCAAGATAAGGGACATATGACAGAACCCAGGAAAGACCAGGCACAAGCTCCCCGCTGTCCTCCCCTGATGGAGTTGTTTGACAGTACTTAATTCTCCTGGCAATGATGTGTGACATGTACAGAGTATTTGCAACCAGGGGGCTCACCGGAGCCTTGGTATTTGGTTGATTTTTAGTGGCAGTTGTCAGGTAGGCATGGAGCTCCCCTGTGGCTGACTTATCTCCTCTGTCCCTGGCCTCTCCAGAGGTCATGCTGACACTGCGTTGCCAAGGATGGCACCATAAATCACACTGTGAGCATAGAGTAGCTGGTGTGGCCCAGATATCTACAAAGACACTAATCACACACGGGACAGCAAGGGCTTAGAGGTTATTTCCCAGGACTTGGTCAGAGGCCAGGCTTTTCTTTGAAAGGTGCAGAGTTTGAACACCCAAGACCTGCTGAGTCAACACTTTTGCATACATGCCATGGGGTTTTGTCAAGTTAATCCTTGGCTTTTGCACAACGGGTCATGACAATGAAGGACCCGGCCTCATGTGGCATTAAAAAAATGCATCTGTTCATTACTTTTTTTAACTGTTTATTTATTTTTGAGAGAGAGAGCACAAGCAGGGGAGGGGCAGAGAGAGGAGGACAGAGGATCTGAAGCAGGCTCTATGCTGACAGCAGAGAGCCTTATGCGGGGCTCAAACTCATGAAGCACAAAATCATGACCTGAGTAGAAGTCAGACACTCAACTGACTGAGCCACCCAGGCGCCCCTGCATCTGTTCATTCTGACCAATCAGAAACAGAGTTATTTTCCTCTTTCAGTCATAGGAGAGAGTCTACTAAAATACCATGTGTAGTAGTGAATTAATAATAAAGGCCTGGAAAGGTCATTTACAAACTAAACAATTAAACTCAATTTTCTAGAGCCAACATATTGCATGGTCAGATGAACAATGAAAGTTTTCTATAACAAACCTTATACACATTTCTGGGAGATCAGATTTCTATTTATTTGCAATAGACATTTTAAATCACGATAATAAAAATGTATAAAATAAGGAAAAATAAAGAAGACTTGTATCCTTCTTGACTAGACTCATTGTTTGGAATACTTTTGTGATTTCCAGAAGGAAAACATTTCTTAGCCTTGTCTTCTCTATGATGGCCCACAAGGATAATACCAGAACTATACCTTGAACTCTCTAAGTACTTACGACAACAGAATTATTTAGGAGGTCAAATCATGTTACTGAATCAAATCTTATGACCTTTTTTTAAAAATAGAAAACAGATAATTCGCATTCTTTTGTCTTCCAGAAAAACAGGAGGAATTTTAAATCAACCAGTCAACAAAGCCAAACATAACTATTTGTTCTGAGCCTCCAATCCAGTAAAAAATTAGAGATGGAATCCTGACAATTCAGAGGTCTGCAAACTGGAATCGGAATTAAATGGTATTTTCTATGGTGCTGCAAAATGATTATAAGCTTGGCTATCTATTCACGGAGGCATTAGATGAGGAAAGACAAAGCAAAAACAAAACAAAATAAAACAAAACAAAAAAAACAATCAGAATTTTAAAACTGAAGGAAGCTTAAAGTGAGTTCACTTTAAAATAAGTTTAATTGCCTCACTTTACAGAAAACTGAGGCCTGGAGAAGTCAGATCGTCTGTGTGTACTGGTTCACTTTCTTTTTCACTCATTAAGTCGTGCAAGACATCATTATTGGGTATCTTCTGTACCTTGGATGCAAAGGTAAGAGTTAGCAAAGAGTTCAGAGTCTGGTGGCAGAACCAGTCAGGAAAATCAGCAGCACCCAGGTCACAGCTGAGTCTGGAATCACAGAGCTTCCCCCATTTTCCAGTGGGGACACGTTCTGCTGGCCCACACTTTCTCCAGTCTGCCACATGATAGGAATCCCCCAGAGTGCTTGTCAGACCCACACCTGCCAGGCCCTGCCCTGGACCCCCTGAATCTGAAGGCATACCAAGGGGACCTGGGATTCTAAATTTTTAACAAGGGCCAGATGAGTCTTATCACAATGCACCAGCAGGGCTGCCAGTCAGATTCAGAGATCTCTCACCTTTACCGCCCTCTTGCCGTGGGTAGGCTCCACCATTGGCTTCCCAGTCCCACATCACGCTGTGCAGGGAAGAGCCTATATCAGCCTTTCTCAGCATAGTGTCAGTGACAATTATCTACTGAGCTTTAAGAAAAATCAGAAGTCCAGACCCCACTTAATCCAACTATATCAGAATCTCTAAAATTGAGGCTTTCATTTTTTGAAGCCCCACGAGGGTTTCTGATGAGCAGTCAGTATTGAGGATCACCGCCAACCAGTTCTTTCAGAACCTTCAGGAAAGACCGTTGCCCATAATGAGGTCAGGGAGAGGCTTGGGACTATTTCTGGAACCCATGGCACATGGTGCTGCCATTCTCATGCTTTGCCCTCTCTCCCGCCATGTGGCTGCCCAACATCTTAGATTCAGGTAGGAAAGGGGTTACACAAAGGAGTTACAAAGCAGACCTGTCTGGGATGGTGAGATTCACAAGTTTTCTATCAAGGAAAAGCAAAACAAAACAAAAGCATTGGATCAATAACAGTGATTACATTACTGTAATCACATCACACCTCTGCCCCTCCTATAGTCTCACTCACACGCCTTTGTATTCACTTATGCATCTATTAAGGAAATTGTCCTCCCAGGATTTGGCTGTTTATTTAGCTCAGCCTCATCTTCGGAGCCCCTGGATATGGGAACCCTTGGAGGGTGGGGATCTTGTTCCCTTCTCACGTCCGTCCCCAACACTTCCACAGTCTTAGGAAACAGCAGGGCTCACTAAGTGCTGTACAGTTTACATGTTCAACTCTCAGTGCAGAGATCTGCGTACACCCCTGTAGGACCTCTCCCTGGGTGCATGTTTAAGAGCGATAGTAACATTCAGGAGACAGAAGAACACAGGCTTCTCCCAAGTGCCATGTCCTGGCACACTGTCTTCTGGGAAACTCCAGAGACCAAAGAACATGTGTGATGATACAATGTGCCCTCAGCAGCTCCAGCTCATACCATGGAAGCCAATAGTCTTGTAGTTTTCACAAGGTATGTTTCTCTCCAGAGCATCAAGATATACTTGGACGCTTTTGGGATGGACTCCAGTTCATCTTTTATTTTCTGTCTTGTGCTGAAATAAGAGGTGAGTCCAGAAGCAGCAGAAAATAAGCTCTCTCCTTGCAAGTAGATTCCTTTGACACCATTTTAAAAATCTGCATAGCTAGCTTCATGCTAATAGCTTTCAGTGATGTTTGCCTAATGACGCCCAGGCTCTTACAAATTCATTATGAGCCCTCTCTGCTTCCCTTTTATTACTATGCTGTGTTTTTTTTTTTTTTTTAATTAGGAATGCTTTGTATTCAATGCGTAACTTGACAGGTAACTTAAAAGGAACACTTGTAAAAAGTTCTTTTCTCAACAAGGTCAAGATTGTTCCCATTATTGTTTATAATAAGCTTTCATGTTCTCTGAATTTTATTTTTTTTCTTAAAACATACGAAGGCATTGTATTTAGGTGTTCTTGGCTGAATTATAATTACTGGGTACTGGTACTTAGTTGCACAGTCCATGTAGGTTGGGAAGATATATCTCAAGTATATCTTACACAGTACTGAAAATAATTCTTCGGTGGTGTAATAAGATAGACCACACATAGATACTTAAGTAGATATTGATGGAATAATTATGTAGGACCTGCATATTAGGTAAATCTAGCAGGTTGAATTTCTGCCTTTTTAAAGTTTTGAGACCGTTTTCTGAACTTCTATATCTTATATTTGTAACAGAGTCTCAGTGACTGTGTCCAAAGTCTCCCTAACCCATTTCTATTATGGAAGAGAAACCCCCCCAGCCTAGCCTCACGCACCCAGTAATATCAGGATGCTAACACCTGCCTCTGTTTTCCAGTGACCAAGCCCATAGTCCTTTAAATTTCCTGTTTTTAGTGTGTAGCTACCGAAATGCATATTCAGTATGTGCTTTGAGGCATATGAAATGGAATCTTAAAAGGCAATAATCCAGGGCGCCTGGGTGGCTCAGTCGGTTAAGTGTCCGACTTTGGCTCAGGTCATGATCTCATGGTTCATGAGTTCGAGCCCCTGACAGGCTCTGTGCTGACAGCTAGCTCAGAGCCTGGAGCCTGCTTCAGATTCTGTGTCTCCCTCTCTCTCTGACCCTCCCCTGCTTGCTGTCTCTCTCTCTGTCTCTCAAAAATAAATAATGAAAAAAATTAAAAGGCAATAATCCATTACCACAAGAAAGGGGTTTACTTTAACATGTTCCTGCAAATAATAACAGCATTCTCTCTTTCCCTTTCCAACGCCAACATGATTTCATTGTGAAATACAAGTGCACTGTTTCAAAGTCACTCTATCTCAGGTGACTCCAGAAAGGCAGTCTATTAACTAGAGTTCAAGAATGGAACTCATCTCTTCTATTAACCTTGTATTAAGTCAACAAGCTGAGAAATGACTTCATTTTTCTTGCGAATATGCAGCAGTTTTCTGCATTTAGCAGTATTATTCCCCCAAGAGATGCATCTTTTCAAAGTCGTCTTACTTTCCTGTGAACATGTGATTTTTTTTCTTAATTGTACGCTTGTATCTGCACCAGCTTCAAAAGGGGTTCGGAACACACCACTGAGGTTGCTCCGTACTGAGAGCCAAGTGACCTGAAAACTACAATATCATTGGGAATGCGAGCCGCCAGCTCCCCACATCAAGCACCCAATTAGTGCACATTCTTTGGCTAAATACACTCCGCAGCCGGTGCAGCCGTCCTCAGTGCTTTGATTCTCAAAACCTTAGAAATACCTGGGAGTTATTTGAATGTGGCAGTATTAGAACTACAAAAGATAAGCAAGAAGCATTCACAGTCAGTCAGCAAACTTCAGAATTTGACAGCAAAGACACTGAAGTTTGTAACAAATTCCCTCCCCGTTAGCATTTTGAATAACCAGGCACGTTCACCAGGGTTTTTTGCTCAGCACTTCCCTTTATGAATAAAAAGGAGCATTCACAAAGAATCAATACCGAAAGCATGTGGGGCAACTAGTCTTACATTCATGATTTCCTCAACCTTGAGCATTAGCAACAAACAAACAAACAAACACCTTGCTACTATACTTTTGAAAGATACCAATGGCAGCTGGCATCCAAATTGATACATGGTTTTTCTTATAAGAACGTATCATCAGCTCTAGGGTCACCTGCAAAATATGCTTCCGTTCTTTCCCTGGAGTAAAGTTACTGTGGGATCAAGTGACTGAAAAAGCGAGGAGAGGAAAGAAAAGAACGGTTCAGCAGGAAAAGCGCAGTGCCTCCGCCCGGGCCTGCCGCTCTTCCCGGTGCAAGGTCATGCAGATTCCCTGGGAGCCCAAGTGGCTCTGCAGCAGCCGCCAGCAACCGGCGTGATCCTGACACCTGTGGGTGTCCGTCTGCCAGCTGCATGTGTCCCAGCCAAAGAGCTTCAGGGAGCGGTCGCCCAGCTCTGCTCTGCGGAGGAAGGCTCGCCCTACAATGTCCCACTGAGTCATGAGGTCAAGGAAGAATTCCACTGAAGTCTTTAAATAGCCTTGGCTCCAGCAAGCTAGCGTGGGCGCGGCTACCGGCGTGTGCCTGTGTGTGCCTGGCAGGGACACTCAGATCTCGGTGCTGCAGGAGGGCGGAGTTTAGAGAGGACTTCTTCAGCTGCCTTCCAGTGACACGGGTAAGATCTGTTTGCAGTGGTTCAACAGAAGAGCTCATGCACAAATGTGCTAATGGAACTGTGGTGTCTGATGATAACAGCAGGAATTGGCTTCTCTCTTTTATGAACGGGAAAACTGACCTTGGGGTCTATCGGGAAAATCACTTTTCCTTGAATAAATGCTGTGGACTCCCTTTGAGCAGCTCCACACTAAAATTGTCGAGGCTCAGAACCTGAGCGGGTACTACCCGCTGCCCCAGCGCTGTGCCCCTCTTTCCCGAGTAGGGGGTGAGGGGCTGGATTGGGACAAGATGACTGTAGTGAATGGAGGGTGTGACTGACTCACCCTAATTGGGTCCTTCCTTCGGTCACTGTTCTTTTGTTACTGAGGCTTTGGGGCTTGGTCTAGTCTACACCGTCCAGGGTGTCATCCTTTCGGTGGCCTTTGCTTACATTTCCCTCAGCAGGGTTCACAATCTGCTACATATTTTAGAAATGCATGTGGGTCTGGCTGTTTCACAAGACCATAGGCTCCTTGGGAGAAAAAGCCCTCTTGAACTCCCAGCCCAGTGTCCAGCCTACAGAAAGTGCTAAGAAATATAAGCTTAACTGGGGCACCTGCGTGGCTCAGTCACTTAAGTGTCCAGCTCTTGGTGTAGGCTCAGGTCATGATCTCACAGTTGGTGAGTTCGAGCCCCGCATCAGGCTCTGTTCTGACAGCAAGGAGCATGCTTGTGATTCTCTTTCTCCCTCTCTCTCTGCCCCTTCCCTGCTCATGTCCTCTCTCTCTCTCTCTCTCTCTCTCTCTCTCTCTCAAAATAAATAAATAAATAAATAAATAAATAAATAAATAAATAAATAAAAAGTTAAAATAGTGTGTATATAATTTTAACTAAATTAAACTAAGAGTATTAAGAAGTTAGACAAGTCCTGGCAGCAGCCACAAATCCAATGTCTTGATATTGTTTGCTAGATTTGTCTAGGAGACAAATCAGCCTGAAACCTGAGCTGTTGGCTCTCCACTGATCAGAGGGGACTGTACTTTGTTCACTGCTACCTTTTCATTGGAATTCCTTTAACTCTGAATAAATGGTAATGTCCCGGGGGGGCTCTTGGGTGTTGTGACAGCAGTAAGATCCAATGACCTTTGTGGCAGGAATTCTGTAATTGCTCATCCTAACGTCCGTGTTTAACTAAGAGCTGTGTTACTCTTAGAATTGAAAACAAAACAAAGTTAATATTTTTGCAGAGCCTTTTGTCCAAAGAGCTCTGAAGTGTCGCCAAACTCATTTTTTAAGGTGCATGTAAAAGCCAAGTGGCCAATATTACCCTCCTCAGAATGTGAAAAGGGTAGTGACTTTTGTGTGCATGACTTCCCTATGCTTTACCTACTCTTTCACGGTGTCTGGACATCCCCTCACCCCCCACCCTCAGTCATTAGCTCAGCCCTGAGGGGGCAAACCTAATAAGGGAGAGAAGCGAAAGTAGAATCAGGTAAGTTAACCACCAGCTGGCATCTCTAAAAGAGCTCAAGGATATGCCAGTGGCTGCCAGGGGACTGGGAAGGAAGGTTGAAACTGTATGTTAAAATTGGTTTTGTATTTATTATCTGAAAGCCATCATGCTATTCCCGTCACTCACCAGCAGACGTAAACATGAGCAGCTTGATTGTTACTCTACAATCATTTTAGAGACACATTTCTCATGATTGTTTCCCCCTAGAACGTGCGGGGAAAGCTCTGCCTGAGCCGGTCATTGTCAAGAGAGCAGGGCTCCAGCACCCTCTTTGGTCCCCATAATCCTTGACCAAGGCTGATGTACGCGTGCGTCTTGCTGCTGCTCCCTGGCTGCAGGATGCCAGTTCAAGGGCTGAAACCAGATGGTGTCATTGTCCCGTGCCATACTTGGCCCACAGCACATCCCTAGCAAATATCTGACTTCTGAATTCCATTGACTCAGACCTGCCGTCTGTTATTTCAAGGGCTGAGTCGCCTGCTCCTCGGAAGAGCCAGAGTGGTTTCTCTTTGGAGAAAACCAAAGACCTGCTTCCATTTATTTCTCGGATGAGATGAACATCACATCATGGGGCTCCTTAGGGACATACAGAGGGAAAAGCAAACACCTCAACAGGATGGCTGTGCAATGCCAATCCGGCAAAAATGAACCCAAGCAGCGACCTACGTGAACAGTGAGAGGAGAAAACTGACACCAGAGAAGTGACAAGTGTCGGTGAGCTTACGAGTGGCCGTGCCTCGGGGGCCCCAGTCAGCTGTGCTTTTTGTCCTTCAGGTAACCGAAGAGCACTTCCAGGCCCCCCTCCACCAGCTCCGGCAGAGGCTTGGATAACGGGTTGTGAGAAATGTGGAGCCCTTTGTCCATGGGATTCCAAGCAATCCGCCCCAGCCTCCACAGCAGGTAGAGCTCATTCGGGAGGGTCTGGATGTCATTGTTGTTCAAGTTCAGCAGCTCCAGGCCGCTGAGCAGGCAGAGCGCCCGAGGGAAGGAGTGGATGTTGTTGCTTTCTGCGATGAAGATCTGCAGGCTGACCAGGCACTGGATGCTCTCGGCGATGTTTTCCAGGCGATTGGAGCCCACGTGCAGGAAGTCCAGGTCCTTGAGCGCAAACACGCAAACGGGGATGTGAGCAAAATAGTTGTTGCTCAGGTTCAGCTTCCTGAGTCGGGAGAGGTCGGCGAGGCTGGCGGGGAGCTGGGAGAGGCGGTTGTGCGACAGGCTCAGGACCTCCAGGCTCCTGCAGGCGCTCAGCTCTGCCGGCACCTCTGTCAGGCAGTTCATGTTCACGAACAGCACCTTCAGGCTCTTGAGGAGGCTGATTTCTCGAGGCAGGCTCCGCAGGCGGTTCCCACAAAGGTTCAGGACCACCAGGCGGCTCAGCCTCCCCACGTCGGGTGGGAGAACCCTGAGCTGGTTGTGGGACAGATTGAGTTTCTGGACCTCAGCCAAGCCCCACAGAAAGTCGGGGATGTCTGTCATTCCCTTGGTGACCAGGCTGAAGCTGATGTGGCGCATGCCCCGCTTCAGCAGGGACCGGGGGTCCTTCCCCGAGAGCAGGGTGTCATCCCACGGGGAGAATTGCTGCCTCCCGCGCAGGAACACCATCCTCCTCGGGCCCCTGTCATTGCAGTGGCCGCTTGACGGCTTGGCCCCCATCTTCCTTCCTTTTCGCTCCCTGGCCTCTGACACCCCAAGGCTGGGATTGTGTCCCCCAGATGCCAGAAGCGGAGCTGTGGCAGGCAGGGAGCCCACGGAGGGGTCTCGGTGGGGCCTTGCAGCCGCCTAAGACGCCCCGCTGTGGCCTGTCCCCGAGGGTGGGTGTTGTAGGTGGCTTCTCTCTGAGCACCCGTGCTGTAATGATATACTTGTCCCTGAGTCTGCGGAACTGAACCGCTCGATTCCCTCTGAATGCCACAAGGCAGCTGTCACTGTCATTCGGCCCGAGTTTTATTGGCCTGGTGTGTGCAAAGAGGTCACAGGGAGGCTGCATCTAACTTCCCCCTCTTAGCTTTGCTTGGGTATCAGAGCTGAGCCAGCGATGAACCAGCCCATACCCTTCAAAAGAAGCAAAGTGGAAAACTAAAGCAGGCCCTATGAGTGCCGGGCCACTTGCGTGGCCTCAGGGACCCGTCTGGACCCCTTCAGAGTGACAGCGAGCTTCATGAATGCTGGTGACTGGAGTTATGTTTCCAAGGCTAAGGATCGTTGGATGATATCATGCACACCCGTTTCAAGCTTTGATGAATCGTGCAGTTGTGAAAAAGTAAGGGGAGGAGCCTGGACACCTGCAGTCCTCCTGGCCAAAGGTTTCTGCATGGGGCTTGTTGGAGGCACTCACCATGCTCATTTCACCCAGAGATGCCCACAGTCATCTGTTTCACTGTGGGCATCTGGGTTTGGTAGAGCACATGTTAAATGTTTGATCAGCCCCTTGAGGCTGCCTTAGGGTTAGCACAGGTGCCCATTGTCCTTGAACAAGGTAGGGAGCTTCCCTGGAACACATCAGTCAACCAATCAATCCATCCATCCATATCTCCCTCTCTCCCTCTCTCTTCCCCCTGTCTCTCCCTCCCTCCCTCAACACTTTCCTGAATTAACACAGCTAATTTATACCTCTGAGTATGTAGACTTAATTACTGGCATCATGGACTGAACTGTGTCCTCTCAAATTTCAAATACTGAAGTCCTAACCCCATGTACCTCAGATGTGACCGTATTTGGAGACAGGGCCATGTGAGGACACAAGAAAGAGACAGCCATCTGCAAGCCAAGGACAAAGGCCTCTGAAGCAACCAATCCTGCTGACATCTTGATCTGGGACTTGTAGCCTCCAGAATGATCAGAAAATAAACTTCTGTTGTCTAAGCCACCCCATCTGTTGTGCTTAGTGACGGCAGCCCTGGCAAATGGTTGAGGAGGAGGAGACAGACATATTTGCATAGGTGAAAAATCCTAAAAATAGGTAGTTATTACAGAAAGAAAAGAGATCAAGGGTGAGGACCCAGCTTCTGAGAAAAGGGCTGGCAGTTTGTAGCGAAGACTGGTGTAGGCCGGAAGCTTGTGGCTTTTGCTGGCAACCTTCGGCACAGCAGTTGTGTATCCTGGAGAGCGATGCCGGTCCCATGACTGTGCTCTCAGAGCTGTGACCACCAAGCCAGGAGCTGGAGCTGGGCCCTGGCTGGATACCACCTGGGGAATCTGCAGGATCATCCATGCAGGGAGCGACATCTGGGCAGGAGGAAGAGCAGGAGGTGTAAAACAATGCAAAGCCATTTTCCCCTCCAGTTGGCATTGACTGAACAAGCCCATGGGATTCTTGGACAAAGGTGGATACTTTGGAATTTTTTTAACGGAGTACTCGAATGTTCTAGCTATTAATTGAGGCAGTGAGAGGAAAGTAAGTGGCTAAATTTGTACCCTAAGTTTTTAGAGCATACTATGCTTTACATATGTAAACTTTATCTGAGAACTGGGTTCTGCTATTCAAAAAAAAGTTAGGATATGCATCCCCTTTCCCTCTTTCCTTCCAAAAGCATGAGAAATTATGTTAGCGTCCCCAAAAATATGAGAGCTGAGATGGTCTAAGCAAGAATCAACAGCTTTCTTCTTTGTGGTAATTCTCCTTCTTCCCTTTTAGCATGTTTTTTCCAATGAATACTTTTTGAGCACGTATAAATATCCAACATTTATCAAACATTCATTTTATGAAAGGCATGACACTAGGCACTGTCCAAGCAGAATGAATATTAAAATCATGGCAATTTTATAAAAGAAGCCATGAGGATGGAAAGAGGTCAAGTTACTTATGCACAATTAAATCACTTGTCCAAATTCAAGTATCTGATCAATGGCAGAACCAGAATTCACGCCCAGTTAATCCAACTCCACTTAGCCTCTCACTCAGCTTAGCCCCGTAGAAAGATGGAATAACTCTGGCCAGGATACGGATTTTTGTTTTCAAATTGATAGAGGGTAAGGCTGGAGGGAACATGGGTAAAGAAATGACTACAGAACTACACACATAGAAACAACTCCATAGCTGAGTGTTAACCTTTTTCACTCTATCCTCAGCACAAGTAGGAAAAGCAAAGTTAAAGATCATCCCAGAAGATTTTGGCATATGGAATTTAATCCCTTCCAGAAATAGTTTGGTCATTCTCTAGCAAAGTTCATATATATCAAATGAATGAACTATGTGAATAGCTGACTGTTTCTTCTAAGTTTTTGAAATGTATATACTGCCCACTTAGTCAACTGTAGTTATCCAGTCAGGGAATGGTTGGCCTCTAAGATGGCCATTGTCTCTGGGCAGTGTCCTCATCTATGAAATGGACCACTTCGGGGGTCGGACGGGGGCCATTTCCCAGAGCCCCTTCCCACTATGTGAGTGGGATTCTCACTGCAAAGCAGAACACCCCAGGGGAGTGAAAGGCATGTAACCTCTTTTCTGGTGAAAGCATGCAAAATCCAAGGCGGCTTTCATTTTGCTTGCATTAATATTGGTCCTTGGAGAAAAAAACAGTAACAGGGCACGCTCTTGGCTTTAGGGTTCCCTATGTAGCCCACATATCCAACTTTAGCCAAAAGAGATGCTCCAAGACTCTCTGAATGAATTTCACCTTGGAATAAATCTCAGAATGAAGCTTTGTTGAGCATATTTTTGAAATTCCAGATCATGGTAAGTCATGTGATCGTCTTTAGCACCTAAGAAAGTTACAGAATAATTGAAATGATTTGGTATGCTCCATGTTTTTACTACATTTTTGTATATGCCTATTGATTCTTCTTCCAACATATGAAAGTCAACATCTATGGATTTCTTTAATTTTAAATAAAATAAAATTGAAATGATGAGAGTATAAAAGAGCAGGTTACGAAAGCGTCCGAAGCTCCCCCTGAATTCACATGCACGGAAAATCTACTGAAAACAATTCTTTTTATCCTCACTGTGGCTCTTAAACTTATGTCTACACATCACATCTGTTAATTTTGGAAGAAAGTAATGTGTATGTTTAAATAGTGTATTTAAATAACCACTTTGCCAATTTGAATTTTAAAATAGAAAATGTAAAAATGTATAGACAATCTGGTTAATATCTTGCATATATAAATGTAGATCTTTTCCCCATGCATATCTACTTCCATGGATTTTCTGTTGCCAGAGAGAGAGAGAGAGAGAGAGAGAGAGAGAGAAATCATCTTAGTCAGGTATCCTTAGAAGCAGTGCTTGAGGCCAAAGCTATGGGGCTAATAATTTATTGAGGAGTCCAACCCAGGCAAGCAAAAATACAGGAGAGCCTGCAATGTAGGACAGGGAGGAAAAGCAAATTCAAGCAGTGCTTCCCGAGCCAGACACATGTGCATCCAGCACAGCCTGTGGCTAGGTTTCACAGACATCACAGAGAGGCTGTGTTAAACTGCCGTGTCTCCAAACAGTTCATGTGAAGTGTCTGCAAAACACACGTAATGGGGAAACCCTACATACAAAACCCAATTCTCTAGTTCATGGTTATGCACCCACAGGTGCATAGGAAGACCTTAGTATAAATGGCAGCTATCATACACATACACCACCCCCAACACACACACACACACACACACGTGCACGCACCTCTAGATCCAATTACTGAACATTCTCCACATGCTTGATTTTTATTATGCTCTTATTCATAAACTTCACATTTTTTCTGAAGCCAATCAAACCTGTATCCTGTATCTTTCACTCACCTTATATTTCCAGGGAACTTCCCACAGTGTCAGGAGCTGTTCTAGACCCTGTTACATAGTCTATCTGATATCTAAAAGACTTGAGAGGTCAGTATTGTTAACATCATGTTCAACATGAGGCAGCCGTGCTTTGGTGGGGTTAGCTCACACTCCATGATACACATCTAGTTAGTATCAGTTACCACCAATGCCTGGGTTGTCTGATCTAAATGCTGTTCTCTTTCTACCATGTGCTTACTTCACTTGCCTCTGCACAGTTCTTTCCTTAGTCAAGTGGCCTTTATTATTCTAATCAGAACATGCCCACATCTTTTTTAAAAATTTATAATAGTTTATTGTCAAATTGGTTTCCATATAACACCCAGTGCTTCTCCCCACAAGTGCCCAAATCTTCTTGATCCATTTTTTAGTTGAAGGACATTTAGGCCGTTCCCATGATTTGGCTATTGTTGAAGTGCTGCTATGAACATTGGGGTACATGAGTCCCTATGTATCAGCACTTCTGTATCCCTTGGGTAAATTCCTAGCAGTGTTATTCCTGGGTCATAGGGGAGTTCTGTTGTTAATTTTTGGGAGAACCTCCACACTGTTTTCCAGAGCAGCTGCACCAGTTTACATTCCCGCCAACAGTGTAGGAGGGTGCTCGTCTCTCCACACCCTCACCAGCATCTATAATCTCCTGATTTGTTCATTTTAGCCACTCTGACTGGCATGAGGTAGTATTTCAGTGTGGTTTTGATTTATATTTCCCTGATGATGAGTGACGCTGAGCATCATTTCATATGTCCGTAGGCCATCTGAATATCCTCTTTGGAGAAGTGTCTATTCATGTCTTCTGCCCATTTCATCACTAGATTATTTGTTTTTTGAGTGTGGAGTTTGGTGAGTTCCTTTTATAGATTTTGGATACTAGCCTTTTATCTGCTATGTCATTTGCAACATCTATCTTTTCTCATTCCATCAGTTGCCTATTAGTTTTATTGATTGTTTCCTTTGCCATGCAGAAGTTTTTATCTTGATGAGGTCCCAATAGTTCATTTTTGCTCTTGATTCTCTTGCCTTTAGAGATGTGTTGAGTAAGAAATTGTTACAGTTGGGGCACCTATGTGGCTCAGTCGGTTGAGTGTCTGACTTTGGCTCAGGTCATGATCTCATGGTTCGTGGGTTTGAGCCCTGCATTGGGCTCTGTGCTGACAGCTCAGAGCCTGGAGCCTGCTTCTGATTCTGTGTGTCCCTCTCTCTCTATCCCTCCCCTGCTCATGATCTGTCTCTCTCAGTCTCTCAAAAATAAATAAATGTTTAAAAAAAAATAAAGAAAAGGTTGCAGTTGACTGACCGCCTTGGGTTTTAATCCTGAGTTTATTACTGAAAAGCTATGTGACTCTGGACAGACTACTTAGCTTATTTGTATTTCTCTGTCTTCATATGTGAAGTGGAGACAGTCAAAGTATCTGTAAGGTTGCTATGGAAATGAAATGCCTTAAGAATGTGACTCCATGCATAGCCTGTGAATGGAGGCCCCACAGAGCATAGGGAAGATGGCCAATTCTACCACTCCCTCCAGGGGTTAAAGTGTGGGGAACTTCACCAGGACAGAGTGAGCCTAGTCCCTTTCATCCCCTGGAAACTTCCCATACCCAATCTTTTCAGCCATCAGCTCTTCCCAGAGGAAAACAGGCTTTCCTAGAGAGCAAGAAATTCAGAGGAAGGTTCTCAGGCACTTCCAAATTGAATTGTTTTTCTCTCCAAGACAAGTTTCTCTTGCAAAAGGTCTTGTCTTC
This sequence comes from Suricata suricatta, assembly GCF_006229205.1. Classification (NCBI taxonomy): domain Eukaryota; kingdom Metazoa; phylum Chordata; class Mammalia; order Carnivora; family Herpestidae; genus Suricata; species Suricata suricatta. The sequence continues at coordinate 55,278,867 of NC_043713.1, read as the reverse complement.
AGGTTTTAAGCTCCTTGTCTCCCCCAGAACCCTGAACCAATTCTGAGGATGCAGTAGGTGCCCAATAAATGTTCACTGAAGTGAACAAACATTTGAGGCCTGACAGAAGTTTGATGCAAGAAAAAAACAATGCACAGGGCACTTGGTTGTCCTACTTGGTTTTAGTTGCTTCTCTGTGACTATATGTTGACACTTGATTGCCTAATGGGTCTCCGGGAGGACTTCCCCCACCTTCCATGTGCATAGGCAGATCACAGAAGCCCTGATGTCACCTCCATCACAGCACATAATGAATAAAAATCTGTCAGACAAGCCAGACTCATTTCATCTTTCAGAGGAGGCCACCATACCTGCTCAAGGAAGATCTTGGTCCTGCCCTCTCACAAGATGGCATGGCACTGAGTAGGGAGGGTTGGCCCTACTACATCCTTGTCTAGAAATGGGATAATCGTGCTTCCTCTTCCCAGACCTGCTGTGAGGACCAAATGGAGTAAGTGAAGTGAGCAGCATAGCACCTGGTACCTTAAGAGCCCACCATAACTTGTCCTCAGCATCATGGCCAGAATGTTCTAGAAGTCTGTGCCTACCAACCCACTGCTTACAGGCCCTTCAATGACACACCCAGACCCACAGACTCTCCCTGTAGCCCAGAGTCACACACTTGCCCCATCACAGTCTCTTGCTCTACCATCCACACCCAGAACACACACTTGACTTGCCCGCAGTACTGAGGTAGCAACTGCCCTGCATACCCTCTGTGTGTTCAGGATGCCACTCCTTTGTCATGCTGCTCCATTATTTCCTATGCTAGCACCATTCATGTTTCACACCAGACACAGGGTCACCTCCTCAAGGGAGCTTTCACGACGTTTCCCTTTACTCCAAGGCTGCCTGGACATCCTTCCTCCCTTCCTAGAACATCCTGGACATTCCCTTGTCACACATGGTGCTCACCACCCCCTACAGCAGTAGTTCTCGTGGGGTAGTTTTGCCCCCAGAGGTCACTTGGCTATGTCTGGGGATAGGCTGGGTTGTCAACCATGGGGCTGGTGGGGGTGCCACTGGCGTCTCATGGGTAGAGGACAGGGATGCAGCTAACATCCGCAGCAAAGAGTTATCTGGCCCCAAATTTAAGTCCTTGTGAGGTTGAGAAACCCACCCATATGTTTGTAAATCGTATTCATCATTATTGGCTCACCTTGAATGCAGGAGATTGGTCAATGGAAAGAACCTATTCAGTGAATCATGGCTCCTCCCCCACTTAGGATTCTTATTTATGAATTGAGTCCACTCTATTTTGAGAGGGTTACTGCCCCTCTACTACTGTGTGACCCATGTGACCAGAAAGGTAAATAAAACCCTCCTTGTTTATCAACGGGATCCAACTTCTATTTCGGCAGAATTCCATTGCTGACATCATCCCTTCAGGAACAGAGAGCCCGCATCAAGGCCACTTCACCCTGGAGCAACAGCTCCGGCCTGTCACAGAAATCAGGCACTGTGCAACTTTCAGAAACCGTGGAGTCTACCTTTGCTGGCCAGCTGCATCTCATTAAATTGTCCCAACAAATGAAAATCGGCTTTTTAAAAAGGTTGTTTGCAGGAGATGTATTTGGTTATTGCACATCGTTTCCTCTCAGGAAACCCCTCCCTTCACTGAGATAGCCCCAGTTCTCCTGGCTGAGTGTCCCCAGCGTCTTCCTGTCTGTCCTCCGGGAAGCTGAGGGACAACGAAGGCTTTTATAGCCCTGCTCATTTGCGCCTGATCATCAAAGCAAACTTCATGCTTAAACGGCACTGAAGGAAAGAGGAAATAAAAAGATGTTTTGATTAAAAGTCGAGGGAGTAATCAAACACCAAATCAGCATTCTGCACATTCAGTTTGTATCAGAAAGCAAGGTCATGAATTTAAGAGCAATGAGATTCTATATAATATCCTCAGACCAGGGTAGCAGAGCTCATTAAAGACCAAGTCTCCTTTTAAGATGTTTCAAATTATTGTGGCATTTTAAGATGAATACATTGAAAAATTGCTAAAAAATATTAGAAGCAGAGAGACTACATTCAGTCAAGTGAACTATTCAGTCCCGATCTGAGATACATGCTTCTCAAAAAGGACTGTTAAAATATGCATGATGTGTTTTTAACTTATGCATTTGATAAATTATAAGCTTAAAATCTTGTTTAAAAACTCCTCCAATGGGGGCACCTGGGTGGCTCAGTCAGTTAAGTGTCCAATTCTTGGTTTTGGCTCAGGGCATGATCTGACGGTTCTCTGAGATCAAGCCCTATATCAAACGTTATCAGTGCAGAGCCTGCTTGGAAAATTCTCTCTCCCTCTCTCTGCCACTCCCCTGCTTGTGCATGCGTGTGCTCGCTTGCTCTCTCTCTCTCTCTCTCTCTCTCTCAAAATAAATAAATAAACATTAAAAAAAACCCTCCAGGGGTGCCTGGGTAGCAAAGTCAGTTAAGCATCAGTAAGCATCAGACTCTTGACTTCAGCTCAGGTCACAATCTCATGGTTCGTGAGTTCGAGCCTCACATCGGGCTCTATGGTGGTGGTGCAGAGCCTGCTTGGGATTTTGTCTCTTCTCTCTGCCCCTCCCCTACTTGTGCATTCGCTTTCTCCTTCTCTCTCAAAATAAATGAATAAACATTTTTTAAAAAGCCTCCTCCAACAACCTGTTAACTGTTTTCATTTCAGATTTTGCCTAAACTGTTAGCAGGAAGGTGCTTCCCTCCCTGTCAAGTTGATAAGGTGGAGTATAAAGGGGAGGAAGCCCTGAGTCTGAGGGAATCCACATCCAGTTTCAAATCCTTGGTTACAAGTCAGGCTTTGCAGTCCGAGAGCTTAGGATCAATTCCTAGCTCCACATTTTCTAGTGGTGTGAGCGGGGCTGATGACTTTAGCTCTTGACACTTCAGTTTCCTCCTTGGGGGACAGGGATAATAATAATGTGGCATTGCTTTGAGGATTCAGTGGGATGAAGCACGTAAACTGCTTAGCTGGGACCTGGCATAGAGTAAAGTACTTGCTAAGTATTCACGATGACAAGTATTACTGTTCTACTGGTTTTGTGACATTAGACAAGTTTTCAGCTCTGCTGAGTCTGTTCTGAGATCAGAGATAGATCATGAGCAGCAATGACCCAGAGCTGGGGCTTCATTAAGGGGCAGCCATCACCACCATCACCATCATGGATGTCATCGTCTTGTAGCCACCTGACTTTTAAGTGAGCAGAAGCTGAAAGACAGGGAGTTAAGCTGCCTCTCAGATTGGAAACATATACATAAATGACTGCAACTGTATAAAAATTACATATGCACATGGGCAAGAATTGAAAGAAAGCAGGGAAGAATAGAAACTGATTTGTTGCTGTGTCAGGCATGGGGATGAAGGGGTTTTTTTCCTTTGTCTTTGATTTTTGACTCATGTTCTAGCTGTGTAATAATAATGTTTTAAAAATTCTTATTATAAAAAAATCACAATAAATCCCCATATACCTATCAGCCACTATCAACAATTAATAATGCATTTTTTAGTCATGAAGGAAAATTCAAGTCAGCCCTGTTGCCAATTGCCATAACTTTCATAAATGAATGAGACAGGGGCACCTGGGTGGCTCAGGCCGTTAAGTGTCTGACTCTTGATTTCGGCTTAGGTCATGATCTCCCAGTTCATGGGATCGAGCCCCACATCGGGCTTTGCACTGACAGCCAGCTCAGAGCCTGGGTCCTGTCTTTGGATTCTGTGCCTCCTTCTCTTTCTCTCTGCCCTTCCCCTGCTCTCTCACTCTCTATCAATAAATAAATAAACTTAAAGACAAAAACTTTTTAAAAATTAAAAAAAAATGAGCGAGACAATGAAATTGTCCTAGAATAAGCAGGTGAGGAATACAGAACAGAAAATAAAAGGGTGTGGCTCAACCAAAAACTTCACTCTGGCTGGCTCAGAGTAATCAGGATCAAGCCCAAGTGTGTTTATGCCACAGCGCCCCCTGCATTCACACGACAAGCATTAATGACGTGCTTGCTATCAGCCTAGGTGCGAGGTCCTAGGAACACAAAGAAAGGAAAGCTACTGGGCAAACAGCAAAATCAAGGCCAAATCCCCTGAGTTCCTACTGAACTCCTATTCTCAATGTAACACAGTATTTCTGTGCGTGGTTACAAGGGCTATAGCAGAAATCTAAGCCTCGCAAGGAAGAGACCAAGGGACAAAGAAGCTCTGGGAGGGATGGAGAAGGTGCAGGAAGGTTCAGGGGAGACAGGAGCCTGGTTTGGCTACATAGGGGCTGGGCTGAGCCAGGAGAGGAGAACAACCTGCAAACACTTTGGAACGGAGGCGTAGATAAAATCAGGTGAGAGGAGCAGCAGCCGGTGGGGCAGGGAGATGGGAGGGAGGCTGGGTATCACAGAAAGGAAATAGGAAGCGCACCCCTGAGGGCTGCTTTTCTCAGAATAAATCACCTTTAAGGAGTTATCTGACTTGAGAGTTCAAGACCTGTCCTTGTATAATGATGATTCTGCTCAATGTAAGTTTGAAGAGGATGTCATTGCTCTGGTGTCACACTTTAAAAAAAACGTGGCTTTGGCCATAAGTCCCCAAGGGTCGAATGAGCATGCATCTAGGTATTTGCAAGACTTAATGGCTTGATAGTGTAATAGATTCTAAATATCTCTTTAACATAATTAAAAAGAATAGGGGCACCTGGATGGCTCAATTTCGGCTCAGGTCATGATCTTGCGGTTTGTGAGGTCGAGCCCCGGCGTGAGGCTCTGTGCTGACAGCTAGGAGCCTGGAGCCTGCTTCCAATTGTGTTTCCCTCTCTCTCTGCCCCTCCCAGCACTGGTGCTCTATCTCTGTCTTAAAAATAAACATTAAAAAAAAATTTAATAAAATAAAATAATTAAAGAATAGAAAAAAGTCTTCAGTACCACAAATGCTTTCTAAGTTTTGCAGTGATATATCTCATCTAAGTAAACTCTATTTCTACATTAACACGTTTCCTGTGATCGCATATTCTCGTCTCCTGTGTGTGGCCCCTCCCAAGCCCCACTCAGGCACGGAGGCCTTTTCCTCACGCTCACCAGGCTGGCCCCACATCAAGGCGCACGTTGCACGGACTGGAGCCTGCGCAAATTCCCGTGCAGTGCCCGCTGCCCAGTTCCTGAGCGTGGGGCCTGCTTGCGGCGCTGGGAACTGATGGACTCGCCGGCCAGTCCAGACACCGGAAGAGCAGAGAGCAGTCTGCCCAGCTGCCCGTCTCGTTGCCCCGAGAGGCCGTTAGGTGGCAAGTCCGACAGCCAGCTCAGAACCAACTAAGGGGTGGGGAAAGAAACACTTTTTAATCTGATTGGGTTTAAACCAAAAATTACTACAAAATCACTGACTTGAATTGCATTTATATGGCTGAGTTTGCGTGAGTTTTCAGATTCTGGGCAGAGGGCATGAGATAGATTTAAATTCAGTAATGAGAAAATGAGGCGCACCTGGATGACTCAGTTGGTTAAGCGTCCGACTTCAGCTCAGGTCATGATCTCACAGTTTCTGGGTTCGAGCCCCGCATTGGGCTTTGTGCTGACAGCTAGCTCAGAGCCTGGGTCCTGTCTTCGGATTCTGTGTCTCCCTCCCTCCTTGACCCTCCCCTGCTCGTGCTGTCTCTCTCTCTCTCTCTCTCTCTCTCTCTCTCTCTCTCAAAAATAAAACATTAAAAGAAATTTTAAAAAAGAAAATGAGAAAATTATTATTATTATTATTATTATTATTATTATTATTATTACACAGCTCAGTTTGGCTGACTATCATTCATATTATACCTGCAGAGCTTTTTAAAATTCAAAAACAAAATAAATGAAAATATTATGAGAAAGAAAACAAAACCTGTTGTGTTTTGAAAGGGAAAGAAATCAGCCTTTGCCGTGGTTCGTGGCCATATAAAAGGATTTGTATTTGGATTCAATTTGTTCTGCTGTTCAGTAAACTGGAGCAAACTTTTGTTTTGTTTTGTTTTTTATCTTTTCGGCTTTTTGGTTCAGTTCACATCCCTGTCAATATATTTTGCCCTTTGAGAAGCAAATAAGTCTAGAATGGTTCCTCATGCCTCCCCGATTTTTTTCTGTTTTGTAAGCATATGAAATACCCAGACATAGAGTCACAGTTTCTTTCAGAGGCTTCTCGGAACTTACGACCTTAGAAGAGTCAGAGCTTTGTTCTCACTGGAAGCGTTCTGGTGACCTCGCAGGTAGGGGTGAGTTAACTGTGAAGCTGGCACAGCCTAGACTTCCCTCCCTTACCCAGAGGGCCCCAAAGGCATTATTTGAGCCCCTAGTGATGTGTTCACATTGTGGCTTTTTAAAAATAAAATGTGTAAAATCTTAGGAACCGTGAGATCACGGCCTGAGCCAAAACTGAGTCAGATGCTTAACCGACTGAGCCACCCAGGCGCCTGAGCTGGCGGAACTCTGAGGGCCATCCATCTAAACTGAGGAGCCTGGGGATTAGAGACACCAAGTGACTTGCTCAAGGTCGAACAGGTCAGTAGACAGAAAGCTGAGTCAAAACCTTGGCGCTCCAAATACCTCATCTGGTGCATTTACACTCAAGTACATGATATCCAGGATCTCACAAGAGCTACTTTTCCCCCATGAGCTGAGGGAGAAGCTTGAAAGGCAGTGTGTAGGGGTGAGGGAAGAGGTGCCTGGGGCCAACCTGACACTTGTGTTGCTCCAAGCTCATTTCAAGCCAAGTGCCCATTTGAAAGGGGATTTTATAAGTTTGTTTCCTCTGCTTTTATTTTATCATTTTCTTTAAGCAACACAATAGTTTACATATAGAATCATAAAACAGAAACGAAAGGAAAGATAAGAAAATGTAGAGAAAAGACTTGAAAAGTGCGTCCACGGAGCCTGGAGAAGGAGAAGGAGGATGTGGGGGAGGGAGAGATTGAAGAGCAGGGCCATATTTTTCCTCTGTATTCTGGAAGGATTAATTTGTTAAGTTAGGAAAGTGGATCGCTAAGTAGGAAGCTTCCAGGTAAAATCGGCGGGAGGTGGGAAGGGTTTGGCAGCAGACCCCGAGAGCGCCACCTCCGCGGGAAGATGCTGGAGCCCCACCAGCACGGAAGTGCACCTTAGATTGTCACAGGAAGGACGTTGTTTTCCAGGATGGCAGCTCTTGCGTCATTTCTTCACTCTGGTCCCAAATTCCCACATGTCCTGCTCTGAAACAGCGCTGCTGGTAGCTGTGACTTGCCACCACTGTGTGAGCGTCTCCTTCTACATGTACCCTCCCATCCCCCACTCCTTCCACTCTGCCTCCATGTTTGTCCACAAAATGTTGTGTTGACTTTTAGTCAGAGAGATGTGTGTGAGGGGATGGAAATGGGAGGGTCTAGAGGTGATAGTGGGGGAATTGGAAAAGTTTTCTTTCCAGTCTGGGGAATCCAGCATTTTTCGTGCAGTAGTTTGAGAATTACATTGCTGTTTCTTTTATGCTCTTCCCAAAATTCTGATCCTTTTGGAATTCATACAAATGTATGTGTTTTCATTCTCACCATTGAGAATTACCTCCCAATAAATTGATTTCCAATTAAAAAAAATTACTTCTCTTCCAAAAAAGTAGAAGAGAAACAGCATTGCCAGTGACAGACTGGCCCTGCATTGGGGGTGTTGGGTTCTCTCTGCAAATTAGAGAATTTCTGGGGCACCTGGGTGACTCAGTCAGTTAAGCATCTGACTTCGGTTCAAGTCATGATCTCAAGGTTCAGTTCGTGGGTTCGAGCCCTACGTCAGACTCCTTGCTGACAGCTCAGAGCCTGGAGCCTGCTTCGGATTCTGTATCTCCCTCTCTCTGCCCCTCCCCTGCTCACTCTCTGTCTCTCTCTGTCTCAAAAATAAATAAACATTTTTTAAAAATTAGAGAATTTCTGTAAGGACTGGGTGAGCCTCAGCTCAGAGTCTGGCTAATGGAACATGCCCATAAATGACAGCTCCTCTCATTTCTGGTGTCTTGCTTCTCCCTTCCCATATAAAAATACAGAGGTAGTTTATCTAAATGAAATCGGGGCAGGCGTTGGAAGATTGAATAGACTTTCTGTGGTTTGGTAATTTTTATTAACTAATTACAAGGTTCACCATAATCCCAAGAATGACATTTTGCAGGTTTAACAGAGTCAGCAGATCTATGAAGTAGCTGGATTAGCCCCAATTACACAATAAAACTCTTCTGTTTACTGAAAATCTGTAAGACATTGAGCTCTAGGCATTTTTCCAAAGAGTAGAATAGACAGCAAAAGTGAATGGAATGGAAAATAGATGGACAGAGAGGAAAAAAATGGAAAAAAAGAAAATGCATGGAGAAAATATGAGGGGCACCTGGGTGGCTCCGTCGGTTAAGTATGCAACTTCAGCTCAGGTCATGATCTCATGGTTTGTCAGTTCGAGCCCCATATCAGGCTTTGTGCTGACAGCTAGGAGCGGAGAGCCTGCTTCGGATTCTGTGTCTCCCTCTTCTCTCTCTCCCTCCCCAGCTCACACACACACCCGCTCTCTCTCTTTCTTTCAAAAATAAATAAACATTAAAAGAAAAAAATTTTTTAAAGGAAATATGGAAAGAACATGGGGTTTAGTGACTGCTGAAGTTGAGAGCTGGAAAGCATTTGGGAAGGCGATCCTCTTGAACACGACTGTAGAAAAGCAACAGCTCTCAGGATCAAGTTGACACAGCATCACCTTTTTCTGGAAGAGAATTCAAGGAAGATTTTGTTTTCAGCAACTTCAACAAGTATCATTTGAAATGGGTTAACCATAGTCAGGCCCTTTGATGTCAAGTCCTGCCAGAAAGTTTCACAACTATCTTTTTAGAGCCAAGCAAATTATTTTTAACCAGTAGACACTGAAGACTCCCTGAAGTATGTCATCAACAGGAGTCTGTACTCTTCCACTGTTGATTTTAATCTCATAATTCAAAACAGTTGAAAGGTCTAAACGTCAACAAAGGACGTAGAACAAAGCAGAAAAAAATCTATCATGCTAGAGCTGCGGGGTATCCCAGGTCTCTGGTTTACTGCCTCTGAATTTGTAGATAATTGGATGAGGATCTGGCACCATCGAGGGATGCCCCAGATCCCTGCCAAAGACAAAGCAGGCTGAACCTGAATCCCAGTGTCCTGACTTCAGGCTCAGCAACAGCTTGCTCTCCTACATAGCCCTTTTCTGAAAACATGTTGAAATACTACCTTTCTTGGGGATGTTATATTTTAAGCCAGAATCAAACCCTCAAAATAAAAGGACTGAGACTATAATTGGTTGACTTCTAGGCTATAGTCAGTAGGTAGAATTATTCTGGTCATTGGTGTGGCCTGCCTTGTGCCTCAGAGATCACCCCATGAAGAGAATAGTTGCCTGCTGTCCATACAATTTGTTGAGCTCTGAGGGAGAAAGAGGAGAATTTGAGTTGCCTGCAGAACACTGGGTATCAATGGAGAGCCTGGTGACCTTCTTGTCACACATAGAAGACAGTGGAGGAAACGTGTCACCATGGCATTGTGGGGTGGATAAAAAACTCAACTTGCAGTGGGGAAACTTGTGCCTTCTCATTCAACTTCTGAACCTCAAGTAGAGACATGCACCATCTACATCAGAAAGTGATGGAAATGGTTCAGTGGGATAACAGGTGTGATTACTCATTATAAACCATACTTCACCACACAGATTTAAGTTATTACTATTACTATGAATTAATGCACTTTTTCAGAAATTCATCACTCTGATCCTTGCTCTTTAGCCAGTTAGCAAAAGCTTGGTGCATTTGACCCGTTTGAGTTTGACAAGGTTAGTATACATTAATAGTTAAGAGAAATAACTGGCATTTGACAAATCTGGACTTCAATGCTGGTTCTACCATTTTTTGTCCTATAGCACATTAGGCAAATTGTTTACTCTTTCTCAGTCTTGGCTTCCTCCTGTGTGACATGAAGACGGCAAAGCCACCTGTCTGTCAAGCCAGTGTGATGGATGAGAGAGTTAGTGCACACACAATGCCTAGTACAAGGCCTGCTGTATGCTTAACTGCCCTCAAAACAGTAACTAAGCTCATTAGCAAAAGAAGTTAAGGTTTCTCTTCCCCATGGAGCTAATAGAATTTGGTCCTAAGGATTAAAAGGCAAAGGAGATGCTTGCCTGAGCTGGTCACAGGGCCAAGCAGATGAGAGACAGGAGATGCTTGTGGTCCATGCACTGGGTTACTCCAAGGCATCTAGCATAGGATGCCATTCTGGCACATGCTATGAAAGTTGTCAGATCAGAGATCTGCCCCACCTGCCTCTATCATTCACTCTAGAATCTTACCTTTCAACCTCACTTCTCAGCACATAGCAGTCTAATACTCCATACAGTGTAATTGGGGAATTCATAAAATGGAGATAGGAATATAAATTAAGCTCTATTCATATCATTTGATCAAATACATTTTTCAAGTTGGAGATTTGTTACCTGGTTATTTTAAGTGGAAAGACCTCCTTATTTTCTTTTTCTTAAATTTTTTTAATGTTTTATTTATTTTTGATACAGAGAGAGACAGAGCATGAGGGGGGAGGGGCAGAGAGAGAAGGAGACAGAATCAGAAGCAGGCTCCAGGTTCTGAGCTAGCTGTCAGCACAGAGCCTGACGTGGGGCTCAAACCCATGAACGTGATATCTGACCCGAGCCGAAGCCGGAGGCTTAACTGACTGAGCCACCCAGGCACCCCCTCCTTATTTTCTTAAGACTGAATATTGTGACATGTTTAAAGATGAAGCATTACTCAGTGACTTTCTATTAGGCTACTGGAGTCCTAAAGAGGAAAAGATGGAGATGCAGACATGGACATGTCAACCCTTTCTTATAATCTGGATATTTTCATCTGAATATTTTGTATTGGAAAATTATGGAATTTCTCGAGACATGTTAACAAGTTTGCACCCTGTACTTCTCTGGGCCACGCATGTATGAGTGTGCACTCCCCTGTGCACATATGCTCTTTTCTTCATATAGAAAAGATGCTGGCACTTTGCTGCAAAAGCATGGGGGCAATGGTTACAAGTGTGCTATGGCAGGTGGAATGAAATGTGAACATGCATTTGCAGCTCAGACGTGCTCATCACAAGGCTACTCCTGCCACCACACCTCAACTGTGCCCTGAGAACAAAAGCAAAAGTCCTTCCCCCGGCCCTCCATGAGCTGGATGTTGCATGTTCCTCCATCTTCTCTCCTGGCTCTCTCCACCATGCCATCCAATTCCTTCAGTGACCATGCCCATTCCAACCCCAGCCACCCACCGAGAAGGTTCTCCTCTCGCTGCCCCTTCTTGGGCTATTCTCACCAAACCCATAGGTCTTCCCTGGAACAAGAATGTTCACATTCTCAGTTGGGTTCCTCCCCCAACTTTGTAGTCTTAGTAAGGGCCACGCAGCCAAGTAAAGGTTATTGTATCTTAGAAATGGCCTGCCACGATCTGTTTGGTTTGGGTCACATGGCTGCTTTTGGTGCTTGTCTTATATTTTATGTCACTATTTGGTAACATGATTTGTAATATTCCTCACTAGCCTTTAAAAAGAAACAGTTAAGGGCTTTGTGGGTATGAAACAGAGGTCAGAAGTCAAAGCCAGTTTTTCAAAAAATTTATGAAATGGAGATGAAGACGGAAGAGCACAAATAAACAGTGGCTGACGGGACAAGGCTGGAATGAGAATGATGGAAGTGAGGAGGAAACATCCGTGTGGACTTCAGAATGTTAAGTGGATGAATTTCACTGGAGCATAGGTCATAAATTAAACAATGGAGGCTAGATGTCCTCAAACAAACATCACCAACCATCAGGAAAATGCAAATCAAAACCACAATGAGCTTTCACCTCATACCCGTCAGAACAGCTAGTACCAAAAAGACAAGAGTTAACAAGTGTTGGTGAGGCTGTGCAGAAAAGGGAACCCTCATGCACCGTTGGTAGGATCGCCAACTGGTGCAGCCACTATGGAAAACATAGTGGTGGTCCCTCAAAAATTAAAATAGAACTGCCATGTGATCCAGCAATTCCACTTCCGGGTATCTTAAAGAGCCACTTCAGGGTCTTGAAGAGATGTGCTTGCCCACGCCCACCGCAGGATTATTCACAGTAGCCAAAATATGGAGAGAACCTAAGTGTCCATTGACAGATGAATGGATGAAGAAGACGTGCTGTGACCAAGAAGGAAATCCTGCCTGTTACAACAACATGGATGTACCTCGAGGGCTAATTATGCTAAGTGAAATAAGTCAGACTCAGAAGGACAAATACTATATGATAGCACTTGTAGGTGAAATCTAAAAAGTCAAACTCCTAGAAACAGAGTCTAGAAGTTGGTTAGCAGGAGCTGGGTGTGGGAGAAATTGGAAGATGTTTTGGTCAAAGTGTACAAATTTCCAGTTATAAGATGAATAAGTTCTGGGGATCTATTATAAAGCATGATGATTAAAGTCAACAAAACTCAAAAGTTGCTAAGGCAGTAGACATTAAATGTTCTTCCTGCAAAAAAGAAATGGTAATTAGGTTCTAGTTAACACTATGTTGGTAATCATTTTTCAATATATAAGTGTATCCAATCAATACACTGCACACCATAGCCTTACACTATGTTATATGTCAATTATATCTCAATAAAACTGAGAAAACAAATCCTTTGAACCATGGTCTAATCTGTACTGTTTGATTGTTTACAAGATCAGGAGCATCATGAGATCAGTGTGGCCTTAGGTTACTAAGATGCTCTCATCTTTGACTTCTTGTGCCTTGACAATCCCCAAGTAGCATATATTCTTTTAGGGTGAAACTACTGGGATAAAAGAAATGGAGGGAGAAGGGCAAAGCAGCAGCACAAGAGATCATGAGAAATGACACGTCTCTCTAGATCAGTAGCTTGTTAGAGCAATCTTTTCTTTTGTGGTTTCTATGCCATGGATCTAATTTTTTGGTATGATTTCCTTAATCTTGTGGAGACTGTAAATTTTTTTAGATATTTTCTTCTAAAATATTTGTGCATTTGGGTTTCAGTTTTAACTTTTTAAAACTTTTAAATTTTGGATTCAACTGAAATTTATTTTATGTTAGGTGTGAGTTAAGAATCCAACTTGCTGTTGTTGTTTTTCCAAATAACTATGTTGTTATTCCAATACAATTTAATAAACAGAAAACAATCTCTTCCTCATTCAAAATGATCTGGGCTTTTTATATCTCTTGGCATTCCCCGTGGGAGAAGTCCATTAAACACAAATTTCAGATTACCTCAAGTGCCTAGTTAATGTGTTAAGTTGAAGTGGGGTGAGGGTGTTGGCCTTCACTGTACTCAAATGCTGTGGCATAAACTTCAGGACACTTGTGCCAGGGGAAAGGAGAGTAATGCATGGTAACTAGCTGGCCCCCAGGCTTTGAATTCATTTGATTCCTGCATTCTTGTATCACTGCAGGAAAAATCAGTCATGTTGGACATATTTAGGGAACCTTATCAAAATGTGTGTGTGTGTGTATGTGTGTGTGTCTGAGTATGAGTAAGTGCAAGTATGTGACTTTGTAAGCATGTGTATGAGTGTATATGGGTGTGTATGTAATTTTACGTGTTATTTGGCTATACATACATAATTTTTGCCTTGCATGCTAGCTTTATCATTTGATTCCCTTATATAGTGTGACCCTATGATATGTAGGTAGAAGTAACAGGTATATTCAACTCGGTTTGACAAGGTTAAGGGAGGGTTCTGTTGGAAGTGGCAGTTAATATGAGGAATTTAGCCAGATGAGAGCCAGAGAACTTTCCTGAAGAAGTCATGTGAGAAGAACTTGAAATAGAGAATATGTCATGTTCTAGAAACTGGAAAGATCTGGGATGGCTGGAATATTTGAATGTTAACAATGATTAGTAACAGAATAACCAATTCTATTTGTTGTTTAATCCAAGCCAGGACCTTTCCATTTTTACCTATTTTAATCCCCACAAACTCTTTGTTTAAATACAATTGTCTTCCATTTGACCAACAAAGAGACCAAGACAGAGAAATCAAATAGCGTGTCTTAGGTAGCTTAGATATTTACTGTAGAGCATTTTATTTTTAAAGGTGAAATTAAGAATAATTTTGGGGGCACCTGGTTAGCTCAGTTGGTTAAGTGTCTGATTGACTCAGGTCACGATCTCACAGTCTATGGGTTCAAGCCCCGAGTCAGGCTCTGTGCTGACAGCTAAGAGTCTGGAGCCTGCTTCAGATTCTGTGTCTCCTTCTCTCTGCCCCTCCCCTGCTCATGCTCACTGGTCTCTCTCTCTTTCTCTCTCTCTTTCTCTCTCTCTCAAAAATAAGTATTGAAAACCATTTTTTAAAGAATAATTTTGTTAAGTTTTAAAAGAAATTGTGACTTGGTTGTTTGTTCTGCTTTTCCCCACCGATTTCGTTATGACCACGGATAGGTCACTTTAGGTCCCTGTGCATTTCGTCCTGTGTAGAACAAGTGTCTCACAGAGTTTGGATCCTCCAGCTGTAAACATGATGCCGGTAGCCTGCCCTGATCGTGCAAAGCAGAGAGCTCTGCCGCTACTCCAAGAATTCCCCTTCTTCTGACTCCCATCTCCCCACCCCCACCCCTGCCCCTGGCACATTTCCTATTTTTTCACTTTGCCTTCTGCTCCTCCAGATACCTTTCTACTTTTTACCTTTTCCCCCTACTGAACGACTGGACTACTTGGCCTATGTGGCTGGCTCTTTGTTGTACCACTGGCTTCAAACTCACTTTTACCCACCTGTTTCTGAGCAGAGAAAGTGTGTAGTCAGATGCCTCTGGGCTCTCTCAATTCAATGGCCATTTCTTGGGGCTCGTTTTCTTTTGTGTCGGGCACTATAACTTCTTCCATCTCCTTGGCTCTTAGCTTTCTTTGGCTTCCACAACTGGTTATCCTCACTCTCCCAGAAATTCATTTTTCAGTGTGTTCTGAATTTTTTCCCACCCCCAAAATGTGGGCCTGGCAAAACTTCCAATCCTCGGAGAAGAGCTTTTCTCCATGTTTCTGTCTTGGGATTTTACCATCAGGGCGACAAACATGACTCCGAAAAGGCAGCCCCCCACCCCTGGCCACTTTCTAAAAGTTCAAGACCATATTTTCAGTTGTCAGTTCTATATTTCCACTTGGACTTCACAGAAGTATTTCAAAATGAATATGGATAATATTGAACTTATCTTCTGCTCTTCTCTCTAAACCCAGATTTCTTTATTTTTAATCATCATTTTACTAGAAATGGAAGTTGGCAAACTAAACCATTCTTATCTTTTCTGCCTTTCTCACCCTTCATTCAATCACTAGAACCTTCTTTCTGTGGATTGTCCCTTCCTTCCTTTCTCTTTTTATTCTTCCATTCCCTCTCTCTTGGTCTTTTATGTCATTCCTTCAACAAACTGGTTCTGACATCCTTATTATCTCATGCCTGGGCCTTAACTATAAGCAACTATCTAACTTCTTAGTCACTAATACTTGGGCTACTCAATTCATAATTCAAAGAGCTCCCAAATTAACATGGATAAATCTCAGAAGCATTACATTACATGGATGAAGGCCCAAAAGATTACATACTATGTTATTGCATTTATCTACAAGGCAAGACCATAATCATAGAAAGCAGATCAGTGATTGCCAGCACCCAGAGTATGCAAGAAGAAGATGGAATGTAAGGAGCCACAAAGGAACATTTTTGGGTTCTGGCAATATTTTATATAATGATCACAGTGGTGGTTACATGGCCAAATACATTAACAAAATTCACTAACAGTTGGTGAATTTTATTTTATGGAATTCATATCTGATTTATAAATAGAAATGCATATCTCAGCTCAGGACCCTATGCCTTACACCCCCAGGTGATATTGCTTCACTTTTGCCTACGTTACATGCACAGGAGTACGCCTGCCTTTACCACAGTGGCCACCATCACAGGGCACACACCCATGCCTCCATGTGTTCTCTCCCATGTTCTGTTCTGGATCCCCTCTGGAGTGAAGATTTGACATCTTCCTACATGACTTAGAAATCATCATAGCCAACTCTGGTAGAAAATGTGATAGGAATATCTTGCTCTTTCTGCCATGCTCTTATTAGGAAGAGTTAACATGGGAATAACCTAGAAGTTCAGAAGATAGATTGTAATGGTCTCCCTGTTAATCTCCACCTGAAGTCTATTCCTGTGTCAAGGTTCACCTCCATTCCTACGTTCTCTTTATAACTGTCTCATCGATCATTCCATCTCTTCGTGATCTGCCCCAGTACGTGGTAGTCTGATGTAAAGTGATGGAGATTTATCTCATCAGAATTCTGTTGGAATCAGTGTATGTGTTTGAAAAAAATACTTTGAAAATCTTTCTGGTTAAGAGTGAGATGCAAAAAGGAAGAATAAGTTACAAAGACTGGCCACCAAAATGGCTTGCATAGAGGTTGTAATCTACTACCTGGAGAGCTCATAGTTTGGGGGAGCAACAGTAATAAGTTTGGCTGTTCAAATTTAGAAGGCAATTGCTGATATAGTGCTGAATTCCTTTCCACCTTTACAGATTAGAAGAGAAAGGAATTTGAAGAACTCTCATAGTGAGGGAAGAGAAGGCGGAGAGGCTGATATGGGTTGGTAGAAGGATGAGAGGCAACCTTGAGGCAGCTCTACAGCTGAGAGATCCCTTTGGAAAACATCAATGGCTAGGTAGGACTTCCAGGTTGTGTTCTGAGGAGTACATGATTCACCTTCTTCTGACTTCTCAACCACCAATGTTGACTGCGGTTGACAGTGTTTGCCAGTGCTTGTACCGGAACTTGAAGAAGAGCTGAAATGGATGTCTGGGTTGGCTCAGGGGATGGAGACAGTAGGTGCAGACAGATGAGAAGATGCCATTGTGTTACCCTTGAGCAATGCTATGTGTGTGAGCCACTGTTCTGGCACCTCACCTGCCACATCAAGCCACATATTCTTGTTTCAGCCTCAAGGAAGAGACAGACAGGGTACACAAATAAAGGGAATGCAATTAAAGATGGAGTCCTAATGGTGACCCAGTGTAAAGAGATGAGGGAGGAAGGAATTTTCTTCTCTGTATCTTTGGTCCAAATACTTAGTAGGCTCTCACTAACAAATAGTTACGTCTACTCCTTCTAAGCAACTTCCTGGGTTCCTTTCACACGGGATGGCATAAGTGGGAATCATGCCTATGCCTTCAGGGAATATATAGCCCTTTCTTTAGCTAGATTTCTATTAAGAAGGTGCTATTTGATTCCACTGGCAGTTCAAAAAATAAGCAAAAATCTAAGAATAAATTCATATCAGCTCTGGAGTCTGTAGAGATCACCAGTGTCCTGTAAAAGCTGGTAGTACCTTCTAATGAAATATTTATTAGGATTGTGGTTTTGCAAATGACAAATCAATTTAAAGTAATGTTTCTTCCAGAAGATGGAAGAGCATAGCCAGAGCTTCACACCCATCTCAGGCTGACATTTCCTTGAACCTCCTCACTTCGGCTTTTCACTGTGTAGCAACTGTGTGACACAAATGTAGCAGAACAGAATGCTCCTGCAAGGGCACCGACTGCTCTAACAAGGCCAGCCCAGCTGCCCGTGTGCCCAACATAAATAAAGCATCAGCAAATTCAGGAAAACAGAACACATAATTGAACTGAGATGAGGACAAGAGTCAGGTTTTGTAAGATCATCCCTCAGTGGATGCAACTGATGGCTTTATCGTTTCTTCTCAGATCAGGCTGAATGGTTGAATAGGCAGCCTTAGGAAGCCCATAGCAACGAAGGAAAGATCACAGATACCACAACTTCCAAGCAGCAAACACAGGCTGTCTCGTTGGGGAAATACATTTATAGGAGGCTTGGGAAATGAATGGAGGGAGTAGTAAAGAACAAAAGCAATGGGTAGAAGTATCCTCTGTTTCACAGAGAAATTCTAAAGTCTTTCTATAAGTCCCTGTGGGGGACTGCGGCTTATGCAAACATCTAATACCTGTGTGGCACCAAGCACAGTGCCTCAAAGATAGAAGGAGCCTGGTGAAGATGTGTTGCATTATTTTTACCTCTAACTTTGCTAACTCTCTGTTCCATCTTTCCTCCAAACCATGGATTCCTGTTTTATAAGGCTTTGGTTTCATGAAATCCTAACATAGACACGGAAAGGCAAGCAGAAAGGACAGAATCATGGAAATCAAACCTAGTATAAATAGAAAATTTGAGATTTTCACTTCTAGTCAAAAAGGGGTGAGATTTTCACTTATAGTCTGAAAAATAGGACAAAATATGTAAACAATGGTTTTCAGACATTGGACATTGAGGCAGGATGATGAGTCCTGAGATAAGAGAAACAAACATGGTAGCACACACCATGGTCTTCTCATTTGCTGGAAAGGAGGGCAACCAGGAACAGCTGCACAGTCTTCCCGAGTCCAGGAGATGACGCTGGAAGAATGGGGTAACCAAAGGGGCTGGAGTTTACAGAGCAGAGAACTAGAGAGGTGGGTGCTATACAGAGAGTTCTGGAGGTCTGCAAAGGGTCCCTCCCATCTGCACTGAATACTGATCGGTGTATGCACCTGATCAATCCACGCAGGCCAGGAAATGAAACACCCAAAAGGATTAAGAGAACTACTGTTTCAACTCACACCGGATCAGCAAGAGTTTGTGTTCCAGAGTGGAAAAACCTTCTAACTTATATGATCTCAAGTAGGTATTGCCTCAGTAGTGAAAAACACTTTAAAATTAGATCTGCTTATTTGGGGTTTTTTGGTGTTGAGTTGTAGAAGTTCTTTATGTATTTTTTCTTTTTACAAAAGAGAGAGAGAGAGTACGCGCAAGCAGGGGAGGGTCAGAGGGAGAGGGAAAGAGAATATTAAGCAGGCTCTACATCCAGCACAGTATACAATATGGAGCTCAGTCTCGTAATGGTGAAATCATGACCTGAGCTGAAATCAAGAGTCAGACACTTAACTGACTGAGCCACCAGGCGCTCCAATTTCTTTACATAGTTTGAATGCTAACCCTTTATTGGATATGTCATTTGCAAATATCTTCTCCCATTCACTGGGTTGTCTTTTAGTTTTGTTCATTATTTCCTTTTTAAAAAATGGGTGGAAGACATGAGCAGATATTTCTCCAAAGGAGATATACAGATGGCTAAAGACTCATAAAAAGAAAAATAGCCCAGAAATATTTCAAATAGAAATACATACGTGCAACTGATTTTTTTACGAAGGTGCAATTTAATGATGAAAGGACAATCTTTTCAACTAATGATGCTGGAACACTGCAAAGAGGAACAAGAAGAGGAAGAGGAAGAAAGAAAAGAAAAGAGAAAATAATCTCTATCCAAACCTTACATCATATATAAAGATGCATCATAGATTCAAATGTAAAGTGTAAAACTATAAAACTTTTAGAAGGAAACATAAAAGAAAATCTTTGTGATCTTGTATAAGGCAAACACTTCTTAGATAACACTAAAAACACAACTCCTAAAAGAAAAAACAACTGACAAAATAAACTCCATAGAAATGAAGACTATCTACACTATTACAGAATAAAAAGGGACACCTGGGTGGCTCAGTCACTTAAGCGTCCATCTTTGGCTCAGGTCATGATCTCACAGTTAGTGAGATCAAACCCTGCGTCAGGTTTGCACTGAGAGCACAGAGCCTGTTTGGGATTCTCCCCATCTCTCTTCTTGCCCCTCCCCTGTTCACACACTCTCTCTTTCTGTTTCAAAATAACCACATAAACTTAAAAAAAAAAGAATAAAAAGACAAGCTATGAACTGGAAGAAAATATTTGCATATCACGTATCCAATAAAGGGCTTGTACCCATATTAAATAAGGATTCGTATTAAATAAGGATTAAATAAGGAGACAACCAAAAACCCAGTAAATATGGGCAAAATATTTGGACATTTCACCAAAAAGATATGTGCATAGTGAATGATCATGTGAAAACTATGAACAACATCATTAGTCATTAGGGAAAGGCAAATCAAAGCCACAATAGGATACCACTAAACCTCTACTGGTATTGCTGAAATTTCAGAAGACTAACCATGCTGAGCGTCGGTATGCACATGGTGCAACTTCAACTCCTATATGCTGTTTGTGGAACTGTAAAATCATGTACACATGTTGCAAAACACCTGGACGTTTCCTTAAAAACTTAGAAACTTAAACATACACTTACCACATAATCTAGTCATTCCACTCCTAGGTATTTATTTACTCAAGATAAATAAATCTTGATAATCAAGACAAAAAATCTCTTTCTACAAAGAGATTTATACTTAAATATTCATGGTAGATTTATTCATAGCAGCCAAAATCTGCAAACCCAAATGTCCACCAGTAAGTGAACAGAGAATCAAATTGTACTATCCACCTATAACGAAATCACATAAAGCAATAAATAGAATTCTCAGCAATAAAAAGTAACGAACTATGGGTACCTATAACAAGATAGAGGAATCTGAAAATAATTATGCTGAGTGAAAGAAGCCATACACACCTACGTGTACATACTGGATGACCTCATTTGTACACAGTCCCTGAATATACAATCTATAGTGACAGAAAGTACATCATTGATTACCTAGAGCTGTGGTGGCAGAGAGCAGCAAGAAAGATTACCAAGGGGTGTGAAGAAAGTTTGGGGGATGCATATATATGGTGTGTGTGTGTGTGTGTGTGTGTATAATGCCAAAATTTATCAAATTGTCTTTTAAAAATTATTTATTTTTGAGAGACAGTGCGAGCAGGGGAGGGTCAGAAAGAGAGGGAGATACAGAATCTGAAGACAGGCTCCAGGCTTGAGTGAGCTGTAAGCACAGAGCCCGAGGCAGGGCTTGAACCCATGAACTGTGAGATCATGACCAGAGCCAAAGCCAGACGCTTTCTTTCGTATCAATTTACCTTAATAACACTGAAAAGGTTAACTCATTTTCTAAATTACTTACTTAGAAAAAATACTATTCATATTTTTGTGTGTGAAACCTTTTAATTTTCAAACAAATACTACTTTCATTTTCTGATTTTCGTAAGGATGCTGTGGAGTTGGGAGGCTGAGTGGTGCTCTTTCCATTATTTAGAAAATGATTCTGATCTCAGAGAGGCGAGGTGCTTTGTTTAAGTTCCCATGCCTAAGGAGTGGTAGATCCAAAGTCATAATTCAGGTTTTCTGATTCCTGGACCAATCACAGTACCTACTCTGCGTGGCATCCAAGTCTCATGGGAAACACTGAAATTGGCCTAGTAGAGACTGTTTCTTTCAGCCCAAATTCAACCAATAAATCCCCCAAATCAGGCAACAGAGCTACAAGTGACAGTTTGAGAGGATTTTCAATCACAAAATGCAAAGCACATCACACTCTAGCCAACCCTAGTGAGTTATGGGCCAGTTTACTGATCATGCTGGGTAATCACTATAAATCCGTGGGAGCTCCAGGACTAAGGGCTGCATAACGGAGCACATGTAATTCCCAATGAAAGCAAGAGTCCATAAAAGAGTTTTCTCTGTAAATGGCACACTCCCAAATTCCTAGTGACAATCTCGTTGTTACTAGGGATATGTTTTCCTTCCATACACATCTGTGACTTTTTCTTTTATCTAAAACAGTCTGACGGCCAGTGAGGGACACAGGTTGCTCCGGCCGTGCAGGGCTCGGCACTGTCAGGTGGGAGGCCACACAGACAACATTCCATGCCCACCAGCCACGTGTGTCGGGTGAGACCTTCACCTGAGTGCCGGCCTTCACGCTGTGTGTATCTAAAGGCAGCTTACTTGCTCCACGGGGATGTGTGAGGATAGAACAATGTTGTCCTTCCCATAGTATCTTGCTAAGAGATAAAGAAATCTGTATAAACTACCATTCATAATTCGTGCTTTTATTTTCAATTTCCTACTCTAAATGGTTATAGTCAAAATCTGAGAACTAGATGGCTGTCTACCCCTTCCCTGTGTTTTCAGCTCGAATCCTGTCTGCAGTGACCACTGCTTCCTCTGACCATTCCTCATGACGTTGTCCAGCCCCAGTCCTCACTGGGACACACCAGGAATCACCACACACTCTTCCTCCAAGCTCCATCTCCAGTGCCACTCCTGTGAGGAACCTTCTCTGACCGTTTAATGTGCTCCATATAGCTCTCTGTCCTCATGTCGTGTGATGGACAAGATCCCCATTTCCTTTTCAATCTCTGCTTTGTACTATAATCACCTGAGGACACATCCATGTCCCTCACTAGACAGCAAGCACCTTGAGGGGACTCTCAGATTTTACACAACTTACTATGTCACATAAAACTCCCCACCTGAGTAATTCAACAGTAAATGAACAGACACAAAGAGGTATAAGGGAAAAGAATAAGGACATCGTTCTAACTATGTGCCCACAGGGTAGATTAAGAATTGGCTCATTACCATGACCTTGGAGGTCCAGCGTGTGTCCCATTGCCTTCCCTCTTCACTTAGAGGGAACAGTGATTTTTCATTTTTGACTGATAATTCCTGTGCTTTCTACATAATTTTATTATACATGTTCACATTCCCAAATATCTTTTTATAGTATATATTATATATATTACATAAGCTTATATATATAAATGTATTATATATTATATAAATACTATTATTTGTACATATATATAATAAACTGTTTTTAAACATGTAGAATTGGAATCATACTGTATATATTTTGTTGTGACTCCCTTGTTTGTTCAAAATTGTGTTCAGATTATACACTTTGCTGCTTGTGTAAACATGTGCACTGAGAGAAAGAGAGCAGGGGTCCCCTTGAACCATGGGTCACTGCTGCTGCAGGGGGACTCCTTGTGCTTGGGGACAAACAGGCAGGCAGAGGAATCACCTGATTGCCCAGAGGAACTAGCGTCGCTCTTACCCGGTGGGACAGGAAGAAAACCTTGCGGAACTCTGTGAGTCCTGTCTTGCCTTCAGAACCCTGGATAGAGAGTGCAGCACCCTTTAACTGAGAAGGGGTGATTGCCAGGAGTGCAGTTTTTTCCACCCACCGGGTAAGTCGCCAGGCCACAGGTGCTTGGGTAGACTGGTACACAAGGAAAGAGAGAAGGTTCCTATTCTTATGAAGCTTCTATTTCAGGGCATGTGAGAGAGAAATCAAGAGAGAAACAATAGGTGTGTGGGGGTGGCTCAGTCAGTACAGCATCTGGCATCAGCTCAGCTCATGATCTCACAGCTCATGAGTGCAAGCCCCGCGTCAGGCTCATTGCCATCGGCACAGAGCCCAGTTGGGATTCTGTCCCCTTTCCCTCTGTCCGTCTCCCACTTACACACTCTCTCCCTCTGAGAGAGAAAAAAATGATAAACAGTAGATACAAAAACTAAGCAAATTAAATAGTATGTTAGAAGTGATAAGTACTAGGGAAAAGGGAAAAAATGGAGCAGGAGTATAAGATGGCAGGAATGGCCAGGGATTTGCAATATTAAATCGGGTGGGTTGCATAGAGAAGGCAACATCTGAGCAACTATTGAAGACAGGGAGGGATTCATTCCGTAGGTGTCTGAGAAAGGAGCACTCAAGGGCAAAGGAAGCTCCCAGAGGGCAGGCGCGTGCCTGGCTCTCCGGGAGGAGGAGGGAGCCAATGGGGAGGACAAGAGGGAAAGTCAAAGCAAAGGAAGACAGGAGCAAGGGGTGCCGGGGTGGCTCAGTCGGTTGAGTGTCTGTCTTTGGCTCAGATCATGATCTCACAGTTCATGGGTTTGAGCCCCATGTCAGGCTCTGTGCTGACAACTCAGAGCCTGGAGCCTGCTTCAGACTCTGTGTCTCCCTCTCTCTCTCTGCCCCTCCCCTGCATGTGTTTGCTCTCAAAAATAAATAAACATTTAAAAAAAGGAAGAAGGGGACAGGAGGTCAAACATGGGCTTTGGCAAGGACAGTCATGAAGCCTTTGGCTTTCACTGTAGGTTGAAAGGGGAAGCCATTTCAGGTGTTTGTGCAGAGGACTGCTATGATCTGACTTATTTTGAAAGGAAGACCCTGATGTTATAAGAGACACAGAATCTAAAAGTGCCAGGGGCAGAAGTGGGGAGACAGAAGCCGATGGCAGCAATCCAGGTGAGAATCAATGCTGGCTCAGAGTGGGATGTTAGCAGTGGTCTGGAAAGAGTTTTAGGATAGAGTCACTCAGTCACCCTGATACACTGAAAAGGGGAAGGGTTTGTATCGAGCAAACGGAAGCATGGAGTGGAGAGCCCATGGATGGGAAAGCTTGCAAGCGGAATAGGCTGGTTTGGGGGACCCATGGGGGTGGCAGATGAGGGCAAATCTGGGTTGTCTAATAGACATCCAAGCGGAGACGTCAGTGAGCAGTTTGATGTATGCGTCTGGAGTGCGGGGCAGGCCTGGACTGAAAAATACAAACATTGGAGCCTTTGACACATGCATGGCTTACAGTAGCCATGCCAGAAATTTTGATATATTATTTAACTTAACCAAGTTTAGAGTCAGTGAATATCTCTCTGGTTTTCTTAAGTGATACGAGGCATTTGAAACACTATAATTTTGATTATTCCTCTAGTAGTGCATTTTTTCCTTGTTTCTGTGTAATCCTATGGGATTTATTGCTAACATTTTATGTAGTCAGAGCTGGCATACGTGATCTTTTCTCAGCAGCCCTTCATGTGTCGCAGATCGACATTCGGGGTCACTTTCTTTTTCATGAAATCCACCCTTCAAAATTTCCTTAACAAAGGTTTATGTTGGTCTGAAAATGATTTTATTTAATTTCATCTCTGAAAGATAGTTTTGCCAAGAATACAGTTCTAAGTTGACATGGATTTTCTCTAAGCACGCTAAAAATACAATAGCATGTCCTTGATCTCCCACTGCTGCTTATGGAAAAATCAGATCTCTGATTCTCTCATGCAACTGTAGTTAGTTCGTGTTTTCCCTCTGGTATGCAAAGGTCTGTTTATCTCACCATGGTACAGCTAAGTGTGCATGGCTTTTGCTTTTTCTTGTAATTGTATTTGGAAATTGTTGCGGTTAGTGTGTAAATTGAAGATTTTTGTCAGCTTTGAAAAATCCACCCCATTCTCTCTTCCAATAGTGCCTGTGACACATGCATACAGTGGACCTTTCCCCTCTGGCCGCTGTGTCCTTAACCTCACGGTCAGCTTTGCCACCAGGTGCTGGTCTTCGGAGCCAAACTCTGGATAATGTCTTCAGAATTAGCTTTTATTTTGCTAATTGTCTCTTTAGGTACAAACACCCACTCAACCAGTCAACTGTTTTCATGTCAATTATTATGCAGACTTTGTCTAGAAATTTTTCAGTTATTTTTAAAACTGCTTTTTTGTATTACTATTTTAAGCTCTCATTTTTATTTCTTTAAAACATATTAGACAATTTTATGTTACATTCTGTATCTGATCATTCCAATACCTGCCATCGCGTGAGTCTAGTTCTGACGTCTTTGTTTTCACCAGCTCTCAATAGTGGAGCCGTGACTCCTTGTGTGTTTTGTGATATTTAATGTTGACATATTTTCTGGAATTTTCTTTGAGAGAATTCTTGGAGATCACGTGGAGATAAATGCTTCCAGAGATCACTTTGGTCTGCTTTTCCCAGTTATCTGAGGCCACCAACAACCCTGCGTGACTGTAAACTAAGTGATGGTTCAAGAAATTCTGGAGCACTAAAACAGAGCAAATGCAAGGTGCAGACCTGCATAAGGCCACCCAGTGGTGAGCACTTTTCGGGAAGATTTGTTCCCCTCTCTAGGTCAAGGATTCAAGCTGATCAGTTGATCTTGCCCTGGGGGTAGAGGGTGTGTGCCTTTAGGCCACCCCAACACCAGGTGGGTCACTGTTGACATTCCAGCTCAATATAAGGGGGTCTCCTGTTAGATTTTTCTTCTCGGACCAGTCTTGACTTCAAAGACCAAGGCACCAGGTTTGGCAAATGTCTTTGAGGCTAAAACCTGCCTCCTGTGTCTACTTTCTATTTCAGGCCCCAGCTTCACTTTGCTTTGGGCCTGTGTGCTTGCCTTCACTGCTCGTGGGCATATCATGGCCTGGGCACCTGTTCCCTGACTGTTGGAATCCCCAAATCATAAACTCTCTACTGTCTTTTCACCTTATTCCTAACAGTTATCGGATTAGGTCAACATAGTCTCATTGACAGTGATTGAAAAGATGCTACAGTTGGAAAACACATTTTTTTTTTTTTGTCCTCATAACTAAGGGTTTGAGAGCATATACATAAGGAGGGAAAAAACAGAATTAAAGGGGCGCCTGGGTGGCTCAGTTGGTTAAGCATCCAGCTTCAGCTCAGGTCATGATCTCACAATTCATGGGTTCGAGCCCCGAGTCGGACTCTGTGCTAACAGCTAGCTCAGAGCCTGGAGCCTGCTTCAGATTCCATATCTTTCTCTCTCTCTCTCTGACCCTCCCCTGCTCGCACTGTCTCTCTCTGTCTCTCAAAAATAAATGAAAAAATAATTTAAAAAAAACAGAATTAAAAAACCAGAGTCATTAAGGAGGCACAGAGCATTTTTGAAAGCAGATAATTGGGAGATAGGATCTCCTACTTCCTAAGGAGTGAGTTCAGCTCCTGTCCTCACAGCTCTGTGGTCGGACAGGTGCACTTGAGGCCTCGGTGAGCTAGATGGACCCAAAAGACCGCTGCTGGACAAAACCAGACTTTAAATGTAGATCCCATTCCAGAAATTATGCACAAGAAGATACACTGGGTTTTGACCCATCAGTTCTGTTCATGAAAACCAGTTTTTCTGAAACTCATTTTTCTAGGTGTTGATATCAAAAGGAACTCTGCAGCTTATCATGAATCATTAAATTTGGATTTTCTGCCTGAAAGTACAAACAACTTTGAACATTTCACTTCCTGGCTCAAAGCTTGATCGTCTCTTTGTTCATTTTATTAAATGCAAAAAAAAAAAAAAAAAAAGATGGGTTTATATTAAGTGTTAACCAACTCGGTATGACTTACATTTTAAAATTTCATTTAATAATACCTTGCCTCTAACCTGTTAAGTGAATGCAATTAGACTGTGAACAAATACCACTAATACATGTTCATATTTAAAAAAAAATTTTTTTACATTTAATTTAAATTAAATTACATTACATTTAAGTGGGAGAGAGGCAGAGAGAGAAGGAGACACAGAATCTGAAGCAGGCTCCAGGCTCTGAGCTACCAGCATAGAGCCTGACACAGGGCTCGAACCCACAGACTGTGAGATCATGACAAGAGCCGAAGTCGGACGCTCAACCAACTGAGCCACCCAGGCATCCCTAATATGTGTTCATATTCAATGACCAGGAGGGTCAGAATGAAGTGATTCTTTCTAGAAGAAGATTTCTCTTCTGTCAAGCATTTTTCATTAGATTATCAAATCCTATTGATTTGATTTCTCTATGCAATTTGTGGTTCTGTATAACTTTGGCCTGTGGGTCTCTTTCATTTAATTTTCAGAATCTTCTGGGAATCTCTTCTCTTTCATTGTACATTAATTTAAAATTATGCAGAATAATTTTCCATTTAGCTGAATAAGGCAACTAGGAAAGACAGTAATGAATGTCACCAATCTCTACTAAGCATTGTTCATATTTGGAGAAAATTCTGAAAAAAAATTAAATGTGTTCCTTTCTTGGCAGCTTAGAATTTTTTTATAAATGTATTAGTGACAGCACTTAACCATATTTATTAATTTCTCATGAAAATGCAGTCAAAATATTTTGGTCTTACAGATAGTACAGTATCTGCTCTTCTCTTAATAATTCATTGTGATTATGTTTTGATAAGCTAAGATGAAGGATTGTTCTGATATCATTAGCGTCACTTTTATCTGTGGTTTTTCAGGTCTAGACTATTTCAACAAATGCATGATATTATAAATTCCTTGAGTTACAAAAATAATAATCAATATATTTTTAACTTTTTCTTAACATTAGGAATTCTACATTCTAAATCTATTTATCATTCTAAAATTACTAGAATTTTCATTTACAGTTTTTGATCGTACTTGTGAAAATCTGCAATAAAATGAGGCTTAACCCTGCATTTGTACTGATTTTGTGGAGTTCCTGTTAGCCGGCATCAACACTTAGTACCTGTGTTGTTCCACTAGGCGGCGCTGTTGGTCCTTCATGACTTGGTAAACCAGCAAGGCTATGACCATGTCTGTACAACTACTTTCTGATTAGCAGTGTTTCATTATCACTTCCAGCGTGGCACAATTTTGAAGGAACTCTCTAATCATTCGGAGAGGCAGTAAAGAAGCTATGAAAGAAAGAAGCTGATAAACTCAATCAGATACTTTGGAAACTTCTAAAGAATGTTCAGCTGGCGTCAGGCTCATCATCAAATACCGACAGCCACTCTAACACAGCAAGCAAAGTTATAAAAATTCCACACAAGAAACACATTTCATTAAAGTTCAGAAGGGTTGTAGGTAGAAAGTTACGTGATAAGTAGTTTCAAAACTCCTTATTTAAGAACAAACGGCCAAGAAAATGTTGTCAATTAACAAGGCCCTCTTTTTTTTTCAATGTTTTTTTCTTTCTCAATCAGATTCAAAGAATCTGGATGTTCCTAGACCTCATAGCTTGAGGGTACGAAAGAGGTCCTATTATCACCGAGATCTGAATGTTTGTTAGCTTGCTAAGCACATTCTGTCTGTAGAATCCTGAGTCCTCCCCTTGTTCTGGAATCTCGGAGCCCCAGGCACCCTCTCCAGTTGCGTGAAAAGGTTTCTTCTCTTCTGGTTCTGGCTTTTACTGGGGTCCGAATGGTTACAGAGTCCGAGAGCAAACTCTTAGATGGTACAGGGCCTTTCTTCCCCAGGACGTAACGGCTGAGGTCTCCCTGGAGCCCTGGTGAGCCCACCGAGCAGACCCTTCCTTCCTTGAGGCTCTCGGGTGCCCGGATGTCCCTTCTGCAAGTCAGTTTTATCAACCTCCTTCCCAGTTTGCCAGGCTTATTCATAACCTCCACATAAAGGTAAGGAAGATAATACTTTGAAAATATTAAACTAACAGATTTCTCATTTCTTTCCCCTGGAAAATAGTAGAATTTCACCATAGTGGAAGGGGAAAAGGTAGAGCAGAAAGGAAAAATAAGAAAAATCCCACCTCGAAAGGAAAAGGAAGCACATAATTGGGGCTTGTGGCCCATGGGACTTGCATAGAGAACCGAATGGAGCACGTGGGAAACGACAGAGGAGAAGGGCTCCCTGATGAACTAAATTGTGTGTCCCTTCACCTCCCTGTGGCCCCAACTTTCAAATGTGTAAGCCCTAACCCCCAGTACCTCGGACTGTGGCTGTGTTTGGAGACAGGACCTTTAAAGAGGTAATTAAGGCAAAATGAGGTCATGTGGGTGGGCTCTAATGAGTGTGAGTGGGGTTTTT
This sequence comes from Suricata suricatta, assembly GCF_006229205.1. Taxonomy (NCBI): domain Eukaryota; kingdom Metazoa; phylum Chordata; class Mammalia; order Carnivora; family Herpestidae; genus Suricata; species Suricata suricatta. Next base: position 55,249,402 of record NC_043713.1, on the reverse strand, counting down.
AGAAGAAGAGGACTTCAGGGACGCCTAGGGGGGCTCAGTCGTTTAAGCATCCGACTTTGGCTCAGGTCCTGATCTCCCAGTCTGTGAGTTCAAGCCCTGCATTGGGCTCTGTGCTGACAGCTCAGAGCCTGGAGCCTGCTTCAGATTCTGTGTCTCCCTCTCTCTCTGCTTCTCCCCCGCTCATGCTCTGTTTGTCTCTCTCTCTCTCAAAAATAAACATTTTAAAAAATAAAAAAGAAGAGGATTTAGGACATAGACTGGCACAGAGAGAAGACAGTGTAAAGATACAGGGAGAAGACAGTCCTCTGCCGGCCAGGGAGAGAGGCCTCAAAAGAAATCAACCCTCTTAACACCTTGATCTTCAACTTCCAGCCTCCAGAACTGTGAGACAAGAGATCTCTATTGGTTAAGTCCCCTGGCCTGTGCTGTTTGTACAGCAGACGACTTCCTTCTCTTGGCTGATGTTATGGAGAAGGGTTGATTGTGAACAGGATGAAGGGACATGGAGGGCAGGTCTTCCGTCCTACAGCCCGTGCAGGATTCTGGGCAGAAAGCACCTCGGAGCCCTTGACCCAACATGGGGTGTCCCATCTGCCTGCAATGAGTAGCAAAGCTGGGCACGGAAGGACAAATGGCTAGGCGGTCACTCATACAAGTGCGGGCCTCGTGGAAGGCACAGAAGGTCTCTCACTGTCCGAGGACCACCTGGGTGGACAGTGGCTACTGCGAGGGAGAAGTCTGGACCTGGCAGGTAAGCCCGCAGAGTGTACCCCCTGCAGGGGAGTCAATGGGGGTCACAGTCAGACCTTGCCCCTTGGAGAGAGAGAGATGGGGCAAGGCCAGCAGGGGGGCAGCTCCAGGCCCAGCTGAAGAGGCCAGTAAGGGAGGAGCGGCCCTTGCTGACAGGCCGTGAGGACCTGGCTGCAGCCCTGAGGCTTCTTGGCTTGGCTCACCCGGACACCATCTTGGGAAGGGTAGGGCGTGCGCTGTGACACTGGAAACATTAGGGCTTTTCCTCAAAGGACAATGAAAGATTGTTTAGCAAGTGTAACCTTCCCTCCTACTTGGGGGTTGGGAACCATGTTTGCAAGCTGCCCACACAGTGGGGCATGAGGGCAGCAAACTTCACCCCGGAATGCCTCCATGGTTGTCCACCATGAGGCTCACCAGGCAAGGCTCGTGCACCACGTGGATGGTGAGCCCTGGAAGTCCCTACCTGTCCCTAACGAATTCACATTGTCCCTCTTCTCTTACCCCTCCTTTTCTCTGTTCTTTCTGTTATCAAATTCCAGCTCCCTGAAAATACCACCCAAATAATCTGCGGATAAACAAAGCTGTGTTTACCCTTATTGTGCTGAGGGAGGCGACTCAGGGAGTAGGCCAAATGCCAGGAATCTCCATCAAGATTCTGAAGTCTGGTTTAAGGTTGATTTTCAACTTCAGGGGCCTTGATTGGGACGAGGTAAGAACAATAATGTTAATGGTTAGGACTAGTCGGCACAGAAAGGCAATGATCTTGAGGCAGGGGTTGACAGAGGGATGTAAACTATCTGTGATACTTTCTATGGAAAAGCTGACAGGCCTTTCAGGAAGATTCTAGAAAGACAAAGTAATTTGCAACTTTCTGGGCAAGAGTTTTCAGGAAGAGCAAACTTACCTCGAGGAAGATGGAGGAGTAGTGACGTCACGTTAATGCAGATAGTGAGCTGTGCTGCCGAGTGTGTGGGTGACTCCGCTTCTCAGACTGAGGAATGGCTATGTGGAGGGCACCCTGTTACAGGCACGGTCACATCGTTCTGCGCATGCTCCAGGCCTGCGGGATCAGGGATTTGGGGCGAGTGCCCGCGAGATAGAACGTTCTTGTTATTCATGTCATCTGAATCTCTCCTCAGCCTTTCAAAGAACATCAGCATTTGTAGACCTACCAGACACACACACAAATGGGAGTAACAGATCAAATAGGAGAAGCCAGGGTGGGGAGCAGAGATTTCTAGCAGCTCTAGGAAGCCACAGGACAGGATGGGGGCTGTCTTCACCTGAGTTAGGATTCATTGCTGTCTCCCCACTGTTTCTTTTTTCCTCAGTGGCCTGTCATGTTAGGGACAGCTTGTGATGGACACATTTCCAACTGAGCTCCTTCCCAAATGCAGTCATCTGAGAAAACAGCAAGAGCCCTGGGTTCCCCTTCCAGCGGGACCTGGCAGCACAACTGAGAGCATGTGACTTTGGGCAAGCGAGTCTGTCACCATCAGTCTCTTGTGGGTGCTTCACGGGGTAGTGCTTGAGAGATGGCATTTTACAGTCGGTTTCATGGCACTCTGCTAATGACAGCATTCTTCCAGGACTTTCCCTGCAATGTGCCCTCTCTCTTCTCCCCCCATCCCTCAGGTATCCCCTGGAAAACGCACTGGAACATGAGTGGCTCAGTCAGTGTGCCACTCTTGGGTTCAGCTCAGGTCATGATCTCGCAGTTTGTGAGTTTGAGCCTGACATTGGGTTCTGTGCTGACAGCATGGAACCTGCTTGTGATTCTCTCTCTCTCTCTCTCTCTCTCTCTCTTTCTGCCCCTCCCTAGCTCTCTCTCTCTCAAAATAAAATATTTAAAAAATGCATTCTCTTTTCCTCTGCCAGCCCCTTACTCCACCACTTCCATACCCACCCCGCCTCCACCTGTGCCTCGGTTTACCTCTGCATGTACCTCTGGCTTCTTTTCAGGCTACAATCTTTGCTCCAGGCCTACATTTGTCTAGTTTCAGTTGACTGTACCAAATATGCTGACCACATATGCAGAAACGCCAAGGGGCCATGGGAAGATCTTTGCCCTGGAAGCAGAATCCTGGGACCAAACCCTGGCCCATCCACTTACCAGCAGTGTAAACTGAGGCAAATTGCTCCACATGTCACTGGGTCTGTTTCCACATCTTGAAAATGACCTAGTTTTAAAAGGTTTTGTTTTTGTTTTTAATGAGCATAGGCATGTAGAGATGTTGTTTCAAATTAGTGTGGGCAAATAAAGGTATGTTTCCCTCAGCTCCCAAAGTCTTCTGGGTCAGTAAGAACACCTCAAGGAGGACCCAATGCTCCCTCCCACACTCCTGTAAAGAAAGGCGAAGCCAGCGCCTGAGAGCACAGGTTAGTGCCAGCCTGTTCCTGTTCAAATCCGGGCTTCGTTACTGAGGCTGGGGCTGGGGTGAGGGGGCAGGGCACTCAACGTAGGCACAACATTTCAGGGGGAATCAAAAAACTCAGCAATCAAGATAGAGAATATCATCATGCAGTATTTTTAAATTTATTTTTATTTTTTAATAGTTTATTGTCAAATTGGTTTCCATATAACACCCAGTGCTTCTCCCCACAAGTGCCCCCC
>NC_043713.1:55208385-55245935 GCF_006229205.1 Suricata suricatta | reverse complement strand
GGAGGGTGCCCGTCTCTCCACACCCTCGCCAGCATCTATAGTCTCTTGTTCATTTTAGCAACTCTGACTGGCGTGAGGTGGTATGTCAGTGTGGTTTTGATTTGAATTTCCCTGATGATGAGTGACACTGAGCATCGTTTCATGTGCCTGTTGGTCATGCAGTATTTGAAACAAATCACATCAGGGGCCCTTGGCCCAGTCAGTGGAGCGTCCGACTTCGGCTCAGGTCGTGATCTCGCTGTTCGTGAGTTTGAGCCCCACATCGGTCTCTGTGCTGTCAGCTCCTTGCTCGCTTCGGATCCTCTGTCCCCTTCTCTCTCCACCCTTCCCCCACTCATGCTCTCTCAAAAATAAATAAAAACATTTAAAAATTTAAATACTTAAAAATCACATTAACAAACTACGGCCCCTAGGCGGGCTGCTTCATTTGTAAATAATGTTTTATTTCTGAGCTGAGATCGGGGTGAGGAGAGCGAGGGTTGGACCCCACCTTTATTTACGACTTTAATAATTTGCTCATCCTGAATTTGTATGTTAATTTTTATTTTGAAAATTCGGAATTACGACATGATCTATCCCAATTCCTAGGTGTTTGGGGCATTTCCTTGCATTTTTCTCCAAGGTGAGCAAAGCCTCCCTTGCCTTATCCTGGTCCCAGCCCTGCGACCACATCCTTTGCTGTGTGGTCTCCACAAAGTCACTGTCCCTCTCCACACCTCAGTCTTCCCCAGATCAAATGGGGATGGCAATGATAGCACTCGGGTCACCCCGTTCTTGTGACGATCATATAGGTCAGTAAGTGCACTTTTCCCCAGGGGCCTCCAGCACAGGATACGCCCTCCTCCCGCCGCTCTGCACCAGTCCCCCTGTGTCACTCACTTACCTACTCAGCCAACATCCCCGCAGCCTCTACTCTGTAAAAGGCCACCCCCCACGTGCCGTAAAGTCCTACAGGTCTACGATCTGGTCTACAGACACGTTAGGCTGATTTCAGCTGCAAAGAGCAGAAGACATGACAGAAAAAATTACTTAGGAAATAGAGATTTATTCTTTGACAGAGTAGGAAGTCTGGAGACAGAGGTTGCTGAATTGTCTGACCCAGAAGATCAATAGCATCAGGGCTCAGGGCCAGCTTTCCTGCGCTTTCCTGGGCTGCTTCTCACCGTTCCACTGTGGGAGGAAGGGGAGTTGGCCCGTGCGTCTGCGAGTGTGATGTGTGTGTGTGTGTGGTGTACCTCTATGTGTTCTGAGCAGTCTATGGTGTGCTATTGTATAGACAAGTGTATGTGTTGTGCGTGTTGTGTGGGGCCTGTGTCGTGTGTTCTGTGTAGATGTGTGTGTGTGCTGTGTGTGGTATGTATTATGTGTATGTGTGCTGCGTGAGTAGTGTGTTGTGTCTGTGGTATGTGTTGTATATGGTGTGTGTTGTGTGTGTGGTCTGTGTGGTACGTATTGTGCATGTATGCATTGTGTGTGGCACGTGTTAAGTATATGTGCTGTGCGTGTGTTGTGTGGTGTGTGTGTGTTGTATGTGTGGTATACGGCGTGTGTGGTATGTATTGTGCTGCTGTGTGTGCGTGGGGGGTGGGGTAGACTGCCTTCTCCGAGTCCCTCTTCCTGGGGGACACAGCCACTCCCTGCGCTTTCACCCAGACCCAATGCAGCCCTGCCCACACTGTGGTCCTTTGCCAGAACTTTGGCCAAGTCCCACTCACTGGGGTGGGGGGTGGGGGCGGGCAGAGCCGACTTAGACCTGGGGCAGTGGGCCCCTGCCCTTGGCCTAGGCCAAGGACCAGAGGGGGTGTATCAGAGGTAATGTGGACCAAGGAGGGGTGGAGAGGGAGAGATGCAGACCTAGAAGGGGTATAGGGGGGAGATGTGGACATGAGAGGGGTAGGGGGATGTAGACCTGAGAAGGGTGAAATGTGGACCTGAGGAGGGGATCAGGGTGATATGGACCAAGGAGGGGTGGAGAGGGAGAGATGCAGACCTAGGAGGGGTTGGGTGTGAGATGGGGGGGGGCGGGGTGGACGAGATGTGGACCTGGGAGGGGTATGAGGGGAAGATGTGAATCTTGGGGAGTGTGAGAGGGAGATGTGGACCTAGGAAGGGTCATGTGTGAGATGTAGACTTGGGCCGGGGAGGCAATATGTGGACGTGAGAGGGGTGAGGAGGAGAAGATGTGGACGTGGGCGAAGTGAGGAGGGGAGACGTGGACCTGGGAGGGGTGGGGAGGGGACATATGCCTGAAGGGCAGTCTAGGCATTGTAGGGCATCTTTGCTGTATGATTTAAAGATACTCAGTTCAGCCACTGAAAATAAGAGAAACAGGCAAATGACCATGAAACTGAATGTGGAAGCAAGTGGCTTAGGAGGCACAGGTGTGAATGAAGTGTGCAGGCCTGTGTGTGCTAAGCACCGCCAGGAGAGGCAGCAGAGCCAAGCAGGCACTGCTGTTCTGGAGGCTCCTTGCACTCAGGAGGTTCAGGGCTCAGGAGGTGCATCGTGCCCAGGCTGCAAGCCCCGCCCAGCCACAAGCCCCGCCCCCACAGACCTTATGCCCACGCAGACTTGCCAGGCGTGCTGTCCCTGCGTCTCTGTCCAGCCACAAGTGCGTGTTCACTCCCCCACTCTGCTCTGGCCCCCTAACCACACGGCCCCCACAATGCGCCCCCCCCAAAGGCGAGTGGTGGGGTGGTGGGAGCAAGGGAGCAGGAGTTGGGCAGCAGGCTCGTTCTCAGGGTGCTCCCCACCCCTCTGTTTTATCCCTGCTTTATGTCCTGGGTGTAAAACTGATGTAGCGACAGGGAGCCTTTCTGTTCCTTAGTCTCCATAACAGGAGACTTAGGTGTGCCCAGATACACAGACTACCAGGAAAGACCCAAGAATGTATCGATTCAATGCTAAAATCTAGCAAAACATCGCCTCTCTTCCCTTCCTCTTTCTTACATTCAAGTTTATAATTCGCTGCTGTGAGCCCTGGCCCTCCTTCTCCTCCTCCTGTTCACCACGGTGGTGCAGGGGTGGGACAGGGAGGGTGGACTCCAAATACATATCAGCCCCTAGGTCTCCTCCTTTATTATCAGGAAACAGAATAACCAAAAATGGGACCAAGAATATGAGCATCATTGTATTTCCTCTCCTTTCTTATTTTCTCAACCTGCCATCAGTCGTCAAGAGCTTTGTTGGCACAGAAACATTAACCCAACAAATCGTTTTCCTAACACCTTCCACCCTGCGTTGGTTTCAGGACCTCATATAGGAGATCATATAGGTCATATAGGAGATCAGTACTGCTGCTGTCATTTAACTGCTGATTAAAAGAAAAAAAAAGAATTCTCTGAAATGTGACGTGATTTCTGTCATAAGATGGGGGAGGTGGTGGATCAGAGATTTGGGTCCAGGCTGCAAACTCCTCATGTAGGACCTGAACAGATCTGTATATTGCTCATTTCTCTCATCTGAAACAAACAAACAAACAACTTTTTAAAAGAAAAACATTCAAAAGATAGAGAACATGCATGCAGGAGCCAGTAAGGGGGCCATGCAGAGGTTTGGGGTCACAGGTTCAGGTTGGGAACTGTATATTTAAGCCCAACTGGCTCATTTGAATTTCCCAAGCCTTTATTTGTTTAAAATTGTTTAACGCTTATTTATTTTTGAGAGAGAGAGAGAGAGAGACAGAGCATGCGCACGTGCTAGCAAGTGGGGAAGGGGCAGAGAGAGAGAGAGGCACGGAATCGGAAGCAGGCTCTAGGCTCTGAGCTGTCAGCACAGAGTCCAATGTGGGGCTCAAACCTATGAACTGTGAGATCATGATCTGAACCAAAGTCAGACATTTAACCGACTGAGCCACCCAGGTGCCTCTGAGCTTCCCAGGCCTTTAGATCATGCTCTTAGTTACTGGAAATGCCAGGGGTGAAGGGAAGGTATCCCCATGGAGTGACTCCCCAGACAAGGCGCAGGGGAGGGGGTGTTCTCCAGGCCCCTGAAAGGGCCTCTACCTAGAACATAAGAACAGGTGCAGCACTTGCTTTGGGGCTGGATCAGGATAAAATACCTATGAAGGACATTTGGCTACTACCTGGGAAATCGGAATACAGAAGGGTGGTAGACCAAGTGAAAAATCCACAGAGAGGTGGAGGCTGCTCATTGAAAAAAGCAGGTCACAAAACGACATGGATAGAACCAGCTCGTTTGGGTAAAAAAATGTATATTTATAGGAAGGATACACCCTAAAACATTACCAGTAGAAATCTGGATTGCTCTAAACTTGGCATTTTATTTCCTAATTTCTGCTTACCCGTGGTTTCTAACATATGTGTACATATCATATATATATGTTACTTATGTATACATATATGTAAGATATACATATCTTCTTAAAAAAAATAATTTCCCAGGGTGCCTGGGTGGCTCAGTTGGCTAAGCAACCAACTTCAGCTCGGGTCACGATCTCATGGCTCGTGAGTTCTAGCCCCTTGTCAGGCTCTGTGCTGATCCCTCAGAGCCTGAAGCCTGCTTCAGATTCTGTGTTTCCCTCGCTCTCCACCCCTTCCCTGCTTGCACTCTGTCTCTTTCTCTGTCAAAAATAAATAAGCACTAAAAAAAATTTTAACTAATTTCCCCTAGGAAAAGGTGGGAGCTCCTTGCACCCATCTGCATGGATGCTGACCTCGGAGACCCCAGGCCCCTTCCAGTCTCACTCCCTCCTGCCTGCCCTCCCAGGACCCTGTAGGGCAGCAATTTGCTCTGCCCACATTCCCCCAGATCCAAAGTCACCTGCCTGGCCTCCTACAAAGCTACCCTTCTCCAGGCCTTGGGCTGCAAATGGTCTGAGAAGTACCTGGCCCGTGTTGTATTACCACTGTATTTTCTTTTTGAACCGAAAGGGTGAACCTTTAGTGGTAAAAGCTCAGCCATAAGACACACACGCACGCATGCACGCATGCATGCACGCACACACACGCACTATCCACGGTCAGTGGTTCTGAGAAGCTAAATGTCAGGAAGGGCCACAGGATCCTTCCTCCCAGGCGCCCCACACCCAAGCCACCCTCTTGGCTGGGGCCAGTGGCGGAATGCAGATCTTGGTACGTCATGTTAGCCAAATGATCTCCAAGAGCTGTCTCCTCCTTAGCCAGCATATCAAAGAAGTCGACAACTGGGCATGTACAGTATTACACCGACAGGATTCCCACAAAATCCGGGGTCCAGAAGGTGGTATCATTTAAAAGATCGCAATATCCCCAAATGCAGCTTGGAATTATCTTTTCCCCAAAAGCTTTCTGCACCTGGGAAGTATTAAACTGATGTCCTAATATCCCTTGGAAATTTACAGGCACTTTCCCTTCCCACCCACGAAAGGCTCCAGAGGTCTCCTTCTCCAGCAAAACTAGTGGCTCGAAAGCCAGACTGTTGTCTTGAGAGAGGAGTTTCCAAATTCCTCCAGCTCTGTCTTAGCACAGAACCACCAAGGAAGTCTACACCACTGAGAGCAGTCCGCTGGGTTTGCGAGCTTGGAGGACAGTGGGAGGTGGGCTGAGCTACTGGATTTCTTCGTCCATAGAAAGGGGATGATTCTAAATCATTTGATAAAATATCTGTGAAGGTTAAATGAGTTAATACACATTGTCCAGTGAGCACTTAGTAAATGTCAGCCCTCATTACATGAGCTAGGGGGAGAGCTACACTTTATTCGGAGGGAAGCTAGTAGAGAGACATCTAGAAAGAAGCAGAAAGTCATCTCCTAATTACCTCTGTCGGGGAAGCACAGAAAACAACAAAAGAGCTGTTGCTCTTTATCCATCACCCACCCTGCCCCTCTGAGAGAGAGTTCCAGAAAAGCATACACAGGGAAGCATTAACAATGGTAATCTCCATATTGGTATAGCTAAGGCGACAGTTCCAGACAAGGACCCAGGTGGTCTGCCCGGGAGGCTTGCCGTGGGCTTGGTGCAGAGCGAGAAGGCCCCCATGGGGGCCTGGAGGAGAGGTACCTAGGAGCCATGCAGGTAGAGAGAGGCACAGGCCTCTGTGTGTGTGTGTGTGTGTGTGTGTGTGTAGGTGGCCGGGGTGCCGAGGCCAGGGCACTGGGGCATCCTCTGAGCTCAGCAAGGTAGGCTGTGTGGGCCTCAGGCAGCTCCGGGGTCTACAGCCCCAGGAACCCAGGGCCAGTGCCTGAGGCCCAGTGCCCACCACAAACCAGCCTAACACCTCTGTGTTCCTCCAATACCTCAGACTTGTATCTCCACAGCCCAGCTCTGCCTTAGTCGGGTCCCCAAATGCTCACCATCTCCCCAGTACCACTTGACCCAAAGCAAACTCTAGAAAGGGAAAGTTGGAGCAAAAAGATGGGATGCTCTTGACCCACTGCATCTTAATTCTGCCCACCAGGTGTGCCGTTTCTGGCCATGTGGAGATATTGTTGCCTCCCATGTGGACGTTACAAAGGACCTGAGCAAGGAGCCTGAAGTCCCCTTCATCTCTGGGAAATCCTCCTGCATTGGAAGAGACTAAATAAAAGGGAAGCTGGAGAAATATGAATTTCCTCCCAATTACATGTAGGCTCAATTCTATCAGACTCAAGATACAGTCTCTGTCTAGAGGAAGGATTAACCACTTTCTCTAAAAGATAAAGCAGATAGCAAAAAGCCACATATTTATGAATTAAAGCTTGCTTATAAAACCTCATCATCAAAAATTAGATTTGAAGCAGGTTAAAAAAATCTCATTTATCTTCAAACATCCCCTTGGAAATGATGTGTGCAGAATATCAATATTAGTCTCTCCAACCTTAAAGCTTCTAATTCTTCATCTAGTTGTTGCTTATTTTCTTAGTCTTTCTGACCTTTCATCGATGAGTGGTTTAGTGTTATAAGGTTGTTTTGTTTTGTTTTGTGGTGTAGTTTTGTTGTTGCTGCTGCTGATTTTAACTATTCTGAGACTGAATCGTAGAGAATACCTCCTAACGGTTTGAGAGCACAGTCTTTGGCAAAATAAAGTCACTGCAGGTTAATTAAGAAATTTAGAAAATTCTTCCATAGACAACTCTGTGCTCCCGAGAGGAAAATTTATAATTAAGATAGATTCAGTGTCATTAGAATCATTTAAAATGCCAACCCTTCAAAAACTGAAGATAATCAAGTCAGTGGGGAGAAAACACTCTGCACGTCTACCTGGATATTGGAGGGGCTGACCTTGTGGGGAACAAGGAAAAAGGAACTTTCTTTTTCTCCCCCCACTGTCTCTACACCTGTGCAGTTTGATATCTATTTCTAAGGCCAAAAAGATGCCTCAATCCTTCCCTATTACTTTGGGAAGTCCAGACCCTCGTGACTCAACATGGACATCCCTCCCGTCCAATCAGAGCTTCCCAGAGCTCTGGCCTGAGGCAGGTCAGGTAAGGCCCTGTGGCAGGTGCAGGAGGTTAGGATGGAGATGGAAAGGCGACGGGTGCTGCTTAGGGAGTATTGACACCCTCCCCAACGTGGCAGGAGTCCCGTGAAGACCCAGTGGCTCTTGGGCTGCTCTCGTGGGTTCTTCAGGTGCACACAGGCCCAGATGGGGACATGTGACGCTGCTGCTCCCTCGAGGGGGCCGTGACGAGGTACGGTTTGAGTCTGTCCTTGAAGCATGGGTAGGAAGGGGCGAGGGTGAAGCAAGTAAGGTGAGGACCAGATGTGCCTTCCAGGCCAGGCTAGGTGGCTAGCTGCTCGGTGAGCAGGGGCAGAGAAAGGACCTTGAATTACTTCCCTAGAGCTGCTGCAACAAGGTGTCACAGAATGAGGGGCTTAAAACGACTGGAATGTGCTGTCTCACAGTGTGGAGGCCCAAAGTCCCAAACAGAGGTGCCGGAGGTTTATGTCTAAGAGCCCTGCCTCTCACAGCTCTGGCGAATGTGGACCATCCTGGGTGTCCCTTAGGTCACAGCTACATAACTCTAGTGCCTGCCTCTGTTGTCCCGTGGTGTTCCCTGTGTGCCTGTCTCTTCTCTTATGAGGCTTGTTGGCTTAGGGGCCACCCTGCCCCCGTATGACCTCATTGTACCATAACCAATCAAATCTGCAGTGACCTTCCTTCCAAATAAAGTCAACTTCACAGGTACTGAGGTTACGACTTCATATCTTTTTTGGGGGACACAGTTCAACCCATAACAGACTCGGAAAACCTTTGCCGGCTCCTCATAGCTTAATGTTTCAAGTCAAAATAATGCGGGGCATTCCTGGTTCCTCATGGTTGTCCTCAGCTGTCCCTTCCAGTCTTAGGGGCGGCCAATGTCCTGCTCAGCCCACACTCAAGCTTTGTGAACTTGGTAGTCAGCAGCACGTGATGGCTGCCTCGCCACCCCCTCAGCTGAGCGAGCTCTTTCTATTTTGAGCTCAAGCTCACTTCTTCTGTGGGGCCCCTCCAGCCCTCCACCATCAGCAAGAAGGAACCACCCGTGCCCCCCTGTGTTTTCTCCAGAGCTTCATTGCAACATTCAACATCTCATCCTCCTTGACTAGTTGTACTCCCTTTGTAGCTCTGTTCATCATCCCCTATAGATTTTTGGCTCCTTAAATGATGGGATTGTTAGGATTGGTGGCCGTGTTCACTACAAGCTCCTCAAAACCTGTTTAATCCCTGGTCTAGTTGAAATGAAACACTGTATTTGGAAACTAGCCAAACAATGTTTATCTGAAAGAAGATTTGAGGAGCACCTGGGTGGCTCAGTTGGCTGAGCGTCCGACTTCGGCTCAGGTCATGATCTCACAGTTCGTGGGTTTGAGCCCCACATCAGGCTCTGTGCTGGCCGCTCAGAGCCTGGAACCTGCTTCTGATTCTGTGTCTTCCTCTCTCTCTGCCCCTACCCTGCTCACGATCTGTCTCTCTCTCTCGAAAATAAATAAATGTTAAAGAAACATTTAAACATTTTGGAGAGAAGATTTGAGATGGTGGGACCCCCTCCCTCCCGTGGTGAAGACAAGGAGCTGAACTCCAGCTCCGGGTGTCTCATGAGGCCTTCCGGAGTTAAGGCAGGTGTTAGCAGGTGGGATCTGGCAGGCAGCCGATGAAAGGTGTAGGTCCTGGAATAAGAGGTCAACGGTTCTGGCTAATTTAGAGCAATAGGATTGCTATGAAGAGGGAAGTAGATGGGAACGAAGGAAGAGAGGGACATTCTAGGTGTCTACTATTGGAGGGGAAGAGGAGCCCTTTTGCTCCTACTGTCTTCCTGGAATCCTTAGAAGGTCCCACGGTGAGGGTGGGGTTTGATGGTTGGACATATTCGTAGTGTGTTACACACAATCCGGAGATAGCGGTTTTTTTGGGTTAGTGTTTACAAAGACAAAGAACATGGCAGAATCACTCTATGATTCCATACAGGAGTTTACACATGTCACATTTGAATATGACGCTGGGAAACTAGCTCAGCGGGAAGCCAGGTTTCTCCTGCGGCACGGGTAAGCAGCGCCATCTACTGGCGCTCTGAGCAAAGTGTTGGTGGTCTGGGACACCAAGAGCCAGGTCCTCTTTGTATCAAAAACTCGATTCACGTGCATTCAATACAATTTGTTCCAAATTAGGGTAAAATTTGAACGAGAAAATACTTTTTGCATGGCCAGAAAGTCTTTAATTTAAAACTTTTGGAACGTGTGAAAGAGGAAACAATATCATTAGCTCCAACATGTTATCATTTGACAAATACTACCGAGTGCCTAGGGCCCTGGGCACACAGTGGGGGTCAGGGTGGGCACAACCCTACCCTCATGCGATCCGGTAGGGGACGCTCATAGTCACTTGTGCACTCTCATATTTTAAAGAATCTGTCTCACACCGGGGCATCCTAAGAAATTTGGGAGGGAGAAAAGCTTGAGTTTATAGTTGTCTAGAACACTCAAAGGTCTGTTTTTTTGATAAATGAGGAACTTCTTCATTTTTTATTTATTTTGAACTATTCTTAAACGTAATCCTTGCCATTTCAATGGCAGGCTCACTTCTCTTCCTCCTTCTCTCCTTGATGACAGGTGCACCCTCGGGGACTGTCCTCAGTCCTTGTCCCTCCAGTCCCATGACTGTCCATTTCTGTTGACAATTCATGTCTGCATCTCCTTCCCGATCTCTTACTTGCAAATCCACATTTCCAGATGCCTATCATTCATCTCCCCCTAGATGACCTGCGGGCACCTAATACTCAATATGTCCACACCAAATGCAGTTTCTTCTTAAATCTGTTCCTCCTCCCGTCCACTTTCTCTTCTTTGGTTGGTGGTGTAGTGTCTACCACATCCCTTGAGTGGAGATCCTGGATCTGCCCATCCTTGACTCATCTCCCTCCTACAACCATAGGCACAGTGCTGGGACCTCTGGAAATGCAAAGTCTTACACGAATAATTCCAATAATTCAAGATTCTGGTCAGTGTATTTTCTGAAGAAAGAAAACAGTTATTTCAAAATAGAAATGAATAAATGTGTAAATGTTTACCAAACTTCGATCACGTTAACTTCGGAAGTTGTTATAGTTAGTATTCATAAATATCTGACTACGTTAACATCATAAGCTAGCTCTTCTGAATAGTTTCTTTGTAAGAACTCTGAAATACGGGGGCTGACTTGTGAGGGATGGGAGCTAACTACAAATTACATGAATGAATTGTTGCAAGTAATTTCAAAAATAGCATAATAAAACATCCTTCCTAAATGTTTACAGTAGAAAAGTGTACAGTATCTCTAATGTGGGAGGCAACCCAATGGAAAAGAGAGAGATGTCAGCTAGGTTGCCAACTTCAGTAGATGGGTGCAAGCTGTTTAGTGCTTGGTGTTGTGGAGGATTCAGAGACTGATGTCCAGTTGTGTAACTGAGCCCAGCGGGTTGCAACTATCCATTTTGGGAGTGGGAGGGGTAGGTAGCACATATCCGGTGTGCTGAAGCTGGGTCAAGCTAGAGTTTTGCAAGCCAGTTGTGAAACTTGATCCTCATTAAAAATTAAATTATGGGGCGCCTGGGTGGCTCAATCAGTGGAGCATCCAACTTGGCACAGGTTGTGATCTCACAGTTCATGGGGTCGAGCCCCGCATTGGGCTCTCTGCTGTCAGCATGGAGGCTGCTTTGGATCCTCTGTCCCTCCTTCTCTCTGTCTCTACCCACTCATGTGCGCTCTCTCTCTCAAAACCAAATAAATAAACATTTAAAAATTAAATTCTATAAATTTTAAATCAGATAAACTCCATTAAAAACAAAACTGCTAAATACTTACAGCTCATCATTTCCTAATGTATTATCCATGCACTTGAAGCCACTGTGTCTACAGTATGGTGTGGTAGAAGGGGCCCCTGAACACCTCCTCTTCATTCTGCATTTAGTGACCTCATGCTGATAGCCTGAAATCAGTCCTGTGGGAGCATTTACACCATGAAAATTGGCAAACACTACAAATCAGGGCTTTCCCCCTCAATTTCCCAGGCGTAATTTTCAAAAGCAGGGTACCCTCGGCAGGAATAATAAAAGAAGAGCTAACACTCACATGGCAGGTTTTGTGTGGCAGGCACTCTTCTCCCAGTGGTATAACCATGGTATAAATATTTTGGTTCATTTAATTTCATCAAATTCTCACTACCAGTCTGAGCTAAGTATTATTACTCATACTAGTTTATAGATGAGGAAACAGAGGCAAAGGGGTACTAGGAAGCTCAATTGCAAGTTCATTGGATGGCCAGGTAAAAATGGACACTCACTCCTTTCTAGGAGCTAACAGTTGGAGAGGGTAGGCAGACATGTAAAGAACAACAAACTGTAAGAAGGCTTGAGAGTGTGTAGAAAGTTCGCTGAGAATGCAACCATTACTCATGCCTATTTGAGATGACATGGAGGGTCACTTTGTAGAGATTTGAAGGATGCGTGTAAGTTTGAGTTTCCACCTTTCCCCAATCCCACTGTATTTATTTAGGGGTTAGGGGGTGTGTCATTCAAGGTAGGCTCATTAGGTTGCAGGGACAAACAGTCCCCACATCCTAGTGATGTGACACAATAAATGTTTGTTTCCATTCACACTGCGTGTCCAATGCTGGGGCTCAGCTCACTGACATCTCTCAGGGTCCTGGCTGATGGGCCTTCCATCTCAACACTTAGGTTCATAATCACCACAGTAGCAATGAGCGGCTCTAACGATTCACACATGGTGTCTTCCAACATCCACCTGGAAGTGACAGCCACATCTGCCATGTTTCATTGCCCACATCAAGATGATAAGGAATTGCAATGCTACCACAGGCCCTGAAGAAGGAGAAATGGAATGTATGAGAACTGCCTCATTACTCTTAGTGACACACATGACTTAGGGACTGAAAGTATGCTCCCTAAGGATGGGGGACACATGACTGGTGCCTGACACAGGTCTAAAACTCCAGGCACCTGAGGCTGTGGTGAGACTGGCGTGCCTTCCCATGGTGTCCAGATGAGGAATGATGATGGAGAGCATGGGGACAACAGTAACCAGCACTTAGCTCATTCTTACCATCCACCCAGAGCTGCACCAAATGCTATCCACACATCAACTTGTGTAAGCCCAGACCTGTGGTCCTAATCACTGGAGAGCTGCAGGCGCCTTCAGAAGAGGACTGCTTGGATGGTTCCTAGTATCTATACTTTTCCAGGATGTTGTGCAAGCTGTTGAAATGCTGAACGCCTCCAGCAAAATCCACAGACTAAGGAGCCACATTCTTTTGTAACAGATCATTTGAGATGAGTGGGACCTTCCCCTAGTCCCATTTTCCCCAATTTCCAATTTTGTAGGATAGCTTCTAGAGAGTGAGGTTGGCCATCACCCTGTCTCTGGGACAAATGTTTGCACCCTTGTATTTGCACGGTGGCCACAGAGCCACCTGGCCAAACTACATGAATGTACCCATCTCTGGGGCTCAAACTTAAACAAGATTGTCTGATGGGCTGAGTGGGCTTTGATGGAGGCCAGAGTGTGGACGGAACAGTGGGGTCCCAGGAGAGAACTCATACTAAGTGCCTGAGCGCGGTGGTAGAGACAATGATTTAGGGACCAGGTATGTAGGCTGAAGGACAAGGGTTCTGTGTGGGAGCTGAATATGCTGTAAGTCTTTGGGGGCAACAGTGAGGATTTCAGAGCTCCAGCAGTGAAGCAGCATTTTCATGGAATTCTTTTGGCTTGGCCTCTCAAAACTA
The DNA here is from genome assembly GCF_006229205.1 of Suricata suricatta. NCBI lineage: Eukaryota > Metazoa > Chordata > Mammalia > Carnivora > Herpestidae > Suricata > Suricata suricatta. The sequence goes on along the minus strand of NC_043713.1, from coordinate 55,232,761 downwards.
AGAGAGGACTATGTCATCATCATTGTCATCATGATGAACAGGTAGATAACTTTGCACAGCTCTAAATGCCTCATCTACACTCACCACCACCACCATGTGAGGAGGGTACTGCTTTTAGATTCGTTTTCTGGATGAAGACCCTATGGCACAGAAAGATGAAACGATTCGCAGAGGCCACACAGACAGTAAGTGGAAGAGTCACATTCCAACCCAGTCAGCCTGGTTCCAGACCTCGGAGAGCTGTGACTATAAAAAACACAATGAATGGAATTACATTCTAAAGAGCAAAAACCCCACCTGCATGGGCTGAGACTCACTTAACGGGTGTGTTGTCAGGACAGGGCACAGGATTGGCCAAAGCAGAGGGACTTATTGATGGAAAGGAAATGAAGCAGATTTTATGGCCATAGGAGTTGGCTTGACAGATTTAGACCTGGAGGAGAACACAATGATTGGCAGAGTTTCCATTTCCCAAGTGTGAGGCTGGCATGTGAGGCTATAGGGCTGAGCCGGAAGGGCAGAACAAACTCTCCCATGGCCTCACTTAGCTTGGGAGAGACAGGTTCCATGGGGAAGGAGCACCCTGCACGGAACACGCAATAGATCTCAGCCCAGAAGCATCCCAAACCAGACGGGCACCAGATCTAACACATGTAATACATTTCTTTTAAACAGAGATAAGTATGGTTAAAATTGAAAATCCTCAACAGAGAATCCAGATTTATAAAAGAAAAGTATGTGGGCATTTTAGAACTAAAAAATAAAACCCTGCAATTAATAACTCATTGAGTGAGATCAATAAGCACCTGGACATAGCAAAGGATGGGAGTAGTGAACTTGCAGAAAGGGAAGTAGGAAATATCTAAATTGAAACACTGTGAGATAAAAGAATAGAAATAACAGAATAGAGCATGAGAAACATGGGGACACAGTCTAAGGTCTAAGGTATGTATAATAATATTTTTTGAAAGAGAGAGAATGAGTGAGCAAGCAGGGGAGGGGCAGAGGGAGAGAGAGGGGGCGGGGGAGAGGAGGAGAATCCAAACTAGGCTCCACTTCCAGCGTAGAGCCTGACACAGGGCTCCATCTCACAACCACAAGATCATGAACTGAACCAAAATCAAGAGTCAGACACTTAACCACTGAGCCACCTAGGCACCTTTGTGTAATTTCTAGAAAAAGATACTAGGAGAGAAGGCATACTCAAAGAGATAATATGTATTAAAAAAATTTTTAATGTTTATTTTTGAGAAAGAGAGAGAGAGAGACAGAGTGCAAGTGGGGGAGGGGCAGAGAAAGAGGGAGACAGGAATCCAAGGCAGCCTCCAGGGTCTGAGCTGTCAGCACAGAGCCCAATTCAGGGCTTGAACTCACAAACTGTGAGATCATGACCTGAGCTGAAGTTAGGCACTTAACTGACTGAGCCACCTAGGCATCCCTACATCTGAGAACTTTCAAAAACTAAAGATACACAGAGAGCAAATAAGCCTGCTCAGCATCCCTCATCAATAGGGAAATTAAAACAACAAGGAGATATCACAACACACCTATTAGAATGGCTAAAATCCAAGAAACTGACAATACCAAATGTGGACAAAGCTGCAGAGCAACATGAACTCTGGCTCCTGGCTGGTGGGAAGGTAAAATGGCACCCTTATGGAAGACAGTTGGACCGCTTCTTAAAATGCTAGATACCCTCTTACCACACAACTCAGTAGTCATGGTTCCAGGCATTTACCTAACTCATCTGAAGTGAATGTTCACACCTACAGCTTGAACCAAATACCTGATGAAGAAAATCACCCCAAAAACAGTAGGAAACTTTGTGGGGGGTTTTGATTGTGCCTGTGCCATTTCCGACCCAGCACAGTGCAGCACACTTAGCGTGGAACTGCCCAGTTCCCGTGTCCTTCCTGGCTCAGGAAAGAAGGAAAAAAGTTGACCTTGTTCACACAGTTCAGGCTTCTCAGGGAGCTTCTTGAGAAACTGGTTTCTATGTTGACTGACTGAGAGAGGAAAGGGGAACTGTGGCATAGTTCAGATATCAGTGTGGAGACCAGTAAAAGCATCAGTGAGCATCAGCGTGCATGAAAATAACAGAAGCACTGCACACCTACAGGCAGCCTGGGGCGAGAAGGATACAGTGAATGTTGAAGGCCCTGAGGAGAAGAAGCAGGGGTGAGACTTGCCCTTCCTTCCCGCCTCAACCCCCTAGTGACCACCATTCTACTTTCTGTCTCCATGAATCTGGCTACTCAAGGTACCTGATACCAGTTGATTCATGTTATAATGGTCCTTCTGTATCTGGCTTCCTTCACTTAACGTACAAGGTTTATCCATGCTGTGGCCTGTGTCAGAATTCCCTTCCTTTTTAAGTCTCATGAATGTCCCACAATGTGTATAGACCATATATTTTTTATCCATTCAACCATCTGTGGACATTTGGGTTGACCCCACCTTGTGGCAAATGGATGGCCTGGGAAGTGAGGATGGTCCTTATGGAGGATGGTGTCCTTAACGTCTTAAGTTGGGCCTAATTCCAGGTGCTACTGTACTTTATAATTTAATATAGTCATTTTACTATCTTTCAGTTTCATTTTTGGTAATCAGTTAGGCATTTGGTATTGACATGTGATGAGAAATATTAGAATAATGGGAAATTTGTTCCTGGCTAGCATTTTCTTGCAGACATTTAAGTTTCAAATACAGATTACCCCTAAGTAACTTGCATTGGAAAAGCATGTAAAAATATGTGGTTAGGGATGTTTATCCAAGACTTTTAAGATACAAATTTTGGAAACAGTCTACATGTCCATTCATGGAAATGTAGACAAGCAATGGCTTTTGAAGAAATGTAAATAGCAAGCCCATCTCTAGAGGAGTCTGAACATAAAGATACATTTCCAGGTGAAAAAGATTTTAGAAGAAATGTGGTTTTGAAAGTTTTGGTTCCCCTGTTAAGGAAAGAGGAGCATTTTCCCCTCTCCATCCACCTCTCTGTCTATCCCTTTCCTCATAGGACAGAAAATGCTAAGCACATAGGTCAAGGCATTGGTGAGGTCACATTTGTTGGTCAGCAGGGACATTGGGCATTAAAAGGCCCTATGCTCATGCGGGATTGAGCTCTTGGAACTGTTTTAGGAAGACCCACCTAGCTCCTTCCTCTCTCTCTCTCCCTTTTTTTTGCCTTGACCTTCTCTTCTGCTAATTCTCCTCCATGAACTCTCTGCTTACTCCATCAGCAAGCCAACCCAAGTCTGGGTGTCCTCCAGGAGTGGTCATTTCTTCTCTCTCCCTCTCTCTCTTCCCAACCTGAGAATTGCCCATCCTTGCGGCAGGCAGAGTTCTAAGAATAATCCTCAGTGACCCTTGCCTCTACTGGTGGATGCTGTAAATATGATGAAATACTATATATAATACAATATATAATATGAAATAATATATAATAATATGTTATATTGCCAAAAGAGCTTATATGGGTGACCCCGATATAATCATAAGCTGGACATAGAAGTCAGAAAGATTTGAAGCATGAACATGGTGCACAGTCTCTGGCTTGAAGACGGAAGAAACCATGCATGAGAACCAGAGAGTTTTCTGGCACTGAGAGTGACCCAAGCCAATGTTCAACATGAAATTAGGGACCTTAGCCCTGAGGCCCACAGACCTGAATTGATCCAATGACTCAATGGGCCTGGGAGTGGATTTTTCCCCAGAGTTTCCAAAGAGGAGCCCAGCCTGACCAGCACCTCAATTACAGTCTTTGAGACCCTAAGCAGAGAATCTACACGAGCCCATCCAGACTTCTGACCTACAGAACTTTGACTTAAATTAGTGCTGTTTTAAGCTGCACTAAAGCCGGTGGGATTCCACTGAGCCTCTGTTTTCTCATCTACGAAATAGGGACAATGATGCCAGATGGGTTGTTGAGTGGGTTTCTTTGTTGAGACAGTGATTATGGAAGGAACTTTGTATATTGCAAAGTTAATATTTTTGTTGTTATTACTGAGGATGTACTTGAACTGGGCCCAGGTGGCCTGGTTTCAACATTTTTCCAAGGAAGGATAAGGGCAGTGTGAAGATTGTACTTGAGGTGAGGGACAACCAATCCTGTATTTTCATTTCTATTTCCTGTTTCCAAAGGCAGACAGTTCTTCTAGGTATTTGGAATACAAATCATATCAGAGAGTTAGAAAATCTTTGGGAATCACATTGTTCTCAACTGTTTGTCTTCTCCCCTCAAAAAAAATGTAGGAAGGAGACTGTCCTGCTCCTTGAAGTTTAATTGTCTGTGCGTCAGATACAATCTTTCACGACCATCTATTTCCATGTGTCCTGTGGCATTACTGCCCAAATCTCCCCTTTAGGCTGTCACCAGGCCTTCTTGTGTCTAAATCCAAGGCTCTCTGGGTTTCATGGCTATTGGTTACACTTTCTCCTTGCCCTTGGGGTCCAGAGACAGTCCCATTTAATTACGATTCTGGTTATTTTTCTGTCACACTTTCTGTCACACTTTCAACATCATCTAATGCACATCCATAGACATGTTTCAACCGTTATACACATAATGGAACAGGAAGAAGCATTGTTACGAATAGGTTCTCAGGATAAGGAAAGTCCAACTCCTTCGGATTTGTCAAGTCGATTTTTTTTCCAAAAAAGGAATTTACTAAATTCTTGACCATACCTAATTTAGGAAACAATAGAGTAACAGTAATATCTTCTGAAATAAAAGTGTGTGTATTTGCTTCCAGAAAGTGAAGATCTCGTTAGGATTTTTCTATCAATTGAAAAAAAAAAGGGGTAGTAACAGCAGCAGGAAACATATTTGAGCCAGATCTCTCTCTGTCTCTGTCTCTGTCTCTGTCTCTCCCCCCTCCTCTCTCCCCCTCTCATTCTTTTTCTCCCCTCCCCCTCTCCCTCTTCCCCTCCTCTCTCTCTCTCTATATATAGATAGATAGATAGATAGATAGATAGATAGATAGATGATTGCTAGAGAGATAGATGATAGATAGATAATCTTGTATATGTGTCTTTATCTATACAGATATTTCAAACTATTATTAGGCCAATATTTGAAGTGAAAATATATTGTTATTATGGCTATACTTATTATTTGGGAATATTTTGCTCTTCTGTTTCATTTTGCTCCCTCATTTCATTTAAATCTGCGCAATATTTAATAGAATGTGCCTGATAACACAGGAAAGGGCTTGTTAGAAGTCAGGTCAGTTAATGTCACCGAACATTTTGACTCATGCAGACATGATTTAACCTCCCACGTCAAACAACTAGAAAACTGGTCAAAAGATGTGAAAGATGTTCCATTTTTAGACATTAAACAACAGGCAGTGAGGAACTGGGATCCATGAGGGGAGGGAAATAAAAGGAGTGAGCCTTCTATCTGCCCAAGATTACTGCGTGGAGCTAGTCTCCAGGACACAGCCCCCGAAGGCAGCTGAAACAGAGTCTGCTGGCCTCGCTCACCTGAAGAGACTAAGACTGGGGTGTAGACACCAGGCATGCAGGGTTTGTGGGGCGGGGTTCTAGACAGGAGGAGGCCAGCATTACCCCAATGTCACAACCATAAAAATCCTCTACGGTGAAAGAACAGTAACCACTGTGTAGATATAAAACTCCTCAGCAAATTAAATCCAGAAAGACATAAAATGTGACACATTAGGTAATACATTATCACTACATGGGGTTTCTCCAAGGAATGCAAGATCAGTTTAATACAGTGGAAGACTAAAAAAAAAAAAGGAAAAAGAAGTAAAGAAAATCTGTATGATCACCTCAATAGTTACAGTAAAAGTATTTCAGAATAACCAACATTTATATGTTAAAACTCTTGGGGTGCATGGGTGTCTCAGTTGAGTATCCGACTGGATTTTCAGCTCAGGTCATGATCCCAGAACCATGGGATCAAGTCCTGCATTGGGCCTCATGCGGAGTATGGAGCCTGCTTGAGATTTTGTCTCTCTCTCTCGAAACAGAACAAAACAAAACAGAAACCTGTCTACATACTAGGGGAAGAAAGAACTTCCTCGATGCCATAAATTACTTCTGCAAAAATCCTACAGCTAAGACCACTCTCAATGGTGAAAGACTCACCACTTTCCTTCCCTATCTGATTATGAAGAAGCCAAAGATGTCCACTCTCACCACTTCTAGTAAACATTGTGCTAGAGCTTCTAACCTGGGCAACAAAACAAGAAAAAGAAATGAAAGGCTTTAAGATGGAAACAAAGAAGCAAAACTGTCTCTCTCTTTTTTTTTAATTTTAAGATGACATGACTGTTTATGTAGAAAATCCTATGGAATCCACAAAAAGCTACTGGTATTAATAAGTGAGTATAGGAAGGTCTCAAGATACAAGGTTAATAGACAAAAATCATTTGTGTTCCTAGCAACAAATAGTCTGAAACTGAGAAAAAACAAAACCCATTTTAATAGCATTGAAAAACCATGGCATAGATAGTTGGTGATAATTTTAACAAAAAATAGTACGTGCAAAACCTATACATTGAAACTGGAAAACATTGTGCAAGAAATCACAGAAGACTTTTGTAAATAGAAAGGGATAGGCTGTTGCATGGATTGAAAAGCTTCACTTTATGAATGTTAATTGTCCTACAACTTATCTATAGGTCCATGCCTTCCCAATCAAAATCCCATCGATTTTGTATGCATGCAGTAATTGACCAACACACTCTGAAATGTATGTGGAGGGGCACCTTGGTGGCTCAGTCAGTTGGGTGACTCACTGTAGCTCAGGTCATGATCTCACAGTTAGTGGGTTCAAGCTTCGTGTCAGGCTCTGTGCTGACAGCTCAAAGCCTGGAGCCCACTTTGGATTCTGTGTCTCCCTTTCTCTCTCCTCCTCCCCTGCTCACGCTGTCTCTCTCACCTTCAAAAATAAATAAGCATTAAAAAAAGCATAAAATAACAACATAAAATAAAATGTATGTGCAAATGCAAAGGACTTAGAACAGCCAAAACAAATTTGAAAGTGGGGAATAAAGTCACAAAGTATATTCCATCTAGTTTCCATACTTAATATAAAGCTATGGTCATCAAGATGGGGGACAGAGATATAGACCAATGGACAAGATAAAATATCCATAAATAGGCTCATCCACAGACAGCCAATTGGTTTTCAAAAAGGTTTCAAAGAAATTCAGTGGAGAAAGAATATTCTCTTTAACAAACAGTGCTAGAAGAATTAAACATCCAGATTTTTAAAAATATAACTCAACTCATCTCATAAAATACAAGATATAACTTTAAATGGATACTAACCCTCAATACAGAAAATAAAACTATAAAGCTTAAAACAAAACATAGGAAAAACTTTGTGACCTTGGGTTAAGCATTATGTCATAGGCAGGACACAAAAAAGCTCAAACTGTAAGAGAAAAAAATCGACAATTTGAACTTTGTTGAAAGTTAAAACTTTTGTTCTTTAAAAGTCATTATTATGATAAAATGATTCTGTATATACAGTAATGATGGATATGTGACAGTTTGCATTTGCAGAAACCCATAGGGTTGTATAACACAAGGGGTGAACCTTAGTGAATAAAAATTTTAAATAATCCTTTAGTGGATTGGGGAATTCCAAGAAAGAATGTAGACCCTGACAAGAGAATCAAATGTACTACGTTGTGGGGAAACAACCTCACTGAGGTGGTGGGAGATAAAGGCGCTGACCTAAGTAACTTTGGACATGAATGTAGTCTGTAAGACTATTGGGGAAAGGAAATTCACTCAAACTCTAGTTGATGTCAGTATTTTCTACGGGAGTAGTTTAACAGTTCTGATACTACTGATACACACATATATTCTGACACATGTATACTGGAGTCAAACAATTAAGTAAATAAATGACAAATGGTGGTAGGTGGGTTTCTAACTGTTGGAATATGAATTTGGGGATAATTGAGGGGAGAAAGCTAGTTATCCATGTGGTTTGGGATTAAAATTGGAGACATTGGTGAGAACTCATGTTTACCCTGACATAAATACAAGTGGTAAGACATAGAAATACTTATAGATTTCTGTATATACACCAGTTAGTATTTTAGTTTCTAATACCACTCTCCAATAAAAAGGAAATAGGGCTCCTTGGAGAAGCTGCTAATTGTACGTCTGGGCCAGGAAGTATATGAGATGAGCCCAGAGCACCTTGTACTGCCAGAAAGTAAGCGAATGCTCAACGAACAGTATAGAACAAAATACCAAGTTCACCGTGATGGAGGGTATGTCAAGGGAACCGGCTGAAAGAGGTCTCAGTGGCCAAAGCTGGAAAAAAATTAATGACAAAAATAAGTAAAGTGCTGGATTATAACCTGAAGAAGAACATATTGATATTCTACTTTACAGATGGGGGAATTTAGTCCTACTCGGTTAAGTGTGGGCCGTTCATGGTGACTTGCACAGGGTACAACATGGGAAGAGGAAAAAGAATAACTTGACCTGGGGAAACCCTGCAAACACTCCTTCAGCAGCTGATGAATGTCAACCTTAAAATAATTATCAATCATGTACCTTTAAAAATGTCATCATGTAATGTGACAGGATGAAAATGGCACTTTCCCTCTGTCACCAAAGCTCATATCTGCAGTCTAAGCATGAGAAAAGCATGCAGACAACTGTTGGTTAAGGGTCTGACTTTGGCTCAGGTCGTGATCTCATAGTTCATGGGTTCAAGCCTGAGTCTGACTCTGCGTTGACAGCTTAGAGCCTGGAACCTGCTTCGGATTCTGTGTCTCCTTCTCTGCCCCTCCCCACTTGTCTTCTCTCTCTGTCTCTCTCAAAAATAAATAAACATTTTTTAAATGGCAAATAAACACATAACAAAATGTTTAGTATATCCGATCATTTGTTATCATTGGCAAATGTAAATTAAACACTGAGAGACACCACTACAAATGCTGGTATTAAGAAGAATGACAAAAACATCTAGGTGGCTCAGTTGGTTAGGTGTTCAACTTTTGATCTCAGCTCAGGTCTTGATCTTGGGGTCTTGAGTTCAAGCCCTGAGTTGGGCTCTGTGCTAGGCATGAAGCCTACTAAAAAAAAAAAAAAGAAAAGAAAAGGATATGGTGCCTGGGTGGCCCAGTGGGTTAAGCGTCTAACTTCGGCTCAGGTTGTTTTCTCATAGTCTGTGAATTTGAGCCCCATGTCGAGCTCTGTGCTGACAGCTCAAAGCCTGGAGCCTGCTTGAGATTCTGCGTCTCCCTCTCTCTGCCCCTTGCCTGCTGGTATTCTAACTCTCTCTCAAAAATAAACATTAAAAAAAATTGTTTAAGAGGATGAAAATACCAAATGTAAGTGAAAAAGGTAGTGCAACTGGAAAGTCTTGGCTATCATATCTGCTGTAGATAGGAATACCACTTTGGAAAGCTCTTTTGCAACTTCTTCAAACTTATATACTTTGTATATACTCATCATATGACTCAGCAAATCCCACTCCTGGATATTTACTTAAGAAAATGACAAAAAGATTTGTACTTGAATGTTCAGCAATCTTATGTAAGAGTCAAAATCCGGAAGTCATCCAAATCGATACATCTGTTGGCTTCCACCCTTGCAATGGAAGGCCACTTGGCTAAAAAGCACAGACTGCCATATCACACAGCAATGTGGGTCTTAAGTGCGTTATGTTAAACAAAAGAAGAAAAACACAAAACTACATGCGGTATAATTTAATTTATATGAAAACTTAGAAAATGCTGATCCATAGTGAAATAAAGTGGTTTCCAGAAAATGGGGGAGGGACATAAGGACAAAAACACAGCAGGAAACTTTTTGGGGATGAGGAAACATTTTATGTCACGAATATGGCCATGGTTACGTGGCTGTTTCCATTCATCAGTCTTACCAGATTGAGCACTTAAAATTGCTGAATTTTATTTCACATATAAATATACCTGTCAAGCTGATTAAGAAAAAAATGGAGTCAAGAGCCTGTATCTAAGCCAATCTCTGGCAATCAGAATGGAATTACCCTGGTCAAACTGCATTTATCTGGCTTCACTTTTGGGTGGCAAAGAGCCACCTTCCCTTGAGCATAGACCATTTTAAACCTGAATAAAATGGGGGTTTGTTAGCAGGAACAAAGGTGGGGTTACAACCAACAGTTTCCTCTGCCCAGGATCATAACAGCCTTATTAAATTAGACATTAATAAGCTTCATTTTGTAAGTAAAATCCAGCATTTCATGAATAATAATCACCTATTGATCCATCCCTGACCATCAAAACTGTGTCAAAGGTTATTGAAAAATAGCTATTCCATGAAAGGACACACATATCAAGCACACCCTCCGAGCTCGATGAGCTGGCAGCTTACAGAAGAGTAGATGAGGCCCCCACCCAATGAACGCTCTGTGACATTGTGACCGGCACATGTGGCATGTGACCTTCTTTCAACTCCTCTTTCCTGTCCCTTCATGTGGGGTATTTTGTTTTCAATCCTTGGCTGCTTAGCTTGTCCTTGTGGCTTTGAAGGAAGGACGTTTTTGGCCGAACTCTCAGGGAGGAAAGACATATGCTGCTCTGCTCTTGAAATCTGTTTATTTTTCCCCACTACATATGTTTTGCTTCCTTCTCCAATGTCTGTGCTGAAATTGAAGAAGTCTGCCTTGGACGGGTGGTTCTCATTAAAATAGGCCCCAGGCTGGTCACTGTTTCTATGTAGATTTCAGGACCATAGCTTTTGATGGGTGAGTTACAGAGCCCTGCAACTTACATGCTACCATTCATGATGCGTTACTCAGAGTTGTGAGAGAATTTAGGCATAAATTGACAGGTTGGCTATAAGCTCACTTGAAACATCTGAAAGTTAAGTAAGACAATTGACTAGGGGAAAAAAATCGGTGCATTCTTCTAGATTCCACAGGTCCTAAATACCTTAGGAATGTAGGTAATCAAAAAACAAACAAACCTGAGCTCATTATCTCAATAACCCTTCCCCTTCATAAAAGCCCTGCCTGAGTTACAGATGTAAAGCTGTACTCTGGGCGCTAAAGAAGGTTAACAGAAAACCCTTTAAATAGCATTGCCTTTTAAAAATCTGTAACTAAACATAATGTCTATTATGTTCTAAAATTCATCAACGACAAATTAAGGCTTTATTTGTACTAAAATGTCCATCTCAACAGATTTAGTAAAAAATAAAAACTGTGTAGCCACTGGCACTTTCATTTTCGTCTTGGGAAATGTAAAAGCTAAACTTTCTGAAGAATTATAAGGATGAGCCTAAACAGGACAGCTGTTAACAGCTCAAATATTTGGTTTCGCAAATGGTCTCGGTCAGAGCCCTTGCCCAGAGCACATGGCCAGCTACAGTCAGCCAGGCCTTGGGGATAACTCAGCTCCGATCACTTCTATTACTTAAGGCCTTTCTTGCCCCCAGTGAAATTCTCATCCCACTCCTTGAATTGGTCCTGCTTTGTCCTAGGACAGACTCAGAGAAAGTGTGGACCGGAAGTAAAAGAGCCAATAAGCTTCTCCATCCTCCAATTGCACAACCACCTTCTGGGGAGCAATCCTAGCTGTGCTTTAGACCCTAACCTGGCTTCACTACCCGCCTCTGTCTCTCTTGCTTTCCGTTTCATTTACATGTTCAGCTGGGATCCCTGTATCCACATTCTCATTCATATGTGTCTGCCCACCATGTCTTAGAATACTACATAAGAATTTCTCTGTGGTTGTTCTTAGCACTACTTCTCCCAATATTTCTGGTTCTCCTCCTCTGATAGGCACACAATGGAATCCCACTGAAGTTAGGTACTACCAGATGACTTGCGTTAGCCAATGGAATGTCAGTGGAAAGTTTAAGAGTCAGTATGCGATTTACTTCTGTGGCTGCCTCATTGAGTACGGAAGCCTATGTTGAAATGAGCCTCCATCACTGCATCAGCTTGGACCCCTGAGTCACAAGAGTGAACAAAACCCACTGCTAACTCATAGTGATCAAGAAAGATACCTTTGTTGATTTAAGCTTCTGAGGTTTGGGAATTGTTTATTACTGCAGTATAACCTAGCGTGTCTTGATGATATGTCCTCTTCTGTGTCTATGTTTTATTTTTGTTTCAGTATTGTATAACCTTTTCACATCCTGTATTTCACTGGAGCTTTCAAAGGCTTGGTTTGCATTCTCCTTTGATCTTATGCCTTATTATCCACCATTATTCTCATCAACTTCAGCATCTGCGCTTATGACCTTCAGCATCTTAGACCTGTAGTGCCTGCCTTCCTCGTCTTGAGAGCTTTTTCTTCATATTAGTCAGCACCCAGCAGGGTCATACCCTGGAACTTATTAATATAAGGCATCCATGCCAAGACTGAGATCACTAAATCTAGCCTTTCTCCCAAATTTCAGACTCCTGATCCCTCTACCCGGATTGATCTTGGTCAAGCTACTTAAGTACTTTGTGATTGTTTCTTCATTGAAAAATAAAGCTAAGAGCCATACCTATCTCACAGGGTTGTTACAGAGATTAAGTGAGATAATGCACAAAGGCCCTCAGAGCTATACCTGGCCCATTGCGAAAGCCGGATGGCTATCAGCTCTGACGATTACCATTATGGTGCTGTCAGCGATTGCTCTCTGTAGCACGCAGTAGATTTTCCCTCCATTCCTGTTACTTTAAATATGTTGTTCTAACCCTGATCTTCGTTCTAATTCCTAATCCACTAAATCTAATAGCCTCCTTTGACTGTGGTCAACTCCTGAAATTTAACTCCATGACTCCCAGCCATGGCTCCTCCTTAAATCACCTACTTCCTTAACCTGATCTTGACTACAGACACACGGATGAGCCCAGGGAAGGCCAGCAGGAAAAGCTCTGAGCTGAGCCAACCCAAACCTCCAGCCCCCAGAATCACCTTGAGGAAAAGAATGATTATCATTCTGCCCATTGAGTTTGGGTGATTTATGACGTAGCAAAATGCCTTGCCTGGTTTCCTCTCTGAGCGGTTGTACCTTGTGAGCTCGCTCATGTCCAGGACTTGGGGATTGAGCACAGAAGACTCAACCTTCTATCTGTCTGGCATTTCCAGCTGTTTCTCTCACCTCTCCGCTTAACTATTTGTTAATGTCTGAACTACAACAATCTATGGCGCTCATTATTTCTTCTCCCGTTGGCCCACCTTTCCCATCTACCCTATTTTTTTTTCATTCTAAGAGAGAAAGTTTAAAATCCCCAATTTCCTTTATTGTCGGTTTCCAATTAGTTACTAAGTCATGTTTCTCCTTTGAAATCTTGTTTTATTCTTTCTTCTCTGTTCCCATTGCCAGTCATCTATTCTATGTCCTCCCCACCTCGACCCCCATTACTGTCCTCGTCACCCACCTTCCATATCTCGATTCCACTTTTTCTGGTAACTGCCAGCAGATAGATTTTTCTAAGGTTTTGGTCTTGCTGTTTCTCTGCTTAAGAACCTATAAGATTTCACATCGCCTGTGCTTTGAGGTCAGATTCCTGACCCCAATCTCCTTTTACACATTGTGATCCCACTACAGTATCTAAATTTGTTTCTTGCTCCCTGCTAACTACTCCCTTTAAGGGGGACCGCCGTTAGCCCCGTCTCCCACAAACAGATGCCAGACAAAACGGAAAATGCTAATGCTTTATTTGAAAAGTAAAATCCATGGCACAGAAGAGAGGAGGATGTGGAGACAAGGAAGGAGAGAGGCAGGCAACACAGAGTAAGGCATTGGGTGCTGGGTCTATTTCATGATGAGCCAAAAGCAGCTCTCGAGGGGGTCCACAGTTGTGTCCACACACCAGAGTCCTCTGGGCCAGCTTTGAGGAAAGGCTGGGGCTTTAAGCAGTGCATGGGAGAGAGAAATGGGAGGAATTTCTGTCTGGCTCCTTTGTCTTCTATTTCTCATCCATCAAAATTTCCCCCCTTGGGGTGTAAGTTGCGCCCCACTCCTGAGTTTCATCATCTGTCCCTTTCAGGAGCTATTTCAGGTGCCAAAATTGGCACAGTGCAGTGGTTTTGGCCAAGGCCAGAAAGTGTAAGGAGGAGCAGAACTCCAAGAGTTGTAGAAGAGGCCAGAGTGGAGGCCCATGGTCAGGGCCTGGCTGGTTCAGCACAGAAGGGTTCTGAGGAGACCCACTAGCTTGTGTCCCTTACCGTCTGCCAGTGACCCCACCCATACAAACGTACCCAACCCTGACGCTGTCTCCTGGCTTGGACTGTTCTCCACACTCGTTTATTTTCTGGTCTGCCTTTCTGAGTCATGTCATTTCTTTGGTGACTGTTGAAGCTCCATTCTTCCCATAAAGCTCTTTCCAACCATATGAAATACATCTGTTATTTTGGTTTCTGTCTATTTTCTTAGGACTTGGTTCTCTCTTTGGGCAAGGGGGTGATTTCCTATTGTGTAAAACAGTCTTTCCCTTCCTCACTCCCAATTCCTACCATGGAATGGAAAAGAAGGTTCAATGTCCCTTCGCCCCCCCACCTTGGGCACACCATTTAAACTCAGCCAATTGGTTACTGGTTCCCTGGGCTTTGGACTTTGACCTAGTAAAGCAAAGATGAAGTGAACATCGGAAGATCACATGCATTCCTGTGCTGTAGTCTGCTCTGTATCCGAGCATCTGGAACTATCTTGGTTCCTGTGTGTTCTGCAAGCCTTGTCCTCCATGTTCTTATGGATTCTGTGAATTCCATTCTCTCTGCTCCCTGATATCTCTCCAATTTCCTTGTCTGTTTTTCTTTAAAGAGATGCCTGGATATCATGAACTTTTTTAAAAAGTTTATTTATTTATTTTTGAGAGAGAGAAAGAGCACACAAGAAGGGTAGAGGCAGAGAGGGAGAGAGAGAAAGAGAGAGGGAGAGAGAGAGAGACAGAGAATCCCAAGAAGGCTCTGCACTGTTAACACAGAGTCCAATGCAGGGCTTGAACCCACTAACTGTCAGATCATGACCTGAGTAGAAGTCAGATGCTTAACCAACTGAGCCACCCAGGCGCCCCTCCATGCCTGTTTTATAGGTGGCCACTATCAGCTTTTGTTGCTTGTAACTCAGGACCTTGTTTATACCTAGCAGATGACATTTCCTTCTGCCTCCTTGGGATGTTTATAGCACTCGAGATAGTTTATGTCATGTGTGTAGCATAATGCTTGGAACCTAGCACACACACAACAACTGCAACAACCTCATTACATACTGTTGAAGACCACATTATTGTCATAGTCAACAAATATTTGTCAAGTTTCAGGCATTGTGGGGGTGTTATGATAAAACAAAATGAAGAGGGCCATGAGTTTTTTCTTTAATGTGAAAAATAATGTTACTAAAATCAATAGAATGCTTACAACAGAGATCTCAGCACAAAGTATGTCAGTGGCAGAAAGGAGCAAGCAGTCCATGAGTATTGGAACAATCATGGAAGGCTACCTGGCGGGGGGCGGCGGGGCGGGGGGAGATGTTTGAATTGGGTCTTGAAGGAGGACTAGGAATTTGACAGGTAGGAAGAGGGCTGGACATCATTAGTGGAAGGAGATGTAACTGAGGTCTGACGGATGATTTGGTCAGTGGGAAGTGGGCAGTTTGGAGCAGGCCGTGAGTGTGAGCAGGAGTTGAAGAAAGACTGGTCAGCATGGCTCTCCAGCCTCCTTCAGATGCCATGATGCAGTCCTGGGACGGGGGGAGGTGGAGATTTAAGTCAAATAAATGTGATAATTGATGTATAGCAGATGTTAAACATTCAACACTATTATTATTATTATTGCTGTCATTACCACTTCTAGTTGGAGATGCTCATCCTCAGATTTTACAGCCGAGTAATTCTGGGCTTCAGAGACAGCAATTGATCTGTCTAAGAGCCAAGTAGCTAATATTTTCTAGAAACACAATTTTAGGGGCTCCTGGGTGGCTCAGGTGGTTAAGCGTCTGAATCTCAATTTCAGCTCAGGTTGTGGTCTCATGGTTCCTGGGATCAAGCCCCATATTGGGCTATAACACAGAACAGTTAGGAGCCTGCTTGGAATTCTCTCTCTTCCCCTCTCTCTGCCCCTTCCCCATTCATTCTTGCTTGTGTGTGCTCTCTCTCTAAATAAATAAATTAAAACTTTAAATATGAACAAATAAATAAAACACTTTTATTTACACAGAATCTCAGGTCGTCTGACATTCTAAAATCCAATGTTGCTTTCCAACATGAACTACTGTATCTTGAAAAGGGTCTTTTGATAAAAGAATACTGTCCATTCCTACAACAGATCCTATTTCTTAGTAATTTCTTCTTCCTAATATATGAATATTGTCTCTACCACTAAACCAGAGCCAGATTTACAAGTTACAAGAGTATAAATTGGCTTCTTGATGAAAAGTCTGGAAAAGGCATCCTAAAATGATAAGAGACAGGAATCTAGATGCAAACATGGAGAAAAGAAGTGCTTGGAAAACTGAAAATACAGACCCGTGTAGGATGTTTGCCTCCATCCAGAGGGAAGAGAAGGAGAACTTAATAAAACAACAGAAGGGAGCATCACTAAAGTGATGGTTTGTGAACATCTTCCAAACCAGGGCAGATGGATGACAATGACACAGTGACAAGCAGGTTTCTAAACATCTATTGCTTACTTTTCAGATAATTGGTGTCCAGCTATAAATTTGTTTGCTGCGATCATTGAAAGCCCTGATTTCAAAGTTGAACTTTCCTGTTGAAGGGTTTTATTGTTACAAATCCCCAGCAGGCAAGGACATCCTGCAGGGGGTCCCAGGGCCAAATGCTGTTTACTCAGCCTTGTGACCAGCTGTCTTCCAGACTCTCCCCAGTTTGGCTTCCTCTTGCTCGGTGAAAGAAAAAAGACACTTGCCAAGTCCCCTCGTGCCCGATTTCTTGCCAAAATATTTTTAAAAATCTTTTTGGGTTTTGCTACAACTGGTCGCCATTTTATTTTAATCTCTACTTACTACTTGGGTTTCAGGAAGATGTTCTTTCCTGGCTTGCCTTTCCCCTCAGGGTCCACTGTCCCGCTTCCCTAGAAATAAGAAGATGAATGAGAGTTTATCTCTTCACAAGTGTCATCTTTATTATAGTCCTACAGTAGCTGTACAATATTGCTTCCTCATCCACGATGATGGATGACTGTCATAGAAGAGAATTATTACTCAATATTTCCCTGATGACAGGCGCTCTGTATGCTAAGAATCTTGTTTCTTCCTTTTTGGCATCAGTGTTATATTTATTCCCATTTTACAGATGAGGACAGTGAGGACAATGAAGTTGAATCATTTTCCAAACATCACACAGTCAAGCAAATGTGGGAGCTGGTAGTTGGTCTCAGTCTGATTCTTTCAGTATGTTACCACTACATTTTCTTGTGTGAAATCCTTGTTAAATTCTACTGGAATGTATTTTTTAAGTAATGCTCTGGAAACTTAAATTTGCAAATATAAAATACTCTAAGTCCTTTAAGAAACCATGAAGCAAGGGCACTTGAGTGGGTCAGTCAGTTAAACTGCCGACTCTTGGTTTCTGCCCAGGGCAGGATCTGACGTTGAGCTCCATGTCAGGCTCTGCATTGTCAGCCTGGAGCCTGCTTGGGATTCTCTTTCTTTCTCTCTGCTCCTCCCTGGCTTATATGTGCTCTCTCTCAAAATAAATAAATAATTTTTAAAAAATCAATTAAGCATCAGAAAGCAGATGCTACCTGACATTCTCTGTGACCAGTGATGGGAGGTATATCGGTATCAAAAGTGTGTGGGGACACCTGAGCGACTCAGTCAGTTAAGCTTCTGACTTCGGCTCAGGTCATGATCTCATGGTTCATGGGTTTGAGCCCTGCATTGGGCTCTGTGCTGACAGCTCAGATCCTGGAGCCTGCTTTGGATCCTGTGTCTCCCTCTCTCTCTCTCAAAAGTGAATAAACGTTAAATTTTTTTTTAAAGTTGTGTGTTAGAACTCAGTTTCAACTGAAAAAAAAAAAACTAAAAATGGTTAAAGAAAGGGGAAAGTCCATTGACATGTGGACATAAGGAAGGCTGAAAAGCCAAGGTGGTACCCGGGGCAGGTATGCCACCTGGGCAGGTCTCAGATAATGACTGCACTTGGCCAACCCACACTGGGTAGTGGTCTGGGTGTGGGGGTGAGGTAGGATAAGGTCGGGTCTGGTGGTACAGATAGGGTCTTCTTGTAACCACAGAGCCATGGGAGGGTACTTCTCAGAGAGTCCGTGGGACCTAGATGTCCTGTACCATGGAAAAGCTAAGAAATTTCCTTGAGAAATGATTTCTAAGAAATGTTGTTAAAGGTAAGGCCCAAATTGAATAGAGAGAAATGTTTTCGCTTGACAAGGAAATTCTGGGCAAGGCATGATAACTTCCTGCCATTAGTCATAATGTTACTCACGCGGTGGTTCTGTGCTCCTACAAAATAGTAGTAATAGGATTTTGAGAAGTAAAAGTTTTCCTGACATGCAAGCAGATAGAACACAGAATGTTTGAGGCAAAACAAAAAGAAAAACTCTTGTGAGAAATATTGAAGGGAAGACATAATATGTGAATCAAAACGACACAAAGTTAAATCCAGAATGTGTTAGAAACCGTATTCTACTCAAGCATGAGAACACCCAGGGTGAGATGTAGCTCTGAGGCAGTACTTATTTCATTTTATTTTGAAACTGACTCTCATGTAGTAACTACTTCATTCATCAAGCTTGGCCATCTTAATAAGTTTCTATTTTTAATTTCAAAATAAATTAATAAATGGTGCAAGTCATGATCATTTATTTTTGTTAATCACACCAAGGAGAGCCTGGTTATTCAGATTATAGGATATATTAGTGTAAGGCTAGGTTGCCTCTATAAAGGACTCCAAAACACAACGGCTTAACTTAGATGATATTGTATTTCTTTCTTCCACAACATAGTCCAGGCAGCAAGCTATCTCTGCTTTATCCTCTGTTCTGTTGCTTCTTCCCTCTCCCTGAGTGGTTCGCATCTGTGGAAGGTGTGAATTTAAACTGGTGAAAAGGGGACAAACCCATCACTCAGGGCAAGCAGGTCTTTCCCTGGGAAAAGGCCGGAAGTTGCACACTTCGAGACTGCTCACATCCTGTTGGCCTGAACCTGTCAGAGTCTGTTGTCTGTTATCGACTGAATGTTTGTGTCCCCTCCAAATTCATATGTTGAAGCTCTAACCCCCAAATGTACTTGAAGACAGGGCCTCTAAGGAAGTACTTAAGGTTAACTGAGGTCATAAAAGTGGGGTCCTGATCCAATAGGATCAGCGTCCTTATAAGAAGATACCCCAGAGCTTCCTCTTTCTCTCTCTGTGCACGCACAGAGGAAAGGTCATGTGAGGTCACAGTGGGAAGGCAGCTGTCAGCAAGCCAGGAAGAGAACTGAATAGACGGAACCTTGATCTTGGGCTTCTAGCCTCCAGAACTGTGAGAAAGGCCTATTTCTTAGGCCACCTGGCTCTTCTTGTTGTAGTGGCTCAAACATACTAGTACAGATTCATGCCTGGCGGTAAGAAAGTCTAGAAATGCAGTCCCCACTGGGTGACCAAGTGCTCAGAAGAGAAAAAGCCTGGACTTCAGGAAGCAACTAGCCATGTGTCACCTAGCGCTATAAACAGAGTCCTGCCTATCTCTTTATAGTTGCTTTGCCCAGTTGTTTACAGGCTTTCCTGCACACCAGTCCTTGCTTGAAGACCAAAGTTGATAAACCTCTCAGCTCTTCAGAATTGCAATTTTGTCCCATGCCGGGCTCCGGGCTCTCCTCTACCACTGTGCTTTGACCCTTCTGTTCTTCCCCGTCTCCCTAATAACTCACCTAACTGTTTCAAATTCTTTCTTTCCCTGACCTTTCCTTTATCACTACCATGAGGGGAATCTTCAGTATCTGCTTAGATTGGAATTTAGCTACTTACGATTTCCCCCGCCTAACCTCATCCCCACTTCATTTCCGGGAGACCGTGTTTATCTAACATATTTGTGCCCTATTGCTGCTGCAGCAAACGACCGCAGACTTACTGGCTTTAAACAACACACATTTATTATCTGACAGTTCTGAAGGTCAGAAGTCCAAAATGGCCTTTCATTGGCTGAAGTCAAGGTTTGCTCAGAGTTGGTTCTTTCTGGAGAGTCTAAGGGAGAATCTGTTTCCCTGCCACCTTCCTTGACACATGGTCCCCGTCCCTCCGTCCCTCCATCTTTAAACCAGCAATGGCAGTTTGAGTCCGTCTCACATCAAATGCCTCAGGCTCTCTTGTCTCCTAAGTTTACTTATAAGGGCTTCTGGGATTACATTGGGCCCACCCAGATACACCATGAAAATCACCTCACCTCAAGGTCCTTATTTATACAGAAAAATGCACAGGCCCTAAGTCTATATAATTGAAAGAATGTGGGTAAATGTTTATAATCATACAGCCAACACCCCTACAGGACACATCTCCATTGCCCCAGGCTCCTTCCCGCCCCCTTCCGGTCAATGTTCGAGCTCCCCATGAATAGCCACTGTCTTCTTCTGACTAGTTTTGACGGTTGCTGAACTCCACACAAATGGAATATTGCAGTACTTTTGTGTCTGACTTCTGTCATGTAACACAGTGTTTCTGAAATTCACTCACGTTGTGTGAGTCGTGGTTCATTCTGTTTTATTGCCAAGTAATATTCCATTGTAAAATCTGTTCTCCTGTTGATGGGCACATCACATGGCTTGGTGCCAGGTTGGGGCTATGAGTGAATAAATAAATAATATATATATATATATATTTGTGGGAAAAAAATCCTTATTTAATCACATCTGTGAGGTCCATGTTGTCATGTAATGGAACACATTCCCAGGTTTGGAATATGCACATTGGCACTTAGTCTCCTAATCACTTTATTTCTTGCCATGGGCCTTTAAGAAGCTTAGCCCGTCCTCAGCCTTTTTAGCTTTGTCCTGGCTATGTCTGAGGCCATAACCCAATTTTAGAAACTGACTTCTCACCTCTTTCGTTGTAACCAAGCCCCCAGCTTTGAACTCCAAGCCTACGTCCTAGATCCTGAGCCTGAGTCCCTGCCTGGAACCTCAAGTCCTTTAGAATTAAAGCAAGCCTCCAGAGAAACCATCCTGCTCCATCCTCTGGGCATCACAGCCGGGTCTGTGCTGTGTGGCTATCAGATCATGCAGGAAAAACACTTGCCAGGGTGAACTTCCTCTGCTTGCCAGTGACCACAGCCCTGTGAGGCTGGCTCCTCTGTGGGCCCAGTCACCAATAACCAGACCTGGATTGACTTCCACGTAGAAGTCAGTAAAGTCTAGCTCAGTATTTCTCAAATTCTGTTGCAGGAGAGTAGGATTACCTGGAGGCCCTTAAAGTATCTCGCTATCCAGGCCACACCGGGTACCAACTGAAACAGTCTCTGGGGGTATAAACCAGCGTAGTTTAAAAAACTCCATCAATTTCACTTTGCAGGCAAGATCAAGGACGAGCAAACCAGCAATTTACTGCTCCAAGTGTGCTCTGCCTACCAGCCGATCGGCCTCACCTGGGAGCTTTAGAAACACAGAAACTCCAACCTCTCACCCCAGACCTACTGCATTAAAGGCTGTGTTTCAACAGTCTCCCTTGAGTGATTTTGAAAAGCTCTCATCTAGCCCATCCCACTCTGTCTGAGCTCCCATTCTGAAAATGTTCATAGTTGCATAACTGAGCCTTCTTTTTGTCTTTTAATTGGAAAATGTAGTAGTATTAGAAGAAAATTGAAATAATTCATCTTTACTGAGCATTTAACATGGGCTAGGCAGAGTGCTGGTGATACATACATTAACCCATTCAGTTCTTAGGACAAACCTCAGTAAAACCTTCCCAGGCTGCCCAGGCAATACTTCGTTCCCCATTTTCTCTCTGTAAAGTCTGATGTTTCTTTATACGTATACACACATATACATATATATAATTTTTTTTTTACTTTTTTCTGTCTTTTTATTTTAGAGAAAGAGCAACAAGTGGGGGGAAAGGGGCAGAGAGAGAGAGAGAGAGAGAGAGAGAGAGAGAGAGAGACACTCTTAAGCAGGTTTCATGCTTAGCGAGTTCCATCCCACAACCTGGGATCATGACCTGAGCCAAATTCAAGAGTCAAGATGCTTAACCAACTGAGCCACCCAGGCACCCCTTTACTTTTTTTCTGTCTTAACTGCCAGGCTGAATGTTCCCCAGACAAAGATGAGGACCATAATATGTCTGTCCACCATGATCTCGACTTTGCAGATGAGGGAACTTGGCCAAGATGTTGCTTTCAGTAAGTGAGGGGGAGGAAAGCGAGCCTTCTCTGGGCCAGATCAAAGCCCTCTGTCACTACCCCTAACACACACACACCACCCCTCACCCTTCCATGAGCAGAACACGACTGTATTTTCTACGTGCTGCCTTCTAGGTTCCTGTTTGCACGAAGGCTTATTTTATATAACGGCAATTACAATGTCTGTATTATCCAGAATTTTGCTTTTCTCACTTAACATATCACAATGCTTTTTGCAAACTTTAAGTTTTATATTTTAAAAATAGCTACACAATAGCCTATCACACTGATTTACTACTTCACCATTCATTGCTTAGCATTTAGGTATTTTCACTGTTTATTATTTATCGGTGACTTTGAACCAAGCATCTGTGGGTGCTTTCTTGAGCTGAGTTTCTACTGTCTCACAAAACGTAAACATTCTTATCTCGTTTTCACATTAAATGGGCCACCCCTGAACTTTCATGCTGCTACAGCTAATTTATCCGAGCATGCTAAAGAACGGGAAAATTGGTTCCTGCAATTGCTTTTTATTCTTATAAGACACCCAGAATTGTGACATTTTTACTGTTCTATCTTATCCTGCCTTGTTCATTAAATCAGCTTTGGAAATACTTCCTTCACTCCATTATATGCGTGATTTTGAGCAATGACAAATTGTGTCTAGTTGCAAATTTTGATGTTTCCAATTCACTCCCCAACTGTGTTGACCCTTTGCTTCCTCACATCACGAGTTCTCTGTAGTTCAAACAAGGTCTGACTGGAGTCTGAACGGAATTTCTAGGAACCCAGGACATAGGCAGACAGGTGACCCCTTCTGACTCCACCTGCTGCTTTTGACCTCATCCTCCATGGTCTCTGTGCAATGAGCTTGAGAACTCTGGACCAGAAACCAGACCTGGAGTCCCGTTCTCAACTAGACCTTTGCTCACTTTGTGTCCTTCACTCATGAACTCATTACGTTATCACACACAAGTCAGACCCATCGTCCCACTGCTGCTCTGCGGAATCTTAACAGAATTCGGAAGATCATCACAGATCACCGATATAAATGCATGTATGTGTGTCCAAAGTTATTCCAGTGCCAAAATACTCACAATCCTGTATTTTAATATTTGCATGTTTAGTACTTGATCAGTTTTTAGATACTGAAATTACTTAATCATTCATTTGATAAGTACTTTACTACTTAAATATTCTAATAGCTAATCACAACTGTATTTTAAATTTGGTACTGTGAATAATACTTTCTCACTCAACCATGTTGCATCCTTTTTTTTTCTCAGATTTTTTAAAAGTAATCTCCACACCCAACATGGGGACCCAACTCACAACCTCAAGTTTAAGAGTCTCCTACTTGCCCACCAGAGGCAGTCAGGCATCCCAAAACAAATCCTTTTTAATAGGCCCAATTATACCTTTTAGTTCTTTACTTCTATGATTTAAAAAAAATCACTAATAATTTATTCATTGTTTAAGGAAGTGTCTTTAGAAAAACTGGAATTGCTAGAGGTGTCAAACTGATTGACACAATGAGATAAAATTATCTCCCTATCAGGACAAAAAAAAAAATACACAAAGAGAATGTGGGGAAGGTTCTAAGAGGTTTTTATGATCTCCTGGGTTTACACTGTGAGAAAATGAGATCTGCAAAATGTTGTGAATACTTTTAATAGAAAAAAATCAGAGGAAATTAAAAAAAATTTTAACAAGGACCAGATGTAGTTAAAAAAAGAACAAAGCAGTTGAACTCTCCTGTTAAGACAAACTTCCAAAAAAAAAAAAAAAGTGTGGGGGACAGAGGGACATCTCTTTCCTCCCTCTGGAAGGGTAAGCTAATAAGTCCAAGTGACCCTTCTTGCCTTCCTTAGACAAAGTGGGAAACAAGTCACAACTCATTTTCAGAAAAATCTTCACAAAATCCTCTGCCAACAGCCTAGGGGAGAGGCTGCTTAGCTAAGTCCCGGGGCCCGTCCCGGTAAGGGAGGCTGGCTGCCAGGGCCCGGCGACCTTGCGAGGGAAAGGGACGCTACACTCTGGTGGCGTTCCGAAGGCGGAAGCCCACGGCCGGCCGGGGGACGCTAGGGGGGCGCCGGAGGGGGGGG
>NC_043713.1:55146823-55208285 GCF_006229205.1 Suricata suricatta | reverse complement strand
GGAGGTCGGGGGTGTGTCCGAGGGGCCGGCGGGCGGGAGGCCGGAGCCCGGCGGAGAAGGACGGACTCGCGCTCTGCCGAGGGACCCCGTGCGTGGTCGCAGCTTTCTTCCCGGAGCCCACCCGAGCGGCGGCGGCGGCGAGATGCGCGGCGGCGGCGCGGGGGTCGCGCTCCTGGCCTCGCTACTCTGGGTCGCCGCGCGTTGCCAGCAGAGAGGTGAGCCCCGGTCCCCAGTGCCTCGGCGGGCGGGGGCGCTGCGGGACAAAGCCAGCCGCTTTGCCCCTTGTGGGGTCGCTGCGCTCATCCTCGCTCACCTCCGGCCCGGGCGGGATAGCACACGTGGGTCTCCGCGCTGCCCCTGGAAAGCGTCTCCCGGACGGAACCGGAGAGGGCTGGGGACGCCCCTCGTGACGGACGCAGCCCGCTTGTCGTACTCTTGGGCTTGAACTCCTCGGGCTCGGGGGAGGTCCGCTCTGTTTTGTGCGATACAGAGCGCCGCTGACGCTAGCGGTGCGGGGATGGCTGGAGTGGGGCGGGGGGTACGGCAGGGGGGCGGCACGACTCCGCAGCGGTTCCCCGCTCGCAGTCTCCGGGTTGCTGGCCGGGCGCGGGGAATGAATGGGAAAGGCGTCCTCCCGAGTCGCCCTCATTGTCCTGCAGTGGGAAACCCGCTGGTCCGCGGCGGGGAAAGGGCGGGCTCCTTGGAGCCACTCGCGGCCCAGGTGGGCAATGGGGACAGACCATAGTGAGAAGCTATCCTGGACCTGGTGCACTCGCCCGCGCGGCCGCCGCAGACGGAGTCCGAGCCACAGATGCGCCTTCCGAAAGGGCCTTTTTGTGCAGCCCGCCCCCCTCCCCGGGAGTGGGCCAAACCAGCTTATTCTCCGCGCGAGTTTAGGCCGCGGGGTGAGCGAGCCGGCGGCGACGGGAGGACTTGGCATGCTCGCTCACTGCATGGTACAGTGGTTCCCTTGGCAAGGTTTGGGGAGAACGGAGACCCCAAGCGAATTTGCAAGGCTTCTATCAATGCCGGGAGAGAAAGAGAATCCCTCTTTCCTCTTCTGCGGATCACTCCATCTCCCATCCGCCCCTCTCGACCCTAGGGGTTAAGTCTTCCCAGCGTCGCTTCTAGTTGGCTAGGAGGTCACAATATTTGTTGAATGCACCGTAATGGTGCAACGTAGGATCAAGGGCACATTCCCACCAATATACATTTCATTGAAAACAACAAAAAAAAGTACAAGTCAAAAGTAGGTAGGCGGAATGCGAAATACCCTCGTGGGAAAAAAAAATGTGTGTTTGGGCATTGTGCTGAGTTGTGAACTCTACAGAAACGTGTCCGTCTCATTCATTCAGGCATTCGTGATGAACGCACTGGACCGGAGCTGGCAACCCAGCTTTGAAAGCCCGGCGCCTGCTCGGCCGGGAGATGGGCTGGGACACAGAGGGAATTTACATAGTTAATGCGCGCTAGAAAGGAGCCGCAGGAAAGGACGCCGCAAGCCCAGCTCATTTCTCTGGGGTTGCTGAAAGTGAACAAGTCCCAGTTTCCCACAGTGTGGAGAGAGAGCAGCTTGGCTCCGTCGTATTGTTCTAAGAAATTGAAAGTTCTAAATGGAGGAGATTCCCGGAATGTTTTTCTTGCCCCTAGGAGCTGCGCACTTGGCTTGGGAGGTTATGAATGGTGTTTGGAGAAAGTGGGACCTCATGGGGCTTTCCTGCTTAGGATGCTGTGGGAAGCCACCCACAGCTGGAGCCTTTGAATCTTTCATCACACCGCCTTCCACATTTGCTGGTCTCCACCCCGTCACCCAACGCCATGCTTCCTAACAGGCATTTTAGAGGGAGTTTTCATTTAAAAAGAAATAATTTGTGCCCTACATATATAGCAGAAATGATTCGTGTAACGGCATAATTTGGTCATAATAAAATAGTCCTGACCATTATCACTGCTCAGCTAGATATCTAGTGCCTACGTTTTTTGAAAATGATCATTATCTAATAGCACTCAGATTATTAGCAGTTCTCTGTAATTTCTGCAGTCTCTCTGGATCACCTTACAACTCACAGTATAGGACCTCATTTACCTTGAAATGTAACCTGTTTAAAGTGAATTATTCCTAAGTCTAAAATAAGAGGTGGTGTATTTCTTAATGTAACGTCGTGTTAAGTGCACAGCTAGCAGTTGCATAGAATTATAATTGCTTCATGGGTTGGCTCATCAACTTTTCTGTTTTAAATCATTCTTTTTATTTATTTTATTTTATTTTTTTATTTTTGAGAGACAGAGACAACGTGAATAGGGGAGAGAGAGAGGAAGACACAGAATCCAAAGCAGGCTCCAGGCTCTGAGCTAGCTGTCAGCACAGAGCCCGAAGCCGGCTCGAACCCATGAACTATGAGATCATGACCTGAGCCAAAGCCAGACGCTCAACCGACTGAGCCACCCAGGCACCCCAATCATTCGTTTTTTCAAAGTAAAAATAGGGGGGTGCCTGGGTGGCTCAGTCAGTTGGGCATCCGACTTCGGCTCAGGTCATGATCTCATGGTTTGTGAGTTTGAGCCCCACATCGGGCTTTGTGCTGACATCTTGGAGCCTTGAGCCTGCTTCGGATTGTCTCCCCCTCTCTCTGACCCTCCCCTGCTAGCTCTCTCTCTCTCTCTCTCTCTCTCTCTCTCTCTGTGTCAAGAATACATAAACATTAAAAAAATTAAAAATAAATAAATAAAATAGGTAATTCCAAGTATAGGGGAAAATCTATTATATGAATAAAAGAACATTTACTTCATCATCAAAATGGCATAGCATTCAAATTTAGCATGTATGTACTCCACAGTAAAATACATGTGACTTAAGGGATTGCAAAGGCACATTTTCTTTCCTGTGGGGCTGTATTGCCCAGGTAAGGGCCAATAAAGAAGTTTTGATTTTAGCAGTTGGAAACAAAGATATTACTGCCCACCTTCTACATATCCTGGACTTCAGCCCACTCCTTTTCCCTTCCTCTTTTCCAGACATTAAATATAAAGCCTACCCCTGTAGCTAATATAATATAAAGAATTCAAATACCATAAAGATATGAAATAAACGCATATACTGTTTTGTAATGTCTTAGAGTTGTACTGCTATATAAGCAAGTATCATAAAATGTTGATATACCCACTTCAAGGTACTCATCCTTGAAACACTCCCATTTTATAATAACTCATTCATAAAGTCCTATGGATATTCATTATAATTGACAGCAAATTTGGGGAGTGACAAGATATTATCTTGAAGCTTTAGATGTTTTATTCTTTGACCTTATGAGCTGGGCAGAATTGGACAAATTACTTAACTTTCCTGTGCTTTGGTTTCACCCTCTGCAAAATGAGAATAAATTACAGTGCCTCCCTGGAGAGGCTGTTAATGATGAAATGAAACAATGCAGGAAAGTGCTTAGAACAGTGTCTGTTTCTCAGAAGCTAAGCAGGATTGGGCCTGGTTAGTACTTGGATGGTAGAACAGTGTCCAGTATGGGGTTAGCCCTTAAAATAGATAATCTACAAGCATTGTTGTTATTACTGTATTACATAGAACTTAGCTGTATTCTCTGGGATGCATAATCGTTTCAAAAATTCGAGTTTGGATTTGAAATCAAATAGCATTGGGCTTGATTCCCAGACCTGTCCCTCTGATGAACCATGACCTTGGCTAACATCTTAACTTCTCTGAATGTCAGTTTTCCTGTCTATAAAATGGATAGGATTCATGTGATTAAATAACACATAGAAATATCGGCGTGGTGTTGGGCACCTCCTGGCGTCACAGGCATACAATCTGTGGCAATGGCTCTTACTGTTATGCCTCCTGTCATGTGTGCCAGCCTCCCTTTTTCATTGCCCACATTCATTGGCCATTAAGACCTGTTGATTGTACCTCCTGAAAATCTGTAATCTGTCTCCATTTTTTTTTTGTCTCAACTACTGACAGGCTCAGAAATTGTTTATTTTTCCCATGAAATATTATGATAGTTCTCTCACCAAACCTCCCTCCTCCCCTCTTCTCCGTTCTCAGCACTGCCTCCTCTGTGATTTTTCTAGAAACACCACCTATGGGCTTGGCCTGGCGCCACCCACACCCCTTGCTTTTTCACACGTATACACAAAATAACAGTGACTTGCATTACCCCAGGGGTACACCAAGGAGGTTGGGACCCCAGCTGGCCTGTTGTCCCAGAGCTGAGGGTCATTAGTTAAAGCCTCCTCATAGGCAACCAGTATTTCCTGGCACACAGGCCGGTAAGTGTCAGGCAAGTCTGCTGTGTAGGGTGTAATGTCCTGGAAAACCTTCCTGGTCCCCTGGGCGCTGACATTTTTCTTAGGTGCTCTTTCCTGAATTCCCGGGGGTCTCTGCGCTTAATGCTCTAGTCATACGTACCTATTGGTCATGGTGGTGTAAACAATTGACTCGCCCATCTGGCTGGCCCGCTGGCTTGGGCTTCTTGAGGCCAGGGACGGTTTTATTCATATCTGTATGTTCGTGGCTTTGCAACATTCTCAACAGTTAATAGCCACTTATCTTTGTTGAACCAAATTGAAATCAGTATCTTTACTTACGAATCAAGCAACTGAAAATACTTTTTTGTATAGATGATCCATGCCCATGGAACAAAATCCAAAGGGCACTAAAGGGTATATAGAAAAGGGTTAAGCCTTTTGTCACCTTCTTTTACAGCAAGCACTACCTGGGTTTTTTGTGTATCCTCCCATAGATGTTTCCTCACGTAACTCCTAAAAGCAAGCTACTTCATGAAACCTACTTCTTCTGTAACGGTATAAGGAGGGGCCCCGTTATTTCCTGACAGAACATGGAACAGTGTTCCCCTCTCCACTGCTCCTCCCCATTCCCACTTCAGTGCACCTGTTGCAGGGAATTAACGCATTGCTTGATGAATGCACCTACTTGTTAACTTGTCACCTTCAACTTGTCCCTTCCAACATGGTCTTTGACAGAAAGAGGTTAGAGCTGTGTTCCCTACATCTTTTGGAATTTGAAAAGCAGGCCACCAATTGATTTCATGACCTCGTACTCATTCCGAAAGTACTGCTTACCATTGCATTGACAAGCTATTTCTTGAGCAGTAAATAACTTTTTAAAAGTGTATTTTAGGAGATTTATAATGCAGAGAAAGTCAAGTGTGAGAATAATTCTATAAGAGGTTTAGAATGGTGTGTTATTTATTTCACCAACTAAGTATGATTTGTTACTAAGTAGGAACCCGTATGGCAGACATAGAAAAACTTAATTTTTTAAAAGTTTATTTATTTATTTTTGAGAAGAGAGAGAGAGAGAGCACATGCAGGTGAACAGAGAAGGGACAGAGAGAGGGAGAGAGACAATCCCAAGCAAACTGTGTGCTGTCAGCACAGAGCCTGACTTGGGGCTCCCACGAACCGTGAACTCATAACCTGAGCCAAAATCAAGAGTCAGATGCTCAACTGACTGAGACACCCAAAAATTTAAGTTTTAAAAATAATTCCCAATGAATAAAGTTAAATCTGCGCCTTGATTACATAGATTAACTGGAGACAACCAGAGAGAACCCTCCATTTTAGACATTAGATGAAGTTTTTGGTTACATTCCTCAGAAATGTTTCGGCAAACAAGAAAGCCTACATATAGTTTCCTAAGCAAGGTGTCTGTAGGTTATTTACACACTTGCAAATAATTCTTTTACTTGTTTTAATTTCAAAATACTAATATGTATCCACAGACAATTGAGTGAATAAAGGCATTTCAAAATTGATGAGGAGAAAAAAAATCCTTTAAAAGAAATAATTTAGTTAAGGTCATGAACTTGGGTTCTGTTGGAACATGCCGGCCAGGGAGCTATTTCAGCACAAAGCACCACACGGTAGCTGGGTTCACTGCGTTTTCGTGGCCTTTATGTTGAAGGGGACAGACCGTGCCCAGAGTAACCATTTAATAGCACAGAATCCTTCCACTTGATTCTTTGTTGGTTCCCCCCACCCCCAGGCTGAATCTGGAGAGCTCTCTTTGGGTTAACTTGTTCCCAGGGATTTTGTGTCTTGCTTGGGGGCAGGAGACAGACAATGGAGGCAGTGAGAATCCAAATCAGCTTGGTGGATGACATTCTTGCCTAGGTAAGCATTTACCTTTGAGTGTTCATCGAGAAACAGTGGTGTGGAAATTCCTAAGATCCTGGCTTCAGCGTGTGTGTGTGCGCCCTTTTTTTTTTTTCCTGAATTTACTATTTGAAGTTTGAGTCTCTTCATTCCTGAAGTATCTTTGAAGTCTGATCTTTTGGCCTGGCAGGCAGTGGGACTCAAATTCTTGTGCCAGAGAACCTCTCGCATTGCTGGTGGGAATGTCAAATTTAGATCAATGAGTATTTATAGAAAATGCCATCGTTCCCCATTCCCTGAAGTATTTCCTGCATTGTCTTGTACTGTTCCATAATTTCCTGCCACAGCCTCAGGAAATTCTCTGTAACAATAAAGAAGATGCTGAAGTTTAGCAGATCATTTTTAGTTAGGGGAGAATATTTGGGAAGGGGGAACCTCACATCACGATGCTGATTATTACATAGCACACACTTTTAAATGTCTTTAAGCTCTTCAGAGTGACAAAATTGGAGTAATGGCGATGATCTTGTTACCTCGGGCCAGCACTTCCAATCACTTCCCTCTGGATTTCCCCTAGTTCCTGACATTCTTTCAGTTCCCTTGGCTGCGTCTGCCTTTTCCTTTTTTGTATCCTCTTATCCAAATTGTCTCCCTGCATTTTTGTTTCTTCCTTTAAACGATTCGCTGATTTTTAAAAAATGTGTTTCTCCCTATTACCACTGCAAACAGTCACCAGCTGTCTAAACTATAACCAACCACTTTTATTGTATTTTTAAAGGTTTTTTTTTTAAAGAATTTATTTATTTTGAGAGAGAGAGAGAGAGAGAGAGAGCAAGCAGGGAAGGGGCAGAGAGAGAGGGAGAGGGAAGCCCAAGCAGGCTCCGTGCTGCCAGTGCAGACCCCGATGCAAGCTTCCATCTGTGTGAGATCATGACCTGAGCCAAAATCCAGAGTCAGACACTTAACTGACTGAACCACCCAGGTGCCCTCAGCCACTTTTTGAAAGGTTTATTTACTTTTGAGAGAGAGAGCGTACATGAAAGCACACAAGTGGGGAAGGGGCAGAGAGAGAGGGGGGAGCAGAGGATTTGAGGCTGGTTCTGTGCTGATAGTAGAGAGCCCGATGCAGGGCTTGAACTCAGGAACCAGGAGATCATGACCTGAGCCGAAGTTGGACAATCAACCAACTGAGTTACCAGGGGCTCCCCCAGCCACTTCTAAGAAGTCTGATGCTCACATGCTTTCTCCTAACCCTGCAGTTGGGCCAATGCTGCTGGCGCCTTGCTGTCATCGTGGGTCCCCCGGATCGGGCAGTTCTAACTTCTGCCATAGCCACGGCCCTCTGTAACCCACCCAGCTCAGTCAGGACTACCTGGCCTTATCCACACCATTCTCTATCCCAAACACCTCCGTCCTCCCTGGCTGCAAGTGGTGGATGGACTTCCAGCTGTCCCATGGGTCTGCATTACCCGCTCACCCGAATTGCACCCCCATCTCTCACCCAAAACCTAGCCTGACCACTGACCGCCCACGCACAGCCTGAAGCTTGCCGCCCTAGGACAGCCTTGTTACGATGCCCTGTATCAACTGTCCTGTGTCTGGATTTGCGTTGTTTTCTTTGTGACAAGTTAGGGATCCCACCCAGCCAGAGTTGGCTTCTGATCCTCTTTTAGATGGCTTGCCTAGAATTCTGTAAGTCAAGGTCAAAATGAAGGGGTATTTTTCCTGTAAAGATCAAAATTTTAGCTTCCAGCATTTCTTCCAAAACACAAATAGCATGAGAACACGGGGTTCTTGTGCTCAGACCTGAACCATTGGCAGTGGGAGGTGACACCACCCACAAATGCTCCGGAGGTAGTGGCATTGCCTTAACAACCGTAAAACCCTGCCGAGCCCCTGGATGGCCAGCCCAGCCCTGAGTCCTGGCCCTCCTCTTCGTTCCCATACATAGTTACTCCCCACAGTGTGCACTATGATTATATCACCAAAGGTGATTTGCAGGTCTATGTGGGATCTGGAATCTGTGTTTCAAAAACCCTTATTCCCATTTGGGTATCCAGAGGCACAAGGACCTTTCCAGTTGATCTTCAAGGTGACTGTTATGGGTTTCTAGTTATTTTCTGGGGCCCCTGGGTGGTTCAGTTGGTTAAGGGTCTGACTTCAGCTCAGGTTATGATCTCATGGTCTGAGTTTGAGCCCCACATCAGACTCTGTGCTGGCAGCTCAGAGCCTGGAGCCTGCTTTGGATTCCCTCTCTCTCTGGCCCTCCTGCACTCACACTGTGTCTCTTTCTGTCTCTCAAAAATGAGTAAATGTTTAGTAAAAAAAAAATTTTTTTTTGTTATTTCCACAACTCTCTGCCCGTTGGCTTACCTTCTGTCCCCGCAGTGTGCACTATGACCAGCGAGCTCTCTTTCCCCACGCTCAAAACTCCCCTGCCTCTCCAGCCCCTTTGTTCTGAACGTCTAATTCTGGCAGTCCTTTCTTTTTCAAATGAGGTATAATAGACACAACCATATATTAGTTTCAAGTGTACAACATAATAATCGATGTTTGTATATATTGCAAAAGTGATCACCACGATAAGGATAGTTACCCGTTCCCATATGTAGTTACTCATTTTTCTTGTGATATGGACTTTAAGATTTCTCCTTTTGCGACTTTCAAATATGCAACAGGGTATTATTAACTATGGGCACCAAGCTGCACATTACTTCCCCAAGAATTGTTTATTTATAGCTGGCAGTTCAAACCTTTCCACCTCTTCCATCCAAACACCATCTTTGCTTTTGTACAAAATCTCATTTTCCTGAGTCCTTACAACCGTACTCCTAGGTTCATGGGTATTCCTTTGTTCATTCTACAAGGGTGGGTGGAGAGGAGTTTAAGATAAGTCACTAACATGGGAAATGCCTTTAGAAGCTTCCATAGCTTTTCTTAAAGGCAGTTAGCATTTCAAATAGCTAATGGCTTCTTAGGGTAGGGAAAAATATTTTCTTGTGAGATTGCCATTTCTAGTTCATGTTTCTAATTTTTGTCCCTGTGTTTGCCAATTCATTTATCCATTCATTCATGCAAGGAACCTACAGTGGGACCCTGATGTACAAAGGTTAGTGTGTCGTGAGGACCCCATGCTCAGCAGCCTTCCTTGCTGTGATCCTAGGCATTTCTTTTCAAAAAATTTTTTATGTTTATTTATATTTGAGAGAGAGAGAGAGAGAGCAAGTGCTCTCTTGCGGACGCTTTAGTGGGGGAGGGGCAGAGAGACAGAGAGACTCCTAAGCAGGCTGCAGGCTCTGAGCTGTCAGCATAGAGCCCTATGTGGGGCTCCAACTCAGGAGCAGTCAGTTCATGACCTGAGCGGAAGTCGGCACTTAACCAACTGAGCCACCCAGGATCCCTGATCCCGGGTATTTCTTGATGTTGTTGGTAGACTTGGTTTTGAAGTCCGCAGAATTGAAAAGTGCAAATGAAAAAAATATTCTCCAGGAGAAATAATGGGCAGAGAAGAAATGGAGGGATTCAAGTCTCAGTTGTGGATGTTACCATCTATTCTGTTTGCTTATAGTCATGCAGGTCGAGGATGATCTGAGTGGGCCGACCTGTGGGGCAGGGAAGGGCAGGAAATGGTGAGGCAGAGAATATTTGGCACTAGCTGGGCTTGCAGGAGCAGCTCTTCCACACAAACACCCTGTGAGGGGATGTCTGGTTTCTAGGCTTCCTTTCTTTTGTGGGAAACTCGGAGCTCACCTGTTCGGCTGGCTCCTCTGCACACTTAGTACAGTTCTGTCTCCAGGCTGCACATTAGATTTTAACAACATCAATGCCCAGGTCCTGCCTGCCCACCCCCCGCCCCCACCGTGGATTTTAATTTGTGGGGTCTGGGGTGGTTGTCGGTCATTTGCACTTGAAAAACGCTCACCAGGTGATTCCTTTGTGCTGCTAGTTGAGAGGCAGTAAGTGAAGGTCGCAAACTCAGCTAGCCAGCCCAGCGAAATGCAATCACACAGCAATGCAGGTTTGGTAATAGCCTCTAACTTATCCATGGCAGCAGATCAAGGGCACTGGCCCCACTGAGCCTGGCGTAGCTTAGAGGCTAACGCTTTGTGTGCATGGGTACTGAGTGCTTATGCTCAAGCACTGTCCTTGTTCATTTCATGTCTGTTTCATGCGCTTTGCATTGCTCTGGGAAGTGGGGATGATACTAAGCACCTCAAAGTTGTGAGGGATCCCCACACTCCCAGCTGGTGTCATTAAAATTGCTCAGAGAAAGACAGTTCCTTCTTTGTGTCCCAGCCCCTCAGCAAGCCTGTGTCACTGGTAAGTGCTCAGCTGATGTATATTGATTGCTGCAACTCTGGTTAAATGAGCTGAATTTGAATCTCCATTTGCTCAGTTACATATAAAGGCCCTTCTTTCTTTAAAACTCTTCGTGATAGAGGTGCTTGGATGGCTCAGTTGGTAAAGCATCCAACTTTGGGTCAGGTCATGATCTCAAGGTCCCTGAGTTCCAGCCTTGCATTGGGCTCTGTGCTGACAGGTCAGAGCCTGGAGCCTGCTTCGGATTTGGTATCTCCATCGCTCTCTGCCCCTTCCCTGCTCGCTCTCTCTCTCTCTCAAAAACAAATAAGAAACAAAATTAAAAAAAACCCTTTCTGATCAAATATGACATTTAGAGTCCCTTCCATTTTTTCTATCTACTAATTTAGTATAAAGCAAAAATGGATTATATTCTTATAATTAAGATAATGACTGATGGTGAATATTGACTACAGATTTAAAATCCTGATCATGTTGAACAAAATCTTATTTGCAGATTTGGAGCCACTAACTTCTAAGCATCTCAAGACAGCAATTTATTAACATACACTGGCAAAAAGTATTTCTATTTCTAGAATGTTCCACACACAGGTGACCAGGGGTTTTTGCACCTCCAGTTGTTGTAGTCAAATGAATATGAGAAATACCCAAAGAATCCTGCTGCTTATGCTCCTGAGCTCAGGTCGGGGAGAGATTTTTGTTCCTGAACGCCTCAAACACCAATGTAACTCATCTTACTGCTTTAGAATAATGTCACTGTAAACAGAAAGAGAACTGATTGGCCACAGCATTTCTACTGCGTGGGGTTTTCTTTTAAAGAAGACGACTTCAGAATACTCTGTGGTGCGTGACTTTAAACTGGTTGGCATTTCTTGGGGTGCCTGGGTGGCTCAGTCGGCTGAGTGTCCAACTTTGACTCAGGTTGTGATCTCACAGTTTGTGGGTTTGAGGCCTGCGTCAGGCTCTGTGCTGACAGCTCAGAGCCTGGAGCCTGTTTCGGATTCTGTGTCTCCTTCTCTCTCTGACCCTTCCCACTTGTGCTCTGTCTCTCTCAAAAATGAATAAACATTAAAAAAAAATCTGGTTGGCATTTCTTAACTAACTCATGCAGTTATATTTTTATAATAGAGGTTTTTTTTTTTTTTTTTTCAAAGGAGCTCTACCTGCCCGCCTTTGGTTTAAGTCGAAGAACAGCTGTTCTCCTCCGGGCATTCTGGGCTGACCCATCCTCTTCTCGGGAACAGAACAAAGACATACAGAATTTATGTCACAGATGGATTTTTGTTTGATAAAAATCACTTATTACCGAATGAAAGAATGGCCCATTCTCCTTAGAAATATGAGCATAACATCTCCTCTGTCTTTAGTGGGTCCCAACTTTGTTAGTTTCCTGTTAATTATTATAATCGACTGAATTAAGATATGCCTCATACAGGTGGTCAAATGCTCCCTGAAAACTTGTGCACAAGACAGCGTTCTGTAAATGAAACAATTTGAAATTGGATAGGAAAAGAATTCCAAAGTAATATTTGAAGGAATCAGCTAGTAAAGAAGATAAACAGCACTTTGGTTTCTGTTACGAACTTCCCTAACCCGATTTTGTTACACAAGGTGTTTAGGTTCTTTTTCGGTGAATGATGGTGCCCACTGAGAGATGAGGATTCACTGCTCCCCAACGGTCTAACCCACTAGATGATGTCAGATGCACGGCTGACACGTTACACGTTATGAACATGCCTTAATTAGCGGTCAGGCCAGAAAACAGGTCATATCCAGTCAGTCTGAGAGAGTTGCAGCTTTCTGTCCTGTGGGGTGTGAAGACTTCTTCCTTGAATCAGCAGCAAGCAATATGCAACCTTCCTAAGCCTCCTTCTGGATCCAGGACATTTTAGGGGTCGGTCCTCAGGGGGCACCACCGTCCTTCAGAATGAAGGCAATAGGCAGCATGATTTTATACCCTGTACATGCAAGGGTGAGGAGACACTCTGACCTATTTTAACAGTTTTATTGGGGTATCATTTACATACCATAAAATTCTACCTCTTGGATGTGTACCGTTCAGTAGTTTTTTGTTTTTTTCTTTTTTTAAGTAAATTTAGAGTGTTGTACTGTCATTACCAAAATCTGGTGTGGAATATTTCCAAGACATCAAAAGGCTTCCTCCTGCTCCTTTCCCCTCAGTTACTGCCTCCACCCTCACTTCGGCCCCCACCGATCATCCATTTTCTGTACTTTTTGATTTGCCTTTTCTGGAAATTTCATATGCATGGAGTCATACAGTGTGTGTTCTTTTGTGTCTATCTTCTTTTGTTTAAATGGTATTTTCTAGATTCATCTAGATTGTGGAGTGTATCTGGGATTTGGTATACTTTATTGCTGAATGCGATTTCGTTGTGTAGATAGCCACATTAATTTAATTTAATTAGTTTAATTAATTTATTTTTTGAAAGAGAGAGAATGCACATGAGCCGGGGAAGGGGCACAGGGAAAGGGAGAAAGAGAATCTTAAGCAGGCTTTATGCTTAGCAAGGAGTTCAACGCAAGGCTTTATCCCACAACCCTGGCATCATGATCTGAGCCAAAATCAAGAGTTGGACGCTCAACTGACTGAGCCACCCAGACACCCCATAGCCACATTTTTTTAAATTTTTTACTTAAAAACTTTTTTTTGTATTTATTATTTTATTTTGAGAGACAGAGACAGAGAGTGAGTGGGGGAAGGGCAGAGAGAGAGGGAGCCACAGAATCTGAAGCAGGCTCCAGGCTCTGAGCTGTCAGCACAGAGCCTGACGTGGGGCTTGAACCCACGAACAGCGAGATTGTAACCTGAGCTGAAGTCCGATGCTCAACTGACTGAGCCACCCAGGCTCCCCAGGCGCCCATCCCATAGCCACATTTTAAAAAATCCAGTCACCAGTTGATGAGCATTTTGATTATTTCCATTTGGGGGCTATGAGGAATAATGCTATAAACATGTGCATTCAAGTCCTCCTATAGCCATATTTCATTTCTCCTGAGTGAAATTGCCAAGAATAGAATATAGGTCATACGGGAGGTTTATGTTAACTTTTTAAAAGAGACTGTGAGATTATTTTCCAATGTGGCTGCACCGTTTTTACCTTCCTGCCAGTAGTGTACGAGAATCCTAACCCCCATCTTCAGCAACACTACACATCGTCTGTCTTTCTGATTGTAGACATGTTCGTGACTGTGAAGTGGTATCTTGTGCTTTAACTTGCATTTCTTAATGATTAATGATATTGAGCATATTTCATGTGCTTACTAGCTATTCATATACCTTCTGTGGTGAAATATCTATTCCAATATTTTGCCCAGTTTTCATAGGTTATTTAAGTCTTTGGAGTATCGAGTTATAAAAGTTCTTTATATTTTCTGGATACAAGTCTTTTATTAGAAATGTGATTTGAAAGTATGCTTTCTCAGCTTATGACTTGTCTTCCATTTTTCTCTTCTTTCTTTTAAATATTTTATTTTATTTTTTAACATTTACTTATTTTTGAGAGATAGAGAAAGGCAGAGCATGAGCAGGGAAGGGGAAGAGAAAGAGGGAGACATAGAATCTGAGCTCTGAGCTGTCAGCACAGAACCCCACGTGGGACTTGAACTCACACACTGCAAGATCATGACCTGAGCTGAAGTTGGAGGCCTAACCGACTGAGCCACCCAGCTGCCCTGATGTTATTTTTAAGTCATGTCTTCACTCAACATGGGGCCCAAAATTACAGTGCTGAGCTTGAGTCACGTGCTCTACCGAGTCGACCAGGTGCCCCTAGATTTTCTTTTTATTTTTTTTATTTTCAAGTGAGTTAACATACGGTGTAGTCTTGGCTTTGAAGGTAGAACACTCAGTGCTCATTCCAACAAATGCACTCCTTAATGCCCATCACCCACTTAACCCAGCCCCTAGATTTTCATAATTGTGTGTTTTGAATCACCAAAGTGGTTTTAAAAATTTTATTTTAGATCCATTTTATCATTGTTTTCTGTTATGGATTGTTCTTTTGGTGTCATATTTAAGAATTCTTTTGCCCTATCCAAGGTCACAAAAATTTTCTCCTCTGTTTTCTTCTAGAAGTTTTAATGTTTAGCTCTTACATTTAGATCTGTGAACCATTTTGAGTTAACTTTTATGTACAGTGAGGAGGCAGAATCTAAATTCGGCTTTTGCATATGGATATACAGTAGTCCCAAACATTTGTTGAAAAGACAAAATTGCCTTGGCATTTTGCCAAAAGTCAATTTGCCATAAATATGAGTGTATATTCCCAGAATCTATTTTGTTCTGTTGATTCATATGTATTTTTTCATGCTAACACCCGGCTGTCTGGATTCCTTTCCTTTTATAGTAAATTTTGAAATCTGTAGTGTAAGACATTCAATTTTGTTTACTTTTTCTGAATTGCTTTGACAGTTTCAGGTCCTTTGCATTTCCGTTAGTAACAGCTTGTCGATTTCTACAACCGATGCCAAGTGAGATTTTGATAGGAAGTGGATTGAATCTAAA
Organism: Suricata suricatta; assembly: GCF_006229205.1. Classification (NCBI taxonomy): domain Eukaryota; kingdom Metazoa; phylum Chordata; class Mammalia; order Carnivora; family Herpestidae; genus Suricata; species Suricata suricatta. Next base: position 55,193,311 of record NC_043713.1, on the reverse strand, counting down.
GATGAATTGGGGGAGGATTGCTGTCTGGTAGAATTGGGTCATCCTATCTCTGAATAAAAACATCTCTTCAGGGGTGCCTGGGTGGCTCAGTTGGTTAACATCCAACTCTTGATCTCAGCCCAGGTCTTGATATCAGTTTAGGTCTTGCATTGGGCTCCACCATGGGCATGAAGTTTACTTAAAAAATGACAGGTGAGGGACCACCTCTTTGTTCATTTAAGTCTTCTTTAATTTCTCTCAGAACTGTTTGGTAGGTTTTCAGTGTGTTGGTCTTAAATTTCTTTTGTTAAATTCTTTTCTTAAGTATTTTCTTCTTTGTGAGTATAAAGAACCTGGGACGTACGCAGCGCTGATCAAGTTCTCCTTTGTGCTCTTGTTTCCAGGACATCCCCGGTAGGTGTGTGGCTGGTCAGCTCGATGTAGCTTGCACTCCTGGGACTGTCGTCTTGGGCCAGCAAAACCGCAAGGAATCCCCATTCATTTATATGTTTTCTATTGAATTTACTACTTTTATGACAGCATCATTGTGTTTCCACTCTCTGTTCTGGATGGGGCCAGCCGTCAGTCCCCAGCAGTGGAGCTGCTGCTGCCCAGGCCTGCGCTGGACCGTAACCTTCCGTGGAGGAGGAGCTGGGTGAGGGTACGGCAGCCCCGGCATAAGGCTGATCTTCCCCGCCCATCTTTTGTGAAACCCTGGCAGCTTTCCTTAAAAGGCAGTTCCTCAATTTGTTATTGGTCTTTGCTTGATTTCAGAGTCCTAAAATAGCTGTTTTTAAATATTTTGTCCAATTACATATTTTTTTTCAGGGGAGGATTTGTCAACCCCTTTATTGTGCCATTGCCAGACATCTCTCTTAAGATATTTTAACTTCTATAGATAACCTTGACCACCATGAATTTCTCTAGTGAAAGTCCATTTCTTTTTTACTTGCTTGTTTTCGTGTGTGTGTGTGTGTGTGTGTGTGTGTGTGTGTGTATGTTTAGAGAGAGAGGGAGAGCATGCACATGCATAAGCAGGGGAAGGGAGAGGGGCAAAGAGAGAGAATCTCATGTGGGCTCCACATGGAGTGTATCTTCCCACGCCCCTGGGATCATGACCTGAACCGAATTCAAGAGTCGAACATTCAACTGACTGAGCAACCCAGGTGCTCCGAGAGTCCATTTCTATTACCTACCTTGTCATTAGCAACCGACTAGGTTTCTGTCCATTTCTGATACGCTTCTTGCTAATTAGCAAAATGCTGGTGTTGATGGAGATGGATAACAGAACACTAGGATGGGCACCTCTAGAATACGAGCAGTCTCCCTGACTGGAGTACCAGCTGACTACCCCCTGGACACCTCACCAACTTTAACACTAGCTGCATCTGGGTAGCTTAACCTAAGACACACACACATACACATATCACAGTCTTTATACTGAAGTACCCTAAAGTTAATTTCAGATATTATACCTGTTATCATTTATACTTAAGTAGAAGTTCATTGTGAGTCAAACCTCAGTTCACATCCCCAGTTTGGCTAATTGTCAGCACAGGCCAGTGAAAGGGAACTCTGGGAAATGCAATCCCCATGAGGAAAGGAATACCGCATTTAAAGAAGTGCCATATTGGCAGCCTGGGGGCATGGTCCCAGAAGTTGGAAGAAGGGCTGGCATTCTCCTATAAACAAATGAGGCCCCTGACATTGCTAACTCCTTCAGGGTGAGAGCCAGACGCATGAGGGAAGCACAGAGGGAGGTCTGTGCCAAGGTGCTGGAAGGGCAGGGAAGGGGCAGGGAAGGGGAGGGCCACGGAAAGGGAAAACTGTCCCTGTGGACCCTGAAACTTGAGCTTGAACCAAGAAACTTAGAATGGGAAACCTGTAAGCCACACTGGAGAGCAAAGATGGGCCATTTGGGTTTTACTCGTTTGTTCTAAAAGAAAATAACGCTACAGAAGATGTATATTAATATGCTCTCCTTGAGAGTAATCTATTAACCCAGAGTCTCAGTTCTGATTTCCTCATAACTAAATAAAGTAAATTTTATGGAAATAAACTAAATTTTCCTGGCCTGTATTATGATAAAATATAATATAGAGAAGAACTTAACAAATAAAGGGTTATTATGAGGGACCTGGGGGACTCAGTCGGTTAAGCATCTGACTCCTAGTATCATCTTGGGCCGTGGTCTTGCAGTTTGTGAGATCCAACCCCATGTCAGACTCTGCATTGAGCATGGAGCCTGCTTGGGATCCTCTTTCTCCTTCTCTCTTTGCCCCTTCCCGGCTCATGCACACACACACACTCTCTCTCTCAAACTAAAGAAACTTTTTTCAGAAAAGGGTACTGCCGGGTACTGCCGTAGTGAACCATGATGAACTGTGTCTCCATGACCTTCCCTACTTAACTCCAGCTGTTTTCTTCCCTGGAAGGGGGCGCTGGCCCCACCTTCTGTGAACGGCCCTGCTTGTGCCTTCGGGGGCGCTCTTGAAAACTCTTCCCCTTCATGCACACTTAGCCTACCTTCTGTCCCAGAAGCTCAAATGCAAGGTTCCGAGGCAGCGGGGGAAGAGATGTCCTGCTGTCCTCTCAAACCCACTTCTCCCTACCTTGTCCAGACCCCTCCCCGCAGGCCTCTGGGAGAAGACACCTGGGCAGAGCGTCAGCAACCTGCAAGACTCAGGCTGAGAGGGTGACTCTCCATCAGAGTGAGGCTCTGCCAAGTAAATGTCCTTCTTTTAAAGGAAAAATGTTTTTTAATGTTTATGTATATTTGAGAGAGACAGACAGACAGAGGGTGAGCAGGGGAGAGGCAGAGAGAGAGACACACACACAGAATCTGAAGGAGGCTCCAGGCTCTGAGCTGTCAGTACGGAGCCCGATGCCGGGCCCGAACTCATGAGCTGAACTTAACTGACTGAGCCACCCAGGCGCTCCTCTTCTTTTAAATTGTAACATTATATTGTAAGCGTTTCCCTGTGTCCTCAACGGCATCGTTTGCAATATGAGTGAAGCAGGCCAGTGGCAGCATTATTCGAATGGAACACTGAAGAGGAATCGAACCGCTGGTTTGCCTTAATAGATTTCCCTGGTTGATGCTCATTTGAGCTTGTTGATCTATTGTGTCTTTGGTTTGGGAATGCTTGAAGATTCGTCTTCTCTTTACAGTAAGCCAAAAGCCTTCATTTAACTGAAGCACCTTATTCCCGCTAGAAATAGTTGCTTAGCGTCTCCAAGACGTGAATGCAGGATGGGGAGTCTGGAGTTCTGTTGAAGTGCGGGCAAAACTGCTGGAAGAAGCATGATCTTACTAATTAGTCTGCTGATCGTTATGCCAAGGCTTGGCTGAATTAGCCAACCCCAGAGTGGTATCAGAGCTAGAAACAACCCAGGAGATCATTTAATCTCTGGAATCCAGAACAGCAGCCCCTGGAGAGTCTCTGTCATGACGCCTCCTGGCCCCACGTCAGACTTGCAGTGGGGATCTGCATTTTTAAGGAGATCTCCAGGTGATCTGTGCGTGTAAAAGCTGGAGGAGTCATTCTCAAATCCTTTTGCACAGTCCAGTGTAGAAGGACTTTCGACTATCTTGTGTGTAGCTAAATTGTAATGATCACATTTGTGGATGCTAAGGGTCCTCTTCTTTTTTTTTTCATGTTTTTTATTTATTTTTGAGAGACACAGAGAGATATAACATAAGCGGGGGAGGGGCAGAGAGCGAGGGAGACACAGAATCTGAAACAGGCTCCAGGCTCCAAGCTGTCAGCCCAGAGCCTGATGCGGGGCTTTAACTCACAAACCCCGAGATCATGACCTGAGCCCAAGTCGAACACTTAACCGACTGAGCCACACAGGTGCCCTCTCTTCTGTCTTTAATGGCATGGGATTATTAATTCAACCTTAGATCATGGTAACTTTTTTCGGAGTACTGCTTTCATACTGTGTACACCTATCACAAGAACCATAATATCTACTCCATCTTTGCTCATCCTATGCTTGCAGATGAATTTTGGGGAGGAAAGTGGAGGGTCCTGCATTTATCCCCATTAAACTTCTGCTGGTTTTATTTTGGCTATGTTGAGATTCCACTCATTCCACGAACCCGTATACTCATGCCTCATACATGTGACTCCTCTTTAGATCAAGATCTCAGTTAGGATTAATAATATTAACAAGGATGCATTGGGAACACAATGTGGAGAACCCCAGTGTCTACTCTCAGTTCAGTGTACTTTAAGTTGTTTCTTTTTCCTTCAAGATAGCTTTATGGGAAAGTACACTGTTTCCCCTTTTCCCCATGAAAATGCTCCTGGGCCATCTTGAGCTTTCCATAGGAAATCAATTCCTACCTAAGGTGCTCTAGGACAACCAGCCGAGAGCCACCGAGTTACCATGACAGAGGGAGAATGGGATCTGTAGTAGGATGGAGGCCACAGGAAGATAGGGTGTAAGGAAGAGAGAAAGGTCAGTTTTGAGAGAAGCTCGTGCAAGGTCAAGTAAACTGAAGGTGAATTGCAGATAGGGCTGGGCAACTTGGAAGTTGATGCCCCTGAAAAGGGCATTTTTAGTGATTTACAGGAATAGAATCCCAGTTGTAGGTATGTGAAGAGCAGATTTGAGGCAAAGAACTAGAGAGACAGTGAATGAAATTCTTATATACATCCTTGACTTAGTAATAGCTTTTTGAAAAAAGGAAAAAAAGAGAGAAACAATTGCATTAAATGTATACATCTGTTGAAAGAGGTAGCCTGATTTCAGAAACAAACAATGGTACTGGACCTGAGAAAATACAAGATTATCAATCCCAGTGAGAATGCTACCAAGAGCACGAAAGTCTGTGTGTACTTTTGATTGGAATGTTTACTTTAGTTGTTAAATGTATTTGTCTACGGTTGGTCTCTAAGGTGGGAGATATCTCCAAATGATTTCTTTGTAAGATGTCCCGGTCGGAATGTACTGGAAAAAAAATGAGCTGTAATCTGGTGGATCCAGCCTCTTTGGGGTCATCGGACTGGTGTTTAGTTACAGGTGGTGACTTTGAAAGGCAGATGATTTCATCGAGGGTACATGGACACTTGTGGGGACAATCCTTGATGGGCACTGCTGCTGGGCCCTTGAAGAGCTAGTGCAAAATGAAAATCGGAGGCTCTTTGTTTAAATTATAAAAACATAGGAACAGTGTCAGCAGAGCATTAAACTGAAGGCACTGGTCACGCACCCTGGAAGTGTGGAGGGCACATTCCTCAACAGGCTTACCAGAGTTTTAAAGCAGAAGCAAGGAAACTCTCTATCACAGAGCACAGCAGTGGCAGAAAAAGGAGAAAGAAATAATTAAGACCTTGAAGGGTTTGTAAAAAAGTTGACGGTTTTTGGAAGAATTGGCTGGTTAGAAAATGTTGAGTTAATTGATGTTTTTAGGTATTTAAACAAATGCTTTAAACAGTGCACACATTATACATGATATAAGGAAAATATAATATGACTGCATTTGAATTCAACAGGCTGGCAGTATTGAAGTTGAAGGCCATACGTGCTTTTTGACTTTCCTGTCAGTTGGTTCACCCTGTAAGGATCTGGAAAGGGGGGGAGGCGGCGGTAGTGCCTTTCTGGGGCAGCGAGAAGGATACGAAATTTTCAAATTATGTGTGTTTGTGTTGAGAACATTTTGTGTTTTGCCTAAATGCAATAATGTTTTCAACAAGTAGCATATTTAAGTTGCTGCCCTTGGCAGCCGCAGAGAAAGACACTTCCTGATGAATGAATCCTAGTTTTTGTTGCTGCAACTGAACTTTTAGGCTGAATCAAAAGCCACAGTGTGTGTCATCGAATATAAGCATTAAACAAGCCTTTGTGAGAGGAGTGGGCGGATCCCGATAAGGTGCTGTTTTCTACAGAAGATACTTGTGCCCAGCTGGTTCATTCTGCTTATTTATCTTACAGTGAAAACCTCTGTCTTTGTCAAGGACACCTTGAGTCCATTGCTATGGAAATGGAACTCAGCAAAACCCTGAGAAGGCCTTTAGCTCACCACCCCCTCTGGTTTTTCTGAGATTAAACTTCTCTTCATCTTCCCACGTGAGACAAAAAAAGTCAACTGTGTTAAATGCCAAACTCCCAGGAGTTTGGATTTGACTTTTCCCTCACTGATTATGTGGGATCTTTCTTTCTTTCTCTCCTTCTCCCCGCTCCTCCCCCTCTTTTTCCCCCACTGAGCTGGAAAGGGCCTTGGAATCTCTAGAATATCTTAAAGCTTTTCTTTTACTAACAGCCATCAATGATTAAATTGGTGTAGTCCAAAAAACAAGTATTTGCTTTGGAAGGAGGGGGAGCTGTGGGCCGGGAGCCATTCTCTCTTGGTGCCCTGCTTCTGTCTTGAGCTCACAGGGCTCCCAGCCTAGATTGGACCCCAAGCTGTCTTCATTGAAAAATGCTCCCAAGTGTGAGATTTTTGAGAGAATAAAATAACTGATCACTTTTGAATAATTCACATTGGAACAAAAGCCCCGCTTAACACTAAGCAAGCGAGACTTTTGCACTTTTCAACATTAGCCTTGATAGTATATTATTTCAACGTTCTGAGAATAATGGGATTCGATATACAAAACAAGTTCACTTCCTAGTGATTAAAATGATTTTTTTTTATTTAGGATACATAACTTGAAATAGGGTTTCTGTAAATAGTGTGCTCCTCTTATGGTAACACAGTTGCAGGCTTCCTAGGGGAAAGGAACAGAAGAGGAAGGAATCGGTGTTTAAGGAGCCTCTGTCAGTTGCTGATCAGTCACAAGTAAAAGGGGATAAACAGTTTCGCTTATGCTTATTTTTCAAATACACCTAAGTTATAACCTGCAGGGATGTTTGCGTTGTTTTCTATAAAAAGACGTTTAAAGTGAGATGCATTTTGCCACAACTTGTAAGCAACCCCCTTGAATGTATTTTAGGGGTTGGGGATGTGCCACTGTAAGTAATTTCAGCTTAAACCCTCCTCTGTCTTTCCCCCTCTCCTTCACAAAGGCCCACAGTCCTCAGGATTCATAGAGAACGTGTCCCTGAAAATAAGGTCCAATGCCAAATGCAAGAAATCATGCGATAACTTGAGGGTGAGTGGAGGAGGAGGGAGGAAATAACGATGTCATGAAAGTTTGTGTTAGTTTCCTCAAGGTATCTCATCTCCTGGTCCAGGCGGCCTGGGTGACATTAAGGGCTCATTTTCTACTCAGTGCCCCAGAGCTGGAGGCGGGCGCCCTGCCAGGCCCACCTGGTCAGGACACGTGGGACTTTACCAGAGCAGGACATTAACTCCTGGCGTGGCCGGGGCCCTTCTTACTCACCTTCACGACCCACCTGGATCAGAAGGTCAGGGACCTCCTGGCTGCCTCTGTCCAAAGATAAACCAGATTCGGGGAAGAGGAGGTGGGGACAGGAGACTAAGAGTCACCTGTGCCATCAGCCCCTGGCTCACGACACTTTAGTAAGAGCACTTTCCCTTCCTGGCTTCTTGGCCTTTTGGTACCAATGATCCCCCTTGGTAAAGCTGACAGGCCTATTCTTAGCATGTTTTTAAGTGCATACAAAACACATCACAAAGAAAGCCAAATATATTAAAATATAGTGCTGCCTTTAAGAGTTAGCATAACCAACTCTTCATTTTTTGTGTAACTGGTCAAATGTCACCTCCTCTGAGACGTCTTCCCCTATCACCTCCTAGGACAGTGAGAGAAGATTGTGATTTACAAATATGCATTTAACTTACAGGGGTTTATAACCACGCCGTGTTGCAAAGGCAGCATCAGGAGGAACAATAAGCAAAGAAGAAGGGAGGAGGCAGGGAGGAGGGAAGGGGGTCAAGTGGGAACAGAGGGAGCCGTCCTGCTCAGCCTTCTGTGCGGTGAGTCCCTTGCCTGGAGAATCTGGGTTTCCTCCATGTTTCTTTCATGATGCACATGACTCTGGGCTGAGTGTGTCTCCTCTGTTTAAAGGTAGCTACTTCTCATACTCAGTGGCCCTTAAAGGCAAACCTACTACTTCATCTGAAATCAAACCAGAGAAACAGAGACTCAAATACATGAAATATAACCACATACGTCTAACTATAGTTGAGGAAATTGACATTAGTGGTATCCACTTATAATATGCAAATAATAAGAGTAACTCTTTATTGAGCTCTTACTACATTATATTTTACCCATCGTCTGATTTAATGCTCACAGAAGTTCCTAGGCAGTTTTCCTCTCATTGCACAAATAAGGAGACTGAGGAGTAGAGCCACTTAGCCATGGCCACACAGCTGGCAAACTTGTAATTCACAGCCATGGTACGATGGCTCAGAAGCCCATGTCCTTCCTCCTTCCCCAGGCAGCACCTTTCATAAGTCGTGGTAATTGTAATAGACTTTACATTCTAATAGAATTGATAGAAAATACATGATTGGAGTGGACATTTCCATTTTAAGCCTGAACGTGTACAGTTCGAAATTAAACCTGCCGTATTAAATAGAACTTATTGTCTTGGAAGAATTCCACATGATGTAGATTTATACCTTGGGGAGAAGGCAAGAGACAAGGAAGTGCTATTGCCATTCTCATAGATCAGAAGCAAAGCCATCCTCTCAGAGTTTTCTGGCTTATGATCAGGATTGTATGAAGCATCATTTGTTTCTCTCCTTCTTCTCTTGAGAGTCAGAAGCTCTGGGGAGTGACTCCCAAAGGACCAAAAGAAAGAGGAAATGAAGGAAGGAAGGATAGAAGGTAGGAAGGAAAGAAAGAAGGAAGGAAGGAAGGAAAGAAGTAAGGGAAAGAAAGAAAAAGGAAGGGGAAGGGAAGGGAAAGAAGGAAAGAAAGGGAGAGAAAAAGAGAAAGAAATAGAAAGCCAGTTTATATTTCTTTTGAGTTATTTTATAAAATTATTTTTAACATTTATTTATTTTTTGAGGGACAGAGTGAGGCAGAATGTGAGCAGGGAGAGAGGCAGAGAGAAAAGGAGACCCAGAATCTGAAGCAGGCTCTAGGCTCTGAGCTGTCAGCACAGAGCCTGACATGGGGCTGGAACCCACGAACATGGGATCATAATCTGAATCCAAGTTGGATGCTTAATTGACTGAGCCACTAAGGTGCCCCTCTTTTTTTTTTTTAATCCAAAATGACAAAAGAATTACCAAACTACTTCTCTTTGCCTTTATGTAAATGAATGGAGAATGGTGGTCAAATTTACTTGCTAATCTATTAAGGTAAAATTCCAGAATTTGAATAACTTAGAAAAAAGGGTTCATAAAAGTACTCATTGAAGAATTTGGGATGCCTGGGTGGCTCAGTCAGTCGAGGTTCTGACTCTTGGTTTCGGCTCAGGTCATGATCTCAGGGATCATGTGACAGAGAACCACATTGGGCTCTGTGCTGACAGCACAAAACCTGCTTGGGATTCTCTCTCTCCACCCCTCCCCCGCTTGCACTCTCTCTCTCCCTCTCTCAAAAATAAATAAATAAGCTTAAAAAATAGTTGAATAAATCGAGGCTCTGAGAGGCTGATTTGCCTGAAGACATGTAGTTAGTGGTGGAACCGGAAGAGTCTAGATTTAGGCTCCTGGTTCTGTGCGCTTAGTAGTAATCCAGGAGTGAGAGAGCATTCCTTCATTCATTTATTTATTCTTTCATTCAGGCTTTATTGCACATTCACATGAGCTAGAGGCAAACTTAGGGCAAGTAGGATATGGTTCTGCCCCAAAGTAACCCACGGATTGATCAGAGTTGTTTTTATTTCCCAGAGAAGGATAGTGAAGGGAGAAAAATGGAAGGGAGCGGGGAACTGGTATAAACGCTAAGTGCAGATGGGGTATGCTGATTAAGGACAAGACATTTAATTATTTTTCAGAAATTTTTAAACATTTATATATTTTTGAGAGAGAGAGACAGAGAATGAGCAGGGGCGGGCAGAGAGAGAGAGAGGGAGACACAGAATCCAAAGCAGGCTCCAGGCTGCTAGCTAGCTGTCAGCACAGAGCCTGAGGCGGGGCGCGAACCCACCAACCATGAGATCATGACCTGAGCTGAAGTTGGATGCCTAACCGACTGAGCCACCCAGGTGCCCCATGAAGAACATTTATATTAGTCTGGGAATCCGGAAAGATCAGGGCTGAGCTTGAAAGGTGAGTAGGGCATGAAGGGTTATATGAAATGTGCAAAAGGAAGGAAAATGAAACTGATTTGAAGACTAACAAGAGGAGCTGTGAAAGGATTTTAGACCTGCCTTTGCCTGAGTACACACCCTCCTCCATCTGCCTGGATTATCTGTAACTTCTTCCTTGTTCTAGAGTCTCTCCTCTAATACAGTTTAAAATATTGCTGTATTTTAAATATTATTTTTAATAGAATCTGTCTCTCCCTTCTGATTGTGAGAGCCCAAGGGTTAGGTACAGCCCAGCTCAGGCATCCTTGTGTCTCAGGGGGGTGCCTGGAATAGTGCTTTAATCCTACAAGATTCTCACCGAAAGCTTATTGAATTTAATCAGACATCCTCACCTGCTTCTTTGGATTCATGTGGATACATTACCAAAACTGAAATCATGCATCTTCCCAAAATTCAAGTCATTAGAATGCTTTAAGACTATTAACCCGGAATATTACGTTATTAGAACACCTTGATGTTATTATCCTAGAATAGTATTAAATCCTTCCGGAGTTTTTCTCTGAACAATGCCACTTGTAGTTGTTAGAGGTGCTGTTTGTATTGTTCAACCAGGCAACTACCAGGACTCAAAGAGAGTGCTGGCAAACAGGGTAGTTTCTTTTTCTTTCTTTCTTTTTTTTTTTTTGATTAAAAAAAAATACTTATTTTTGAGACAGAGACAGAGAGAGATAGAGTGCAAACAGAGGAGGGGCAGAGAGAGATGGAGACAGAATCTGAAGCAGGCTTCAGGCTTTGAGCTGTCAGCGCCAAGCCCAACGTGGGCCTTGAACCCACGAACTGCAAGATCATGACCTGAGCCGAAGTGGGACCCTTAACCAACTGAGTCACCCAGGTGCCCCAGAGTAGTTTATTTCTGATACTAGCCTTCTCAAATCAATTTATAGATATTTAGTTGGGTAAATGGGTGAGGCTAGGGTAAATGGAGAACAAACTGCATTTGAATGGTTTTTTTTTCTTAAATCACAAATTCCTCAGTTCAGAAACTTACATTCCTATTTTTCCAAACTTGTCCATGATTGAATAAGTAATGTTGATTATTTTTTCAAAATTAAAACTCCTGACAGCAGAAGCCACTTTGATTATTCAACCCCATAAAATTTTTGTAATTTTTAATTCCATTCTGGGGAATAAAATGATCTGAAATTATTGCCCCAGACTCCTTAACTAAGAATTGCAGATGATTTTCTTTTCAGGATACCATATTGATTTTGAATATGAATTGGTATAACATCATATACTAACATTTTGTAGAACTCAAAACTGGGTTTTTTTTCCAAAACAGAGAACAAACCTCCGTAGAAAAATTCATGTTTCTCCTATACACACATGCAGTAAGGCCCTCAACTATCGAGCCTGAGCCATTTGAGAAATCTTGATGAAAAAGATGTTGCAGTTAGCTTCAGGGCTAATTGACATTGTAGCTACTCCAGTTTTAAGGCAGCAGAAATATTTCCTGCTGAGAAAAACATCTAGAAACCTCTAATGATGAATTATTAAGCTATCTGGAAGTCTCTCAGATGAAAACTTGGGTAATTATATATCATTGTTGCCTACCAGCTTTGTGGCATTTTGTTTTGTGTTGTTTTGTTTTGTTTAACCTCATATTAATAAGAGAATTTCCACTAGATTGGTGAGGTCCTAACATACATTTTATGAAGGCCAAATGTACTCAGGCTGTGAAGAAAGGGAATTAAAAAAAACTACTAGTGAATGAGAAGGAATTTATTTCATGCTCAGTGGAGTTTGGCTCTATAAAGTCTTTAGCTACTGGCTAAATACATGCATAGAGAGCTGATTCCATTGTGTGTCCCATTGAGTGGGGGGAAAATACACATTAGTACTACAGAAACACTAAATCATGTCTTTCAACAAAAATGTATAGTCTAATTTACTAAGTGCATGACTAAGGAAAGGGAAACTGTGTCACACGTGTATCCTGCTGCAGCCCTCATTCTGCCTTTGCTTTTTATACATAAAAATCAAACATTTGCTCTTGCTAGATTCTTGATCCCGATGCCCTTTCTCACTCTTTGATTTGCTGTCCCTCCTCCAACTTGAAGCTCAGGTAGTTTCCCTTTACTGAGATATTTCAGTGGTCTTTGAAATGATTCAGCAACCTGAGGTGGTTTAAAAAAATTATTATTATTATTTAAAAATTTTTTAAATGCTTTATTTATTTTGGATACAGAGAGAGACAGAGCATGAGAGGGGGAGGGTCAGAGAGAGAAGGAGACACAGAACCGGAAGCAGGCTCCAGGTTCTGAGCTAGCTATCAGCACAGAGCCTGATGTGGGGCTCGAACCCATGAACGTGAGATCTGACCTGAGCCGAAGGCTTAACCCACTGAGCCACCCAGCCGCCCCAATTAATATTATTTTTAAGTAGGCTCTACACTCAGCATGAAAACCACCATGGGGCCTGAACCCACGATGCTGAGATCAGGACCTGAGCCGAGATCAAGAGTCAGGATACTTAACCAACAGAACCACTCAGGTGCCCCTTAAAAAATTATTTTTAACACATGCTTTTTCTAGTGTGTATTTTTTCCATCTTCTAGCAGATGTGGTCATGTGCAACTGGGAACAATAATTATTTTATAACTGTAAAGTAAGACTAAATGTATTCATGTAAGGAATAATGTTTAGTGAATAGGTTTTTTTCAAACACCAGTTTATCTGAGAAGAAAGATTTAGTTTTAGTGAAGGACAGCCAAGATGTTTTTATGACATTAGCTATTTAAAGGTTTTCTACTCAGCCATACTACTGAAGGAATTTATTTTTCTTTTTATTAAAAGTGTATGTATGATACCAGCAAGGTAAGAACATATAGAAGTTCTTAAAAGCCTATCTAGTAGAGGGGCACCTGGGTGGCTCAGTCAGTTAAGCATCCTACTCTTGACTTCACCTCACATCATGATCTCCCCATTTCCTGAGTTTGAGCCCCATATCGGGCTCTGTGCTGACGGCATGGAGCCTCCTTGGGATTCTCTCCCTCTTTATCTGCCCCTTCCTTGCTCAAGCTGTCTCTGTGCCTCTCACAAATAAACATAAAAATTAAAGCTCATCTAGTACAAAAAACTACCTGATGCTGATTACTATAAATGAGATATTACTCAACCAAATTATGTTAAGTTTGTGTTCATGAGGTTTGAGCTTCTTTTCATCAGTGACTCAGGGCAGGGACTTCTGAGTTCTGAGAGCATGTGCCCTCACCACTCTTAGCTGTCCCCACCCCCTCCATAACTCAAGGCTATTGAGGTCCTCCAGAGTGGGAGGGACCCCTGGGCAGGAAGCAGGAAGTTCTCTTGATGTGAAGCAATTGGAGGGGGAGGGTAAAGAAGTGGGAGCCCTTGTTAAGTTAACATGTGAAGTATTTGTTGATAGAGAACTGCATTGCTAAATCAGTTCCCATGACCTTGGTTTCTTTTTCTCGCTTGGCTAATCTGTGCAAAGGGAATGGATAGAGCTGATTATACTGCAGATCTACTTGCATACATGCTATATAGAGCCAGAAAAATATCATTTTAGCTATAGGGTTAAAACACCAAGGTTTAAAACCATATTGCATTTTATTCTTTTTTTAAGTGTCTGCTTGTTTGTTTGTTTATTTATTTAGAGAGTGCAAGAGCAAGGGAGAGAGGCAGAGAGAGAGGGAGAGAGAATTTGAAGCAGGCTCCATGTTCAGCATGGAGTCCACCTTGGGGCTCAGTCCCATGACCACAGGATCACGACCTGAGCCGCAATCAAGAGTGGGATGCTTAACTGACTGAGCCACCCAGGCGCCCCAAACCATACTGTCTTCTCACTGATTGCCTCATCAGATACAGTCAGACGGGATGACTAGAGTGGTGTGGTCCTCAAGGTTGGAGAAAATTAGTATTTACTTCGGCACCAAACACTTAACTGTCAGCACCTCCTGCCATGTGAGTACCACACGCAAGAATGACATGTCACTTTAGGAACTCAATTGGTACATAAAATGTAGACACTACAGTAGTAGTGTCTACTGGGAGATAAAAAGAATACTTCAGGGAACTGTATAATTACATGTAATGATTCATCTATTTCTTCATAAAGCCTTTTTAATTAAAAAAGAATCCCTTTAAAGGAATATGATAAAAATAACCAACTTTAAGTTCATGGGAAAATATATATTAAATATTGTATATGATATAAGTGTGGGTTGTGTTCACAATTAGGAATCATGATCTAGAACACAGACTTTCAGTAACTATTTTCTATTGAGAGGCTAAGGGCCTCTTGACTTGAATGAGATCATTCTCCTGGGATAGAACACTATGAATAGGTAGTTCTGTTTTATGTGGCATTTAAAAAAAATTTATCTTTATTTATTTATTTTTGAGAGAGAGAGAGAGAGAAGAGGCAGAGAGAGAGGGAGACACAGAAATCAAAGCAGACTCCAGGCTGTCAGCACAGAGCCTGATGTGGGGCTCGAACCCACAAACTGAGATCAGGACCTGAGCTGAAGCTGGACGCTCAACCATCTGAGCCACCCAGGTGCCCCTGTGGCATCTATTTCTTAAACAGATGCATAGTAATTTTTTTTTCATGTAGTAACTCTTAAGAAAAAAACATTTGAATTTTGTAATATCAATGATAAAATATCTATATTAGAAAATACCATTGAAAACCTTAGGCAGTACCTAAACAGTAAAAATTGAAGACATGAATTCCTTCTGTATTACTAAGATTATAATGTGCTTTTTCAGATTTCACTGAAAAGGAAACATTGTAGAGAAAACATTGACTCATTGTTCTTTACAAAGAAGATTATCTTCTGTGATCTTAGAAGATCAACCTCGAGTAAATTAGAAAAACTCTCCCTAGCTACCCATCCCCTCATGCATTGCTATCTCTCTGTACGCAGTGTCCACTTAGGTAGAATGACTCTCCAGTGTCCTGCACACCATCGTTTCTAGATCTTTATGCAAACTTCACTGCTCTTATCTTCTTTTAATGAGATAAAGCCAACTTTCCAAAGACCCTGAAGGAGTTATGCTTCCCACAGTCATCCAAAAATTGTTTTCTGAATAGTTTGGACAAGTTGCTTAAAGATAAAAATCACCCAAGACAAAAAAGAGTGTACAAAGGCAAAGATTAACACTGAATTGAAGAGACTTTGAAAACCTGGATCATTGTTTTCTAATCTTTTATTAGATTAGATCAACAAAAATAGGCAGTAAAGAAAAAGGAGAAGGAAGAGAAAATCCTAGATGATTACAAGAAAGACCATGTAAATATGAGCAAAGGCAGTGGGAACAAAGCGGACAGAGAATGGATGCCCTTCTTTTAAGTGAAAGGTGTTTGAATTTCATTGGCAGACACATGCATCGGATCATTTCAAACTTGTCTTAAAACCTATATTCCCAACATTGTACTGTAAAGATTTTCAAACAGAGATATGGAAGGAATTTTATGATGAACATCTCTCCTCCTGCCTAGATCCTACAATGAACATTTTACTCTTACCACCTGTATCCCATCTCTATCCATCAACCTGACTCTTTTTTGATGCATTTCAAAGTGAGTTTAGATATCAGTATGCTTTGGTCCTAAACTTTTTTTTTTTAATAAGTTTTATTTATTTATTTTGAGAGAGACAGAGACACTGTGAATAGGGAAGGGGCAGAGAGCGAGGAAGAGAGGGAGAGAGAGAGAATCCCAAGCAGACTCCACATAGCAGGCTCCACGTGGTCAGTGTGCAGAGCACAACTCCGGGCTAGAACTCACAAAACCATGAGATCATGATCTGAGTGGAAACCAACAGTCGGATGCTCAACCGACTGAGCCACCCAGGCACTTCGATCCTAAACTTTTAAGCATGTATGTCAATATCTGTTTGATTATTTTTTGTTTTTGAGGTAAAGTGTACACACAGTGAACTACTCAAACCTACCCAAACTGTAGATTTTGGATTCTATGATTTTTTATGACAGCTTGTCTGTGTAATCAAAACCTGTATCTGGATGTAGAATGTAACATTACACCCCAGAGTTCCCTCCTGTTGCCCTCCAGTCGATCACTACCCCCTCCAACTGCCTGTTCTGATTGTTTCCTCATAGATGAATTTTCTTATCCTAGAATTTCATATAAATGAATCCACCATATATGGTGCTCTGTGTAAGACTTCCTTCGGTCAGCACACAGACTTAATAATTTCTTTATGGGGCACCTGGGTGGCTCAGTTGGTTAAGTGGCTGACTTTGGCTTAGGTCATGATCTCACAGTCTGTGGGTTTGAGCCCTGCATCGGGCTCTGTGCTGACAACTCAGAGCTTGGAGCCTGCTTCAGATTCTGTGTCTCCCTCTCTCTCTGCCCCTCTGCCACTCACTCTCTGTCTCTCTGTCACTCTCTCAAAATAAAATAAAGACATTAAAAAATTATTAAAAAATCTCTTTATGATTCACCTACAAAGTGAGATGAAGTAATCCCATCCTTTTGATTTCAAGTGGCTGAGCTGACTTGGTGAATCCTGACTTTCAGGGCTGTTTCCTGCCATTCTCAATCTTGCTAGCAACGCACACATCAGCACCAATGCAACCTGTGGCGAGCAGGGGCCGGAGATGTCCTGCAAACTTGTGGAGCACGTGCCCGGTCGACCCGTGCGCAACGCACAGTGCCGGATCTGCGATGCCAACAGCGCCAACCCCAAAGGCAAGTGTGGCTCCTATTCGGAAGTGCCCTTGGGGACTGGTACCACTAGCAATGATGACTGAGGGAAGGCTTCTGTTAGGAGTCACGAACATTGTGTTCACCCTCACTCCATTCGTTCCCACCAGCCTTGCTGCTGGGAAGTCAAAAACTTTAAAGAGCTGAGAGGAATGCCTCTATTTTTTCTTTTCGCAGAGCGCCATCCAGTATCACATGCAATTGATGGGACCAACAACTGGTGGCAAAGCCCCAGTATTCAGAATGGGAGAGAATATCACTGGGTCACAATCACTCTGGACTTAAGGCAGGTAGGTCGGGCCAGAAGCATCGAAGGATGTCTGTTGGTTGCTGAGTTGTGCTTTTTCAGTGCCCTTCCAGAAAGCCTGACTTGTGTCTGAACATGTGTACATTCTGGTGAGACTGTTTTCCACTGGGTGAATTCAAGTGATATACAGAAGTTGTCCATTTCTTGTCGCATTTATCACTCCCAGGTGTCTGTGAGAATATGTGTGACATTGTGTCCACGTGGTTTGGTGTTCTTTGAAGCTGGGTGAGAGGGCGGGGCCTGCGTGGCTGTTTGGGATACCATGTCAAGCTGTGTGCTATATGTCATCGGACACTCGGGGGTGAGGGGATGGAACAGAGTTCCTTTTGAGGTTATTGGTTTGCTGTTGTCACTGTGCAAAGTCAGTGTGGGGTCTTTAAAACATATTTCAAAAATAGGCATGTTTACATAGTTATAGACCCCTAGGTAATTTCTGTTGCTTTTTAGATACATTTCCAAATTAAGATTACTTAAACTAATCCATACTCAGAAGTGTCTGCACCTTTTTTATACAGTGAAACATGTTTGTGGTGCTTTCGGTATTTTAAAAAGTGCATTATGCAAATCTCTCTCAGATTTATTTCTTTATTGAGCCTTTTTCTTATGGACATTTTTTAATATGTAGAAAGCATATTACTGTACACATGCATATACCCACCCCTGAGATTCAGAGTTTGTTAAACATTTTGCAATGTTGACTTCAGCTTCCCAAGCAGTTTCCAGGTGAATGGCAGTCATTATGATATTGTACCGATACAGTATTTTCTGTGTCTTCAAAAACTAAAGAGATTTGTCCTGAATCGGCACCATGCCAGTAGCAGCCCTGACAAAACTAAGAGCAATCCCCTAACAACTATTTCACCATCTCTATCAAACTTTCCCAGTGTATCCACCAAGGTCTTCTTGTAGCTTTTTTTCCTTTTCAAACCAGACTCCATTAAAACCACTTATCACATTTGATTGGTAGACTTCTTAAATCTCTTCTAATCTGAATTGCTCTCCACTCTTTTAATTTTTAATTTAATTTTTAATGCTTATTTATTTTTGAGAGAAAGAGAGTACAGGCTGAGGTCAGGCAGATAGAGAGGGAGACAGAGGATCTGAAGCTGGCTCCATGCTGTCAGTGCAGAGCCCGATGCAGGACTTGAACTCAAGAGCAGCCAGATCATGACCTGAGTGGAGGGAGGGAGGGAAGGAGGGAAGGCAGGAAGGAAAGAAGGAAAAAAGAAAAGGAAAGCTTAGGAGTCACTTTAATAAATGTTAATACTAACATGTATTGAGCAGTCTATATAGCAGACTACTTCCGGCTCACTGTCAAGTAACTCAGAAGCTTGCTCCTCAGCACTATACCCCAAATTGAGTCAGGGATGTTTTGTGACAATTTAAAATTTTAAAGAAATCATTCTGAGTGAGAGAACTAGCACGTGCATTAGATGGATATTTTTATATTAAAAATTTTTTTCAATGTTTATTATTTATTTTTGAAATAGAGAAGAGAGATAGAGAGAGACAGAGACAGAGCACAAGCAGGGGAGGGGCAGAGAGAGAGAGGGAGGTACAGAATCCGAAGTGGGGTCCAGGCTCTGAGCTGTCAGCACAGAGCCTGATGTGGGACTCGAACCTACAAACTGCAAGGTCATGACCTGAGCCGAAGCCAGATGCTTAACCAACTGAGCCACCTAGGCAACCCATTTGATGGATCTTGAAAGTAGTGATTGTCAACATTTTTTAAGGCCCTGCCAATTCCATTTAAATGTATTCCTTATGGTAGGGTTTCTCAGTAGAAGAACCCAAGGATTTCCGGTTTGAGACTCACTACTTTCAAAGTTAAAACACCAGGCAGAATCTTTCATCATCAGGGCAATTCGAAAATCAAAACCACAGTGAGATACCACTTCACACCCACTGATGTGGGCATTACCAAAAATACAACAGAAAATAACAAGGGTTGGTGAGGGTGTGGAGAAATTGAAATTGTGGTGCATTGCTGGGGGGAATGTAAAATGGTACAATGTGGTGGAAAACAGTGTGGCTGTTCCTCCAAGAGTTATACAGAGAATCTGCACATGTTCCAGCAATTCTGCTTCTAGGTATATCCCCAAAGGAACAGAAAGCAGAAATTTCAAGGAGATATTTGCACACCCATGTTCATAGCAGCATTATTCATTGTAGCCAGAAGGTGGATGTAACCTCAGTGTCTGTCCATAACTGAATGAATGAATGTGGTGTGGCACATAAATAGAATGGAATATAATTCTGCTTTCAAAAGAAAGCAAGTTCTGATACATACCTGGATGAAGTTGAAGACGTGCTCAGTGAAATAAACCAAGCACAGAAGGACAAGTGCTGCATGACTCTACTCCTATGTAGCACCTAGAATGGTTTTATCTATAGAGAAAGTGGAATGACAGCTGCCAGGGCAGAGGGGAGGAGGGACTGCAGACTTAGTGTTTCATGGGAGCAAAGTTTCAGTTTGGGAAGATGGAAACGTTCTCAAGGTGGATAGTGGAGATGGTTGCACAACAAATTGAATATACTTCATGCTGATGGACCACCCACTTAAAATCCTACCACGGTCCTTTTTTACGTTATGTATATTTTGCCACAATTTGTAAAAATTGGTATACTGTGAATTATATGCTGTTTTGTATAGCCCAGGTCCATCTAATCAGGAAATCAGAAACCACACCCGTTATTTATAGGGATGAATCGAGCAGAGGACCAGGTTAAATAGTGCTGGAGGCAGGGGAGAAATTACCAGGGGAACTAAGGGATGCAAATGGCTGAAGGGGAGCCAGGGGAGGCGGCTGGGTCATTTGCACTTACAGGCTTGGGGGAGGATTCCTTCCAGCCTTCCAGCCTCCCGCTATTGCTGCGCTCAAAGCCCCCCAACACGGAGTCCATGAAGGTAGATTTGCAGTTGCTTTTCAACCAGCACATTGCTAGGTGATCACTTGTGCCATTGCAATCGTGGAAACACAGAGATGCAGCCTCAAATCCTGGAACAGAAGTTGCACTGTGGTTGGCCAGATCCTGAGTATAGGTTTTTAGATCAGCTTTGGAATGAAAATGCAAAAGTTGGAATTTTCGTGGACAAACCGCGGAGTGCCTTCTGATACATTGACGGATTAGGTATGTCCTTAGATCCCAGCTTAGAGATCATACAGGAGACACGTTGGTACTGTGACTTTAAGAAGAGAGGGGTGGAGGAAAAGGGGGGCAGCTCTGTTTATTTATGTATGTATTGTTACTTCTTGGCTGGTGCAGTGGAGATGTGTACAGTGTAGTTGGGCAGTATGCTTCCATAATTTACAAAGGAGAAGGTCACAGCATTGAGAATGAAGGATTGTTCCTAGTCAAGCACCTGACAGTCTCCACACACTAAATAAATGTGAGCTGCCTTTCTTTCTGTCATATTTATAGCTTACAAGTGACTTTGAAGTCCCAAAGATCTTTAGATATCACCAAAGAAAAGGTTAACCATGGACTTGATATAAGTTTTTTTTACATTTATTTATTTATTGAGAGATGGAGTGAGACAGAGCATGAGCGGGTAAGGTCAGAGAGAGGAGACGCGGGGCTTGATCCCACCAACCGTGGGATCATGACCTGAGCTGAAGTCGGACACTTACCCGACTGAGCCACTCAGGTGCCCCAGCCAAGAACTTGATATAATCTGGTTGGAGTTAGCTAGCAGGAAAAGGCTGAGGGATGCAATTATACAGATATTGAGAAATAAATTCATAGGTCAATACTGTTCTTTTTCTAGTTAGAGAAGTTACATGTTTGCATGACAGAAAAATTAGAAGGTTCAGGCAAGTGTAAAGAGGTGGAAAAACTTATAATCCATTCTCTACAAAGTGACCACACATAACATCAGCATATTGCTTTTAGACTTTTGCATGCATTTCTGTGTATTTAATAATGCTGCAATGGTGCTGTCATGTATAACAGATTTATTATGGTTATTACATCATCAAATCCTCATACTCACACTATGAGTTTGATCTTACTATGATCTCCTTTGGACAAGTGGCAAAACTGGAGTTCAGGTAACTTACTCAAGAGTAGGACTTACTGGCATCCAGGAGCCTGGCTCTGTCCGCATCAGTGGGCAGTACCATCCCTCCAGCTGAAACTTTTGACATATATATATAAATATATATATATATATATGTATGTATATATATGTATATGTATATATTTATATATATATATATATTTGTGTCCTGATGTTTTCTTAACTTTGTAGAATTTCCCAACATAACAAAAACTCATTAGTAATTTTTAAAGGCACATTTAAATTCTTCTACATGACTTACCCATCTCACTTGCATAAGAATCTCCATTCTTGACATTTTAGTTATTTTCTGTTATGGGTAATAATTGGGTTTTAAAAAAAATTGATCTCATATGTATGCCAGTGAAGTAACGCAGTGAATGCAAATCAGTTTCAAGGTTCATATTGCAAATTTGAGGTTAGTTTTATTTTGATTATCTCATTAAAAAGGAATATTTATTGCCTGTATGTGTATAGGAATCTATACATACAGTTTGCATATGAACATGTATTTATATATAACATATAATGTATGTGTATGGGACTTACACAGTTGAGCCTTGGACCCTGTGGGGGTTAGGAGTACTGATCACCTGTGCAGTTGAAAAATCATGTATAATTTTTGATACACCCAAAACTCAACTACTGACCTCCTGTTGACATAAATTGCCAATTAACACATATTTTCCTATATTGCATGTATTATCTACTGTATTCTTACAATCAAATAAACCAGAAAAAAGAAAATGTTATTAAGAAAATCATGAGCGGGATGCCTGGGTGGCTCAGTCGGTTAAACATCCAGCTTCAGCTCAGGTCATGATCTCATGGCTTGTGGGTTCGAGCCCCATGTCAGGCTCTGTGCTGACAGCTAGCTCAGAGCCTGGAGCCTGTCTTCAGATTCTGTGTCTCCCTCTCTCTCTGACCCTCCCCTGTTCATGCTCTCTCTCTCTCTCTAAAATAAATTAAAAAATAGAAAAAAAATTTTAAAAAGAAAATCATATGCAAAAAAATACATTTACAGTATTGTGCTCTATTGCATAAGCAGACCCAGGATATTCAAGGGTCAACTGTATGTAGTATATAGATTACATGTAGTATGTAATCTGTATGTAATAGGTAGAATTTAATATTATAGAATTTATAATAATATAGAACTTTAATATAATGTTTTAGAATTCTATATGGTTATATATGGTATATTAAATCTATACATGTATACATTGTATACACACAATCTATTGTATATTCATGTACAATGAATATATATAGGAATCTGTACATGTATACATACTTCAATAAGTATAGGTTATAGATGACAAAGCATCTTTTTCCTCATCTATGTTGTTTTATCTGATATCTCCAAAAATTCTGGAATACAGATTGCCTCTTTGGAGGTAAAGCACACTGCAGCACAGAGTGGTTCACTGGCTCACCCAGGGTTAAGTGGTTCTATGTGCTGAAGGTGGGATTGGAGACCAGAACTTCTGGTTCCTTCCACACTGTGTTACTGTCTCACCTCATTTGTTCCTGGTCTCCTCTCCCTAGTTTCCTCTGTGTTACGGGGAGACTGGCAGGATCTCTTACAATTTCCTCCTGATTTGGGATAGTTTAGGGTCATCTTCATCTCTCCCCTTGTTTCTCTCTCCTCACATTTCTGCTCAGTGGGTTCTTTCCCTACAGTGACTGGTAGATTTGGGTGCTACCTGCCATGTGTTTTTGGCCCAGATGCAGGAAGATGAATCAATGTTTTATATTCTCCCTCGAAAATGTTTAAACCTGGGCAAAAAGCTTCACTGGGAGGTGGTCAGATTTGTGAGTCAAAATTTGTATTGTTCCTTTAGAAGATAAAATATGTTTCATAAAAAAAAGGAAATGCTCCTATGGCATTGAAAATAAAACTACCGTTCGAGGCAGTGCTTTACTTTCTGTGTAGGTTTAATTAGGAAGTGGCACTTTGTTGTGGGAACATAATCACAGAAGGGCCTTTGTTTTATACAGACCTTTAGACAATGGCTGCTTGTTTGCCCAGTTTTATGAAACCTCATTAGTGTGGATGTCTGTTGTTTTTTCCCTAAAATTTCTGAAAAATTGACCATAACTAGAGTGAGGTTTATGACTGTGTCATCCAAATAGAAAGTGTTTTGCTAAGCACGCTGACGGGGTAAATAAGAAAGGACAGGCAGATTTCAGTCTTCAGAAGGAAAACGTTGAAAGATCTTTAGAACAAGAATTGCATGTAAATTGGAGTTTCTCACTGCAAGTGGGTCTTGGCTGTTCATTAAAAGAGGTCAGGCAGAGACCTTTTCTGGAGACTGTGGTAGGAATTATTGTTAACTGTACACTTGCATTTATCCAAAACGATTCATTCTGCTTCAGTTTTCTATTACTTTATACTGGTTTCAACCAATTTCATATATTAAGTTTTTCTTGAATTTGTTTGGCAAAATGAATAGATTAGAAGAGATCTCAAGCTCTTCATTGTGATCTGGAAGTTAGCCACACAAAATTCATGTCCTTCAGGCATTTTTATCATTTTCGTCCTGCTCTCTGTGAAACTGCTACTCATAGATGTGTCTTTCTTTTGTTTTATATTTTAATTATATCATTTTATTATTTCATATGCAACTTCTCCTCCAGTTATCTGTTGAGTATCTACTGTGTAAGAAATCACAGCAAACCTTTATGCCTTGAAACAACAGCATTCATTATGTTTATCCCAGTTTCTGTGGGCAAATAATTCA
This sequence comes from Suricata suricatta, assembly GCF_006229205.1. NCBI lineage: Eukaryota > Metazoa > Chordata > Mammalia > Carnivora > Herpestidae > Suricata > Suricata suricatta. The sequence goes on along the minus strand of NC_043713.1, from coordinate 55,169,346 downwards.
GGAAGGGCTTGACTGAGTGGGCGTGTGTGTAAGGTTGCAGGCCATGGGGGTTGGAGGTGGGGGAGCTGGGGAGAGGGGGTCTGGGCAGCTGAGGAGGGGGTGCCAGGGCAGCTGGGAAGAGGGTATTGGGGCGGCTGAGGTGGGGGGCTGGGGGCTGGCTACTGTCTCCCTTCATGTGGTCTCAAGACCTCTCTGTGTGGTCTCTCCACGAGGGCTGGTGTGGGCTTCCTCAGAGCATGGCCGCCTTGAGGCAGGTTGCCCACATGGCACTTCAGAGCTCCAGCACCGATGTTCCAGAGGAAGTGGCAGAAGTCGTGTCCCCATGTAGACCTGGCCTCCAGAGTCACGCAGCTCTTCCCTGTGTTCTGTGGGCCACCCAGTCCCTGCCGTCATCCACAATCCAAGGAGAGGAAACATGGAGCCCCCCGGCCTGGCAGCGGGGAGGGGTAAAGAGTTGGAGGCCTGTTGTAGAACTGTGCCTGCCTCATACTTCTGAAAATGCCTGGCTCCAATGGGTGCCTTCTGCTAGCCCCCCATAGCTCCTCTTTAGGTGCCACACTTTTATCTTTTGATGTCCTAGAGAGCTATAGGATCAAATGGGACATAAATACCTTGAATTGTTCGATGTTCCTGGCAAGTGAGCTGCGTAAATGAAAATAACTGAGGTCAGGCTTCGAGGACTGTAGGGACTTTTGTTTCTTGACAAGATTTATTTAATGTTTATTTATTGAGAGAGAGAGTGAGAGAGAGAGCGTGCACATGAGGAGGGGAGGGGCAGAGGACCAGGGAGAGAGAGAATCTCCTGCAGGCTCTGCACTGATCTCACAATGTGTGAGATTATGACGTGAACCGAAAGTAAGAGTGAGACACTTAACACAACCAAAATTTGTGGAGGCAGGGAGTTATTATTGATGGTTATTATTATTACTGGTGATTTAGGAATGTTTCTTTCATATGCAAAATTTCACAATTTCATTATTGATAAGGCCATATAAATTTTTGTAATTGTGTTACAACACAGGAAATATAATTCTATTTCACATAAGTCTTACCAAAAAAGACAAAATTTTCATCATACAGTTGTTATGTATTATCAAGTATGTTCCTGATAAGCAGCATTTCTGTTTCAATTAGAAATCAATGGGAATCAAATTCTACAATCATAACTTTATACATCTGGGGATCAGGATAGTTCTCTACGTATCACATCTGGTGTTGTGTACTCCAGCCATTGTTTCTTCCCCACTACCCTCGTAACTCCTGTGCCGGGCACTGGGGCCACACCCGTACTGTTATCTGACATCTATCCCTGCTCCTCTGTTCCACAAATGTCAACCAGCTCCCGACTCAGCTTCCCCTTGGCTGGGCCCCAATAATGCCCACTACCACTCTCATGCCATCTGTCCTAGATGCCACTCTAGTGCTACCTGTCATGGAGAAAAACGTCATATATGACTGTGGTTAACAAAAGCTTATTTTTATAATTTTTACAAAAATATAGGGCCAAGTGAGGGGCCTAGAATAATGAAGGTCAAGGTTAGTAGGGCATTTTGGCAGGGAACTTACTCAGTTATTTGTCTGAAATTTTTGTTGATTTGTGCTGTCGTATCCCTAGAGTCTTCCCTGATTACTGCTAGTCTTATTGATCTCTGTCTGTGATATACTCACTAATGGTGCAGGTGACTCTTGTAAGGCTACACATTTTATACACTGTGGGACACTAACTAAATCTAGTCAGTCTCAAATCCAGGATCTTTATTTCATTAGTAACTTTGAAAAGAGTAATATATTTGAACTAGTAAGTCATGGTTTTCTTCTGTTTTCCTTTCGCCCTACACCCAGGCCTGGTCCCATCCTCCTTCACAATGACTAAGTAGAATTACCTGTGTGAGGATACGGCAGGGAAAACCAAAATTTTAAAGTGTCTCCCCAGTTTTGCTTTCCAAAAGCCTAAGGTCCTAAGGGGAACTGGTGAATTGAGAGGACCACTCCGTAACTTCAAAAATCGGAGAAACAATAACAGAGAATTCTGCTTCTAGCTGTTAGAAAGAAAAGATTCCTCCATTAAAGTAAGAAAAAAAAGAGTTGAAGGAGACATGATGAAGATATAAGGATCAGAGAGAAGGACTGATGGGGTGAGGAACGGTGGCACAGAGCCTGGATTTCTGGGCCACATCCTGTTTCTAGACAAATCTCTGAATCTCAAGATCCCAGAGAGAAAAAGGATGCACAAAGAATCCAGTCAGATGGGTCTTAGCACTACGGTGACTTCAGTGCCCCAACATGGTATGAGATTCCATAGTACCAGTCAGGCTATTGAAGGGGTTGCCAAGATAGGAAAGAGAGATGTGTTAAGAGATAACCTGTGAAGATTAAGGATTAGATAGAAAGATGGACATCCAGGTACATCTTCTGAGGACAGATGACACAAATGGTCCATCCTGCTGAGAAGGAGTGGAGGGTATTCTTTAATTGACTGGGATTACATTTCTTCTACCCTGCCGAATGGCACTCTGAAGATAGCTGAATTGTGTCCTGAAGAGTTTATCTCTCACACCTGGTTTTTAGAGACCAAGCCATTCTATTCTAGGCATTCAAAAAATGGCTTTCCGATTTTAATCACTTATTAGTTCTGTGATCTTGGGCAAGCTGCTTAACCACTCTGTGATTCAGTTTCTTCATAGATATACCTGGGTGGTTCAGTCTGACTCTTGATTTTAGTTCAGGTCTGTATCTCAGGATCCTGAGTTCAAGCCCCGTGTTGGGCTCTGCACTGGGTGTGAAGCCAACGCAGTGTCACCAGCAGCTTTTAATCAAGATGCTTTCTTCCTGAGCCATGAATACATGGAAACTCTCAGTAACTATAGGATGTTGGGTAACCTTCTGATTGTCAGTTTTCTCATTAGATCACTGGCTTACTATGAAAGGAAGCCCAGAGCAAGGTATGCTGAAGCAGTGTGGGGGCCTCTCGGACTCCAGACAGGCCACTCCGGGCATCTCCACACACTCACCAGCCCAGCTCTGCTCACCCTGGCCTTCGGGATTTTATGGAGGCTCCCTCACACAGCCACCTCCATATACATTTCTTATCCACAACTATTTTGACCTCAAAATGAAGTTTTTTTTAATAGGTATGTAAAGAGAGGTCTGTTCTGAAATCATTATTTCTTCCTGTTATATGGAAGTTAAAAAAAGTAAGTTTTAATTTCTGAATTAGACAAACTAGACAACTAGACAAAGCAAGGGAATTCATGAACACCTCATCTATACCTCAAATAGCTCTTAGGTTTTTAATGTCTTCAATTGACCTTTTCTCTATGCAGAAACATCCTTTATTTTGATAAGAAGACATTAAAAAGTTTTTTTCAAATGTTTTTTTTTTTGAGAGAGAGAGCAAGCAAGGGAGGGGGCAAAGAGAGAGAGGGAGACACAGAATCTGAAGCAGGCAGGCTCCAGGCTCTGAGCTGTCAGCACAGAGCCCAATGTGGGGTTTGAACCCATGGTCTGTGAGATCATGACCTGTGCCAAAGTTGGACGCTCAACTGACTGAGCCACCCTGGCACTCCAGAAGCAGACATTTTTTAAATATAAAAAACATATAAGACAGCAAGTTTTTTAAAAATCACTTGTGATATTAATTATCAGGAATTATCTTTTGATCAATTCCATTCTAGATGAGAACATGGTATATATTTTAATAGTTCATGATCTCTGCTTATTGGGTGCCAGGGTCTCAGGATTCCTTGATGAACAAGACAGCGATGACATTTGGGGAGAACCCTTAGCACAGAGAGCACCAAGAAAGCACGCAGTGAACAGTAGCTTCCTCATACATGTTGGTTGTTATCACTGCTGTTTTTGTTGTTCTTTAAGGCCGAGCCTGGCCCTCAGGGCCGTCTGGTCATGGGAGAAATGGGCAAGTGAGCAGACCTCTTTGGTCCAGTGGAGCAGGGGTTGAGGGTGCTTGGAGATCATAGGAAGGGCGGCTTGGGGAATGAGGGAGACAACCCGAAGGAAGGGAGCGAAGGAAGAGAGTCGGGAGTGAGGAAGGGTACACCAGAGTGCGGCTGGGGAAAGGCATGTTTACAGAGCTACGGAATACATCCAGTCCTGTGGTAAATGTCTTCTCTCATTTTTCCTGTGGATTTAGATACAATTTACACACTGCGAGGTGTGCCATAGGTAAGCCACAGGCTTATCAAAATACAGACTATTTCCATGGCCCCAGAGACTCTCCCTGTGTCTTTCCCAGTCTGCGCTCCACCAGCCCCTGCCCCTCCCGAGGAACCATTGTTCTTACTGTTTCTCACTTTAGATTAGCTTTTCCTGTTATATAATATAGGACCAGAATTAAATGGTGTGTCATTTTATCTGGCGTCTTTTAGCATTCTATCTGTGAGATTCAGCCACAGGTGCTTCTATAAAATAAATTTAATTCATTTTACTTCGTGAATATACCAACATTTGTTTATCTGTCCTCTTGCATGTTGTTTGGATTATTCCAGTTCTTTTTCTCAATGCCTATTTTATTTTATTTTTTTATTGAGATGTAATTGACAGACAACACTGCTTAAGTCTGAGATGACCAACTTGGTTTGATATATTTATTATTGCAGTATGATTACTACAGTAGCATTAGCGAACACTTCTATCATGTCACATAATTGTCATGTCTTTTTCGTGTTGAGAACAATTAAGATTCCCTGAGCCTAAACTGGTGGTTAACAAGGCAAAAAGAATTACAAAACCATAGGGTGCTCACACCCAAGTTGAGGTAAACAAGGTCAGGTGAGTAAGTATAGGGGGGGTGGGACCAAGGCCCCAGTAGAGAGAAGGCCGGGCAAAGGCTCCAATACAGAGGTATGTGAGGTAAGTAAGATTGGGTATTCAGGGCGGACCCCTGCCCCAATTTAGTACTGTAGCAGAAAGCTGCTTACATAGGAAAAAAAGGACCAAATTAGGTAAACTGGTAAATAGGGCTCTAGAGGCTGTGGGGTGATGCTGCCCAGAGAGGAGCTAATTAGCAGAAGAAAGGTGCCTTGTAGACCCTGAGGTTGCACCCTCTGTCTGTCTTATCCCCTAGGCTGGCTAAGATACACAGACACAGCGCCTCACGTCTGCCATTAGCATCCCTCTGCCCGGCGCCAGGATTTTGGTTTATATTGACCCAAACCCCTAACACCGTATATCTTCAAAACCCCCTTTCCCTCATGCCCGTGAGCTAATGTTCACAGATTTATGGTCTCTTTGTGCACACCCATCATGTTTATAAGCCTTCTGATCTTAATAAATACAGAACAGGGACCTTTATTTGGGGCTCTTGTCTTTTCCTGGACATTAGCCATCTCTCGCATTTTAATCTTGTGTCCTCTTTCTTGCTGGACAAGAGAGAACTTTAGACCCAGAGTCTACAACAAAGATCTAGTCTTTTAGCAACTGTAAAGTTTATTATAAAGTATTGTGGACTATCATCACTGTATTATGCATTAGATCTAAGAACTTATTTAGGTATTAGTTACTATAGTTTCTGACTACTGTAAATAAAGCTGCCATGAACATTATTATGCAAATCTTTTTCTGGACATATGTTTTTACTTTTCTAGTATTGGAATTGTGTAGCCAAAGGATATGTCAATATTTGACTTTATAAGACATTGACAAACCACTGTCCAGGAAGTGTCTCCAGGCAGTAACAAGCTCTTCTCCCTGGAAACACTGTCCTGTGCTGCCTGCTGTCCAATTCATTAAAAAATTTATTTTTATTATTATTTTTTTTGAGAGACAGAGAGAGACAGCACAAGCAGGAGAGGGTCAGAGAGAGAGGGAGACACAGAATCCGAAGCAGGCTCCAGGCTCTGAGCTAGCTGTCAGCACAGAGCCCAACATGTGGCTCAAACCCACGAACCACAAGATCATGACCTGAGTTGAAGTCAGACACTTAGCCGACTAAGCCACCCAGGTGCCCCTAAAAAAATTTTTAATGTTTATTCATTTTTGTGACAGAGAGAAATGGAGTGTGAGCACGGGAGGGGCAGAGGGAGAGGGAGACACAGAATCTGAAGCAGGCTCCAGGCTCTGAGCTGTCAGCACAGAGTCAGACATGGGGCTCAAACTCATAAACTGTGAGATCATGAACTGAATCAAAGTTGGAAGGTAAACTGACTGAGCCACCCTGGTGCCCCTAATTTTGTAGAACCACTCTTTTATATACTTTATCCAGTTTTCTAGTTGTTTGTTCCAGGATGGCCAAGCAGTACCAATTTCTTCTTCAGCTTCTAAATTCCTGTAACAATTTTTTAATGACAGAATAATAGGTCACCATCTGGGTACATGATAATTTATTCAACTTGTTCTCATTGCCGGACATATAAAGCTGTTTCCAATTTCATAAAACCATGCTGCAACACATATTTGAATATTTTCGTGACTGAAGGGATGATTATATTTTAGTGTAGACTCCAAGAAATGGGATTATTGGGTCAAAGAGCTTTAACATCTTTCAAATGTGATCTTTTTTCTTTTTTTGAGGGGGGATGCAAGTGAGTGAAGCCAGAGAGAGAGAGAGGGAGAGAGAGAAATAAGCAGGACTCACCCAAAGCAGGGCTCATTTTTTATTTGTTTGTTTGTTTTACCCAAGCAGGGCTCGAGCTCACCTGAAGTGGACTCGAACTCATGAATGTGAGATCATGACCTTTGTCAAAGTCAGATATTAACCAACTGAGCTACCCAGGCACCCCTCAAATGGGATCTTTACTACCTTAGTTTTTCAAAAATAGCACTTATGTGCTCTCTGACTGTGAGTGGAAGTGTGTGTTTGACCACCCCTCAGCAGCCAGAAATGAACATTTCCCTTCAGTTTATTTTCTCTGCTAATTGAATAACAGAACATCTATTATTTATTTGCTTATTTATTTGTTATTATTTGTTCATGCTCTTATTCAGATGTAACATATACTTATTGATTATGTCACTGTATTGGACATATATTTGGGGGCACTGAGCTGGATTCAGATGCTTAAACAATGTTTATTCTTGTCTATTACCTTTGTGCATATAAATTATGTCATGATTATTCATCTCTACAGAACCCATCAAATTGCTTATAACATGGTAGTGACAGTTTTAGACATTTGAGCATCCATGCAAGAGGCAGGACAGAATTTTAAACTCCTGTTGTCACCAAACAGGAAAAAGTTGAATTAACTCTAAGTATCATTTTATAAAGTGTTTTCCTATGCATTATTTCACACTCTACTTATAATAGGAAATCAGTGAAGAACGTATCATTTTGTGTTCACATTCTTCATTGTGCAGAATGCAGTGTGGTGTAGAAAAAACATGCTCTGGATTTATCATTTTAAACCTGACTTGTGGAAAGCATTAAACTTAGTTTTATAATTCTCTAGATCCTTAGAAATTAAAAATGTATTATCTGGGGGAGAGTGAATCTGGATGTCTTCCTCTATGAACATTATTCTTGGTGAAATGACAAAGCTGCCAGAGTGATAAAGGTAGAAAATCCCTAGTGACGGGGACAGTGGCCTGTTTATGCCAGTGCACTGCCAGAGACCTGGGATCCCTTTGCGATTTTTATGCAGATACTTGGAAGGCCTGGCTCACTCTGGCCTGCCCTTTATGCGCCATCAGGTACGGAAATGAAGTCTGGAAAAGCTGTGAGATCAAATTAAAACCTGCAGATTATTAGCTGGGGAGTCACAGCTGTCCAAACTAGATATCCTGAGAAATTTGGTGAAGTCTTAAAACCACTCATTAGCCAACTGGGGTGATTTATGCTTTCTTAGGGTGATAACTATGATAGGTATAAATAGTTTTGTTTGTTTTTGACAAATTCATAAACTTTATTTTGCAGAGAAGTTTTTGATTTATAGAAAAACTGAGTAACAAGTACAAGAGTTTCCATATGCCCCCCTCTATAATAGCTTTTGATCAAATTTGGATAATTAATCATTGTTTTAAAAGTAAATCATCAAGGGACTGATCTAGTACATATTCAGTTGTTTCTAAGAACTTCCCCCCTCATGTTTAGAAGGTGACTGAAAAATCACCATCAGTCTTATAATTTAAAGTTGTCTTATGGCCTGTGATCATAGGATATTTACGTTTGTTCTTCATATAGTAGAAGCACAAGAAAGCCAGCAAAAATAACCAGGTAGTAGGTCTCTACTGAGGTGGTCACTATGTAGGGTTATCTCTTGCTTTATACCAAATTTACCTACAGGCCAGGGAGGAAACAGGGCTGCCTGGAGCCAGCTCGTGGGTCAGGAAGCAGCTGCAAGGAGGAAAGCATTCTGTCTGAACTGTGCGTCTTCAGTCAAGGCATCGCCAGGGCCTCCTTTCCTTTTCAAACCTGAATGGTCTGGGGCTTGGGTTTTGTATTTTGTAAAGTGCCATCGTGCCTTACAGAGCTCTGTGAGACCAATGCAGAAGCACGGTCTTGGGAAAGGTGAGACTCCAAACATCCCCTGTAAGCGGTGCCTGACCTCCACATGGCTTCTTCAGCTTCTCCAGAGTTCCCTGACCGGAAATACTGTGTTCTACTCACGGGCCACTTAGAAATCTCCATCCTCCAGGAAAAGTTGAGTCTTCATACCATTCACTTTCTCCATTTTTGCATCCTTTTTTTTCTTGTCATAAAATACACATAACGTTTGCCATTTTCACTGTTTTTTAAAGTGTACCATTCGGTGGCATTAAGTACATTCACGACTCGCCTCTAGATAAATAATCAAGTCTCTATGGATTTGACTACTTTAGGTGACCCATATGAGTGGAATCATACAGTAATTATCCTTTTGTGTCTGGTGTTTTACACTTAGCATAATGTCCTCAAGGTTCACCCATGTCATAGGATGTATTAGCATTTCATTCCTTTTTAAGACTGAATAATATTACATTATAGGGACATCCCAGTGTTTGTTGACCCATTGATTCATTGGTGGATATTTGGGTTATTTTTGTCTCTTGGGTATTATGAATAGTGGTACTATAGACATTGGTATACTGGTATCTGTTTGAGTCCCTGCTTTCAGAAATGAAATTGCTGGATCATATGGTAATTCTACGATTAATTTTTTGAGGACCCACCATACTGTCTTCCTTAATGGCTGCACCATTTTACATTTCTGTCACATCTTTTTATGTAAACAAAAGCCTTCCTACATAAGATGCTTATTTAGATAGTCTCTCTCTCTCTCTCTCTCTCTCTCTCTCTGTTTTTATAATTTGTTAGTGTTTATTTAGTTTTGAGAGAGAAAAACAGAGTGCCAGCTGGGAAGGGGCAGAAAGAGAGGAGACAGAATCTGAAGCAGGCTCCAGGCTCTGAGCTGCCAGCACAGAGCCCGATGTGGCTTCAAACTCACAAACTGTGGAATGACCTGAGCTGGAACCAAGAGTCAGACACTTAAGTGAGAGAGCCACCCAGGTGCCCTAGGTATTCTTTTCTAAGAAAGCAGTAAGCATGATAATTTAAATGTGATAACCATCCATTTGATGCCTGACAAGTGATAGATCAGTGAAGTTAGATGTATCTAAAGAAAAATGACAATCTTGAAATAGGACATAGACCAAAGAATGAAGTCTTGAAAAAACAAGAAGAAAATACTCTCTAATTTCTCCAGTGCTAAAACTATAAACAATTCGGCTAGATTTCATGACCAAAGAAAAGAGACACCTAGTTATTGTTTCTAGGAGTTGTAAATGTATAACTAATAGGTTAATGTTTAATGGAGTTAGTCAAGTGCAGCTTTTCTGGATGGTATCGCCAGTTGGATTTGCGAGGCTTACTGATTAGGAGCCCCTTTTACTTTCATAGGGTGAGATGACACTGCTTTCTCATGATTAGGGATAAGAAGAAGGGACAGGCAGCGATAAGCATGCAACCTTTGCGAGAACAACTGCGGCACCATAGGCCAACAGGAGTTCTAGCAGGTGAAGTGAAAAGAAGTTGAGTTTCCAAATGTTTGTAGCCAGTAGTTTTCTGAGACTGAGGAAAGAAGGGGAAAGTGTGGACTTTGGGGCCAGGTTGTGTCCAGCCAGAGTTGGAGAACTCTGCTTGACCTCTTTGTGTTTTCTTTCTCACTTACATTTGACTTTTTAGAAAACTCTTTGGGGCACCTGGGTGGCTCAGTCAGTTAAGCCTCTGACTCTTGGTTTCCACTCAGGTCATGATCTCACGTTCTAGCTTTGCGTCAGACTCTGTGCACACAGCCTGGAGCCAGCTTGGGATTCTTTCTTCCTCTTTCTCTATCCCTCCCCTGCTCATGCTCTCTCTTTCTCAAAATAAATAAATAAACATAGAAAAGAAAAAAGCAAACTCCTTAAGATGCACTCGACCTTTTCTCTGCTTTGGTCTTGGTCTTCACTACCTCAATGTCACCATCTCTCCCGATTTCGCAGCAGCAACATCAGTTCATGGTCTTTTCACCCCTGCTGACTCTGAAGGTCCCTTGTTTGAGTCCTCTAATGGTCTAAAAGTTTGAACATGGTGCCCTTCTCCCTCCTTCTGTCTACACCAAGCTGGCCTGGCCTCCTGCCTTTTCTATCCCGCTCATGCTCTGGTCCTGCAGTGTCTTCACTTCTTGTCCCTCTGTACCGTCTCTCGCTTTACCTAGTCATCTCCTCCTCAGTCTTCCCCGCTTTTCGGAGAAGACTTCCCTGACCACCCCATCTTCTCCAATTGAGGCTGGCCTCCCCTGCCACCACCGGACACCTTCACCAAATCTGTCTTCCTGGATACTTGGTCAACCTCTGTCTTTTCCATCAGGGCATCCAGCCAGGCTAACTATGTCCTCTTCCCCGCCATACTGGTTTCACCTGCGACATACAGTCCTTGCCACAAAGCAGATACTTAACCAGTGTTTATTGAATGAAGTTCACGTGAAAAATTGTTAGGGAGCACTCCTTGCTCCCTTCCTCATGTGTCCCAATGGGGAGCACCTCTGAGACCAACATCTCTGCTTCTCTGCCTGTCCCTCCCACTCCCCAGGAGAGGAGCAGGCATGTTTCTAGCTAGCTGAAGACCTGAACTGGCCGGGGTGGGGGTGGTGAGGGGAGCATATCCCTATTCTTCTTTTACTGGGCAGGCTGTTCATAGGACACAGATTCCTGACCCACAGGGCAAGGTCATGGGGCAGGGGTGCATGTGTCCACTCAGCCTGGGTCACAGAGCCAATATGTGAGGCAGGCCACTCCAGCTACCCATCGAAGGCACAACCTCCATTTTTTCCTTTTTTCTGCAATATTGCTGACTTGCTTCTCTCCATGACAGATTTCTGAGCCCCCTTCCACAGTGAGTAGGGGAAGAAAGGAAAGTTATCACCGCTTCTGCTCTAACATAAATGAATGGGAGACTGCATTTTGGGGAAAAGCCTAATATAATTTTGAAGGCTCTGGTATTCATAGGTGAAAAATGGGTGGAGGTTAGGAGTCAGGGGATAGGAAAGGTGCCTTTGTATTTCTCAGGTCTGAGAATGATCCGTCAGTGCATCTCACAAGCAGGTTTATCTCATTGTAGGGGTGTCAGGCTGTCACATGACACAGAGTGGGAAAAAGGGTGAAGGTCTCCACAAAGAGCATTTGGTGACATGCCTGGTTGTGCTTTTGAGGTAGTTCCAACTAACCTTCCACACAATTTAGCAAAAGCATTCCAGAACACTTGGGAAAATTGAGCACTTGGAGCAGTTATGTGAAGAAATACACTGAGTTGGAATGAAAACCAACCTCTTACTTTTCAGTTTTGACTTCTTGAAGTGGTGTGACGCTTTTCCTTTGAAATACTTGCAAGTCATCCTTAAATGGAAACTGCGACATGGGACCGCTTACTGATGGGTCCTTTTTAAAGTAGCTTTTCTAGTTGATGAAACACAGAACTGCTTCTGACAGATGGTTTGAATATCACTTTTCCATCTTCAGATTGCTGATTATAAGTTAGTTTCCTTTTTAACAGGCTCATATCTCTGGGCCCCCCATTTCCTGGTGACTGTCTTTATTATTTTGGTTTTTCCTCAGTGTCTCCTGGAAGTATGTGGGCTTGGTTCAAAAGTGGGCCATTCCTTGATTTTCTGAGACTTGAATCTTAAAGATTGTAAGGAAAGAGAACTACTTGATTTAAATTTGTCACGACTGGTAGCCAAGTTCCCCTTGTCCCAATGAAAAGAAAAATCAGGAAAAGAAAGCAGGGGGAAAATTAGGGTTCTGATGTGTTAATTTTGCATTTCTAATGACAGCACCCAACTTAAAGAAAAAGCAATCTAATTTTATTCCAGAATTATCTTCTCATTCACAAAGCTGTTTTTTTTCTGTTTATTTTGTATATGGGTCCTACAATGAAGAGATAACAGTAAAATAGCCAACTAAAATATGGTAGAAATGGCATTTTAAGGTGATTGCCCATAAGAGGTTTACCTAAAACGTGTATCGTGAGCGCGCAAGTACATGCTTGGTACTGTGTGCTGAGTCCTCTGAGCCCAGACTTCCCTTGCGGCTTCGCATCATTACCAGCGGATTAGATGCGTGTGTGATGGATACTCCAAAACCAGAAGGGATACGTGTCTGTGGTAGTAGTCAGCCTTCTGATAAATAATAACCTCTTTCTTCTTGAGTAATAAATACTAATTCAAGCGGTCATTTTGAATTTCGTATCCTAATAATGTCATAAGAAATAGAGCTTACAAAGTACACATTCACTACTTTTTGTCCCTACAAAAAATACTTGAGCAATATTGCTTATCAAATACACTGAACTTTTTAAAAATAGAATTTGACTCATAACCCAAAGCTCTGCAAAAAGCTCTTTTCCATCACATTAGGGAGAAAACATTACTCCATTCACTGTTTAGTGACTGTCATGGAGGCAGGTAAGTAAGGGCTTGTATGGAGAATTTCCAGAGGGGGGTCGTGCATGGTGTTTGGGTCCCCTGCAGATTACGTGCAGAGAGAGGCCCAGCAGAGAGGAGCTGAGCTTTCCGTGGAGAGGAGAGACTTTGCTTCTTAGTGTACATTGCAAATTAACCTCCAGTGTTGGGGAATTAGGTATCTGTATTTTTCAGATGCTGTGCCTCAGGTGGATTTAATATGTTTAAGATGGCAGCCCACATGAAAATTCCTGTCTGGATTCCTTTGTAGAAAGTGGTTTTTGATGTACGTCTGCTTTATTTGTGTGACACTGTTTATGTGCATTTAAGCGATCATTAACAAAGGCCACTTGGTGGAAAACCGTGGTGAAGGTGGATTTTGAAATGACTGTATCAGCTGCAGGTTTGGCAAGACCACAGAGGCTCTGAGTCTAGTGAAAACTGCTTCATCAGCTCATGCTCACCCAACCTTGCATGGAGAGAAAAGGCAGTTTAGTCAACCATGCAAAACAAAAACAAAAACAAAACAAAAACCCCACAAAGAAACACAGACCTATCACTGATTTTATTAGAGCAAATGTTTATGATTCATATACTAACAAAGAATCCCTCACTTTTTCAGTGTTACATGTTAAGTCCTGTTTATCGATGCACAATTGGTGAATTGGAACTTGTATTAATTTGTGAGGCCCGCCATAGCAAATAACAAAGAACATGGTGGTTTAAACAATGGAAGTTTATATACTCCGAGTTCTGGAGGCTAGAAGTCCAAGGTCAAAGTGTTGGCAGGGTTAGTTTCTTCGGGGACTTACCTTGTTGGCTTGTGGATGGCATCTCACAGTGTCCCCACATGGTCACCCTAGGTCTATGCCCATCTGTGTCCTAATCTTCTTATAAAGTCACTGGTCAGGGCTCACCTATATGACCTCATTTAACTTTAATTACCCCTTTAAGACCCTGTGTGTACATATAGTCACATTCTGCAGTCCTAGGGGTTAGGACTGCAACGTATTAATTTTGGGGACACAATTCAGTCAATAACATAGCTTGTGAGGACAGACTATGTTTAAATGCTTCATGCATTCCTCTTCCTCTTTTGCAGATTTACAGCCCACAGTCCCTTTCTTGGTTTGCTTTTTTGGTCTCCAATTTGGGGACCTTGAGGACTATTGAGAGATTGTCAAAACAATGCCCAGCTTCACAGCCCAAGGTCTTGATCGAGATAAGAGTTGAACATTTCCTTCCTTGAAGGATTGTCCTGAAGTTTCTCCCCTTTGCTTTTCCTTCCATGTGGTGTCATTTTCTTACATATGGCTAAGCTCTCAGTATGAAAGCAGACAAGAGTTTAATGAAAATACAAGAACATGGTGTTGAAGTGATGGGAACACTGGGCTGGAACCCACCAGCTGCCCTTGCCTGGAACTTACCTTTCCTTTTCCTCACAAGCTATAGCAGTGTGGCCTCGTGGCTGAGTACAGACTGCCTGGGCTCAAAGCACTGTGTTAGACGTTTTGGTACCTGTGAGATCTTGAGATTACATAAAATTTCCATGGTGCCTCAGTTTCCTCATCTGTAAAGTGGCAGAAATAACTGCATGTACTTCATAAGAAGAATTTAGTGGTAGGATTAGAAAAGCAAATAATTCTAGTGAAGCACTAATAATTCTAATAAGGCATTTAGCATTGTCCCAGGCCACAGTAAGTGCTATATAAGCATGCGCTGTCAATAATTTTTGTTTCTGGCACATTCTCCATACCCTCCTGTTGCTCATCCAGGGCTCTCACAACAAAAATGCCAGAGTTAATTGGAATTATTCCCACCACATTTGTTTAGATATGAACTCAGTGTCCAAGTGAACATAGGAGTCTTTCATTTTCGTGTCACAAAAAAGAAGGTCAGCAACCTTAAGTATGTGTGGGCATTTGGGGCCCAGGAGGATGTACGGTGGCTGACTCTGGAGTGACACTGCCTGATTTCTTATTGGGATCTGCATCTCAGTAGTTGGTCTCTGACCCTCTCTATACTTCAGTTTCCAAATATGTAAAATGGAAGGGGGAGAGCCTGGGGAGCTCCGTTGGTTGAACATTTGACTCTTGATTTCTGCTCAAGTTATGATCTTTCAATTTGTGAATTCGAGCCCCATGCCAGGCTCCATGCCAACGGTGTAGAGCCTGCCTGGTCTTCTCTCTCTCTCTCAAAATAAATAAATAAACTTAAAAAAATATTAAATGGGAACAACAATCATTTGGAATTCAAGGAGTTGTTTTGGATTAAATGAGATGATGCACACAAAGTTCTTAAAATGCATGAAGTCATCATCCTATTAGCTCTTTCCATTTTTAAATGTGAAACTAGAAAACCTAAGGTAAATACAGTTCATTTCAGCTGTCCTTGTGAATTCCTTTCCTTCTATCCCTCTCAAATGGGCTGCCTCCCTGGGCACCTCCAGTTTTTAAAGTCTAGTAGTTTAATAAATTCACTAGTAGTGAAGGATCAAGGTTCCATGATCATGGAGTTCTACTTCTATGCTGAAAATATTTGCAAAGCAATTGGATAGGTAATGAGTAAATCTGAAGGTGTTCTTTCTTTAGTTAGTTTGGTCATTGCTATGAAAACCAGTAGAAGACAAATACCATATGATTTCACTCATATGTGGAATTTAAGAAACAAAACTGATGAATATATGGGAATGATGGGGGGGGGGAGGGAAGAGAGGGAACCAAACCACAAGAGACTCTTAAGGATAAAGAACAAACTGAGCATTGGTGGAGGGAAGAGGGAGGGCGATGGGCTGGATGGGCGATGGGTATTAAGGAGGATGGGTGATTGTTCTGACGGGCACTGGGTGATGTATGTAAGTGATGAATCACTGAGTTCTACTCTTGAAGCCAATATTGTATGTTAACTAAAATTTAAATTAAAAATAACAACAACAACAAAACCAATGGGAACCTGTGAAGGCTCGAGTCTGTCAGGATGCTCTCGGACAGCACTGGATCTTTGAGAAGGTGGAAATAGCCCGCCACCGAGCTGCATAACAAACTCTGGATGTACTTCAGGACTAGTTCTAGAAGAGACAGTAAGATTAATTGCCAAATACTTCTCCGAAGGGTTCGGTATTTCAGTAGCATTAAAATATAGTAAGTGAGGGAAACATTATATAACTAAGGAAATATGTGAATTATAAATTTGGGGGAGAGGGTTCTTTGAAATAAAGGCTCCCAAATAAAAATCATTAAGTTGTGATCATGGGAGAATTTTCCAGAGATGTTTATGCCAGGACAAAATAGTCTTTGCATTATTTTAATTTTTAAAAGTGGTCTTGTCTTAATTGATAAAAATGGTTCTAGCGTTTTTTAACATAGCCTGCTCAGGTCTAGTTCCAGGCATTAATAGCAGATACACAGTTCCTTATTTACCTCATTACTAAAACCTGAGAACATTGTTTTACTTCTAATGTGCTTTAGAAACAGGTTGCATTTTAGAAGGAAATAGCACATGAATACGGGTCATCAAAATATCGGACACACTTCTATCACTTGCAGACTAAGATTGGTTGGAGATGTTTCTTGTAGGTGAATAGAGTTACTATACTGAAATACGATTGTCTCTCCCAGAGAATGAGTCAGAAGATGAATGTAACATTATGTGGCTTATGGTGGGTTAACATTAGGAGCTCTTGTGTTCCTGGAATTGGTGAGGGCTAAGATGGAGAAACTAAAAACAAAAACAAAAAAACCAGAGGCAATAAGACTCAGAATAAGCAAATAATAACTTCCTTCCCAAAGCATACACATATATATGCACATATACATACAAATATAATCACATGAACACTATATGTGTGTACACATTTGTATACATATATTACATGTATACTTTTAAAATAAAAAATATTTCACTTTGGTTTAAAAAATCACCTCTATCAATCTGGGTTATAGGAAATCTGGAACAAATCGCACTTCACATGGAAAAAGGCATTTTTTGTATTGTTGCTTAGTATTTGAGCTGGTAATCTAAGTTTACTAACAGAAGAGTGACTGCTTGCTAAGGAACAAAGGACATAATATTTTTCCTATGTTTTCCCCAATTCAGAAGACATTTGGAATTTTGCATGCAGTTCATGGGAACTGCTTTTTATAGTAAGACTGTATTTAGAGCATCACAACAAGGCGATGAGGTCTTGTTAAATGATGACTATCTTCAGGTAAATAGAAAGTTGACGCTGAAAACTTTGGATTCCGGAGGCAGTATATGATGGGCATGTTCAGATGCCTGGAGGAGAATTGCAGGAAATGGAATCAGCATCTTTTTGGAAGTTTTGAAGCATGGAATTTATGAGGCATCTTGAGAATCAATACAGGGAAAGGTCCCCTAACAGAGGAAATGTCCATAAAACAAAAGAACTGTCTTTGGAGCAAGTGAATGTACCGTCACCGCAGTGTTCCAAGAGGGGCGGGTTGGTGGAGCGATAACTCCTGGTTAGGGCCGAGTTTGGGACTGTCTAGCTACAAGAGCCCTTCTAAACCCATGAATTACCTGGCCGTCTCCTCTCTGGTTAGTGGCCATCTACATCCCCCTTTCCCTTCTATGGCTTCTCTCCACTTTCTAACGTTTTATCTCCTTTTAAATGAATAGGTTTTAATCTTTCTGAGCAGTTTTTGTTTACAGGAAAATGACGGTAAAGTACAGAGTCGCATATCCCCCTCACTCCTCTGCACTCTTATTCACATCTTGCGTTAGTGTAAAACACTTGTTTTAGCTCATGAGCCGATGTGGATATATTGTTATTAACTAAGTCCTTAATTTACATGGTTTCACTCCATGTGTTGCATAGTCTATGGGTTTTAACACAGGAATAATATGTGTCCACAATTACAGTGTCATACAGAGTAGCTTTGCTGTCCTAAAAACCCTCTTGGTCCCCTCTTCATCTCTCCTTGCCCCTAAGGAGTGCACTTGCGGGGCTGTATGGTAAGAATATGTTTAGTTTGGTAAGAAACTGACAAACTGCATCACAAAGCGGTGGTAGCATTTTGCATTCCCATCAGCAATTAACGGAAATTCCTGTTGTTCCATGTCCTTGTCTGCATTCAGTATTGTCCGTGCTTTGGATTTACATCATTCAAATTGGCACACACTTAACAGACTGCCTTTCCCCCCTCATACTCAGATGTGTTATTTCCAAATTACTGTAAGAAATACACTTAAGGGGAACCTTGGTGGCTCAGTTGGTTGAGCATCCAACTATTGATTTTGGCTCAGGTCATGATCTCTTGGTTTGTAGGATGTAGCCCCACATCAGGCTCTGTGCTGATAACACAAAGCCTGCTTAGGATTCTCTCTCTTTTTCTCTGCCTCTCCCCTGCTCTCTGTCTCTTGCTTTCAAAAATAAACAAAGAAATACATTTATGCTCCTGTTTATGAAATAAACATATTATCATTCAGAATCCAGATGGAAAGACACTGGAAACAAGAGAACAGCACTTATTTAATACTAATATTGTTGATAATAACTGTAATAATATAAATTTACTTGTGAGGACTTTTTGAGTTTATTTGCAAAAGCAAAGCCACTAGGAGAACATTCATAAGACATATTTATGATCAATGCTTCTGTGCAGTCAAACTCAGAAGCATTATGAGACATTGGTGATTACTGTGTAATAGTTTTCTGAAGGGAGCTATTTTTTGCAAGTGCTACTGCTTCTCGATTGAGATTTCTCAGTGTCTTTGTTTCAGGTCTTTCAAGTCGCCTACGTCATCATCAAAGCTGCTAATGCCCCTCGACCCGGAAACTGGATTTTGGAACGTTCTCTGGATGGTATCAAGTTCAGCCCCTGGCAGTATTATGCCGTCAGTGACACGGAATGTCTGACCCGATACAATATCACTCCAAGACGGGGACCACCCACTTACAGGGCCGATGACGAAGTGATCTGTACCTCCTACTATTCTAGATTGGTGCCACTTGAGCATGGAGAGGTACTGTGCCCCCAGCAGTGACATCTGGTGTTTCACCAGAGCCCTCACCTCACATGTTAAGACAGCCATTATAAGAGCCAACAATGAACACTCAAAATAGATGTCTCTTAGAACAGATTACAGAGATCTTTAATCTAACTAGCTAGCTGTGCTTAAGGTATTGACTGGTGTCTGCTGATGATTGATGTTGTAACCTGTACATTTCACCTTATTGATTTCTTCCTTCCTAGGAGAGCCTCTGGTCTTCACTCAGCTGTAACTCAGTAACTCTATCAGAGTCTCTTCAGAGCATCTTTCCCATGACAACAGCACAAGAACATTTGTTGAAATATTAAGGAGAGGACTAAAATGCGTCTAAAAGATGTAGTTTCTAGTTTTCTAGAGTTCTCCCCTTAGGCGGTGTTGAGCATTGGAAGTGGCTCATAACGTACTTTAGCCCATGCTCGCCACACCCAGACTGTACGCACTTCACTAAAGTCAGAGTGTAATAAAAAGTAAACTGTTCTTTAGTAGCACCTGGCTTGATGAGATAAAACTACAAAACCTCTCCTAAGAGAGAAACTATACAAAGTTTTCTGGCACCTTCTCTCACTCCCCCAGTCTGTTCCTAGCACTTAGAATTTGTTTCAGAGACGTCCTAGCCTAACGAAACATGTTAAAATACCCAGACCACACTGGGAGAAATGGTTCCGTGTTCACAAGAAGTAGTTATGAACACTGGATTTCTACAAGATCTGGTTGTTTGGTTTGATTTTAGTATCAGTAAAGATTATATCCTCAGGGTAAATGATCTGGGCTATATTTTTGCATATTTAAATTGATATTTGTTTATTTTGATGTCTTTATCTTTAGATTCATACATCACTGATCAATGGCAGACCGAGTGCGGATGATCTTTCACCCAAGCTGTTGGAGTTTACTTCTGCACGATACATCCGCCTTCGCTTACAGCGTATCAGAACCCTCAATGCCGATCTTATGACCCTCAGCCACCGTGACCCTAAGGACCTCGATCCTATTGTTACAAGACGAGTAAGTCTACAGCAGGGCTCATGCCCCTTGTGAAAAGTTTATTTTGTTCAAGAGAAACGGACTTTTCTTTTTGGTTGGCCTTTTCCTCCCCAAGAGCCCGCCCCCCTTATTTCATTGAGGAACATTACATATGTTTTGTTTAGCATGCCACCTCTAAGCCGGGGGATGGTTCTGACCTCGTGTCCTCGAGCCCCCTCCCCCATCCCATAATGCCATAGTTTAGTGAATGTTGTGGTATTTGCCTTTCACATTCTGCTCTGGCAACGTATCTGATCTTCAGCAAGTCACTTACAAGGAAATTTTAAAATTTGAGTTATAATTTATGTTCAAGGAGATGTACAGATTTTAAGTTATAGTAAATGTACAAGATTTGTATGGACAAACGTTTTCAAATCCCTTGGATAAATGAGGAGTGGAGTTACTGAGGTACAGGATAGTCGTGTGTTTAATATTTAAGAATTTGCTAAGCCTTATGGAAAGTTGTATCATTTTGCAGGCCAGCAACATGTGAGAGTTCTGTCATATGACACACTGTCACAGTGGGGTGTCCCCCATTTTTACATCGGCCATTCTGACTTGCATGTGGTGGCAGTTTCTTGTGATGTTAATTTGGATTTCCCTGACCACACATGTTGAACAGGGGCTTATTGGTATCTGATTGAATCCTTCTGTTCATTTTTCATTTGAGTCATTTTGTCTCCTTATTATGGAGCTCTAAAAGACCTTTATATATTTTATATACAAGTCCTTTGTCAAATATCTACTCTGCAAATATCTTCTCTGTCTGGGGCTTGCTTATTCACTTTCCCATGACATTTGAGAGGTTTTAATTTTGATGAAGCCCAATTTACCATTTTTAATTTTATACTTCATGCTTTCTGTGTCCTTTCTGAAAAATAGTTTTTTTATTCCTGGTTTGACATCTATTGTCATTTCAAATGAAGTTTGTGTTTGGTGTGAGGTAGAGGTCGAGGCTCTTTGTTTCCTTGTCTAAACATACAATTGTTCCAGCACCTTTGTTGAAAATGTATTCCTCCACTAAATTGTTTTGGTGCCTTGTTGAAAACTATTTGACCTTACTATTGTTTACTTCTATTTTGGGCTCCATGCTAGCCTATTGATCTATTTGTCTGCCTTTATGCCTATAACAAACTCTCTTGATTGCCGTAAGTTTTAAGAGTAAGTCTTTGAAGTCAGGCACTATAATACCCCTAGTGAATTATTTTTTAATATTTTTGGATATCCTAGGTTGACTGTGTTTCCTTATAAATTTTAGAATCAGTTTGTTAATTATTGCCCAAAAAAATCCTGCTAAGATTTTTATTGGGATTTCCCTAATTGGGTAGGTCAGTTTGGGAAGGATTGTGGAAGACATTTTGACAATATTGGATGATCTGATCCATAAACACGTTATACCTCTCCACTTATCTAGGTCCTCTGTAGTTCCTCTTGGCAATGTTTTATTGTTCCTTTATTTGTACATCTATAATTCCATTTATTTTTGAGTATTACACACTTTTGCATGTTAGTCTTCATAGATTGCTTTCTAAATTTTATTTTCTATTTTTTCATTGCTAGTGTATATAAAGTGTCCATTTTTGTTTTGATGTGCATATTAAGACATTGCTAAAATCACATATTATTTCTAGTAGGTTTTTTTTTGGATTTTTCCTAAGTACACAATAATATCATCACAACAATGAGAATTTGGTCTTACTGCATACTCTGTACACCTTTGATTTCTTTTTTCTTGCATTATTGAACTGGTTGGCACCTCCCATGGACATGGAATAAAAATGGTGAGAGCAGATTATAAGAGGACACTACTTAATCTTTCACTTCAAGCTCTTGGTGGTTCATGAATTCCTTTTATTAGGCTGAGGAAACTGTCTTCTATTTGTTTGCCAAGTTTTTTAAATAAATGATGTTAAATTTTGTGAACACTTTTTGTGAATCTATTTGAAATGATCAAATACTTTTATCCTCCTTTATTCTATTAAGATGGTGATGTAAATTTATGGATTTCTGTGTTTTGAACTAACATTGTATTTTGGAGGAAAATCCTACTTGGTCATGAGTTATTATCCTTTGTATAAAGTACTATGTTCAGTTATATAGTGCTGTATTCAAATGCAGTGATTTTTTTAGGGTTTTCAGTGACATGAGTTTTGAATATGACTGCCTGGTATAAGGTGCAGTTATAAGAATTTTTTGGCATAAGAATTTCTTCTAGATGCCTTTGGTTTTATTGATGAGCTCATTTGAGCATTATTTGTTTTCATTGAACACAAGGATTCTTTGTACATGAAATATAATTTAAAATGTATATCTAATTCATTTTTAGGTTACCAAGACCAACTGAACTATTTGTTGGTGAGCCCAACATTTTCTTTTAACTGAAATAGAAGAGATCTTAATTTTTGTTTATCACTTTCGTTTTCCTTAGTATTACTATTCAATCAAAGACATTTCTGTTGGCGGAATGTGTATATGTTATGGCCATGCTAGTAGTTGCCCATGGGATGAAACTACAAAGGTGAGTCCTAGTATTTGTAAAATATTAAAACTCCAGAATCAAAGTTAAAGCTATAATGTTTGCCATGCATTTTTAAAAATTCAAATCAGATGTCAAAA
>NC_043713.1:54990324-55146723 GCF_006229205.1 Suricata suricatta | reverse complement strand
TATATGTTTGTTTTCCTACTGTGTTCGGCACAAAGCAGGTTTTGTTTTTTGTTCCAGCATGATGAGTATACTGTTTATTCTCTATCACGTATCTCACCCATCTCCCTATACCTCACCCACCTCCCCTCTGATAACCATCAGTTCATTCTCTATAATTAAGGGTTTGTCTCTTTTAGTCTCTGCTCATTTGTTTTGTTTCTTAAATTCTCCGTATAAGCGAGATCATATGGTTGTGACTTCCTCTGGCTATCTTATTTCACTTAGCATTATACCTTCTAATCTATCCATGTTATTGCAAATAGCAAGATTTCATTCTTTTTTATGGCAGAATAACATTCCATGGTGTGTATATATATATATATAGATATAGATAGATAGATAGATAGATAGTATCTTCTTTATTCATTCATCAATCAATCGACACTTGGGCTGATTATATAGTTTGGCTTTTGTAAATAATATTACTGTAAGCACAGGGGTGCATATGTCCTTTTGAATTAGCGTTTTTGTTTTTTTGGGGGGGTAAATACCTAGTAGTACAATTACTGGCTCATTGGGTAGTTCTATTTTAAACTTTTTGAGGAATCTCCATACTGTTTTCCACAGTGGCTGCACCAGTTTGCATTCCCACCAACAGGGCAAGAGGGTTCTTTTTCTTCCAAAACCTCACCAACACTGTTGGGTTTTTTTTTTTTTAATGTTTATTTATTTTAGAGAGAGAGAGAGAGAGAGAGACAGTGCGAGCAGGGGAGGGTCAGAGAGAGAGAGGGAGATACAGAATCTGAAGCAGCCTCCAGGCTCTGAGCTAGCTGTCAACACAGAGTCCAACAAAGTCTCGAACTCATGAACCGTGAGATCATGACCTGAGCCAAAGTCGGACGCTTAACCTACTGAGCCACCCAGGTGTAACAACACGTGTTGTTACTTGTGTTGTTGATTTTGACAGGTGTGAGATAATGTCTCATTGTAGTTTTGTTTTGCATTTCCCTGATGATGAGTGATGAGTGTCTTTGCATGTGTCTGTTGGCCATCTGGATATCTTCTCCGGAAAAACTGTTCATGTTATTTGTCCATTTTTTAATTTGGACTATATGTTTTTTGGGGTGTTGAGTGGTATCAGTCTACATATTTTGAATACTAACCCTTTATCGCATATGTCATTTGTAAATATCTTCTCTCATTCAGTAGGTTGCCTTTTAGTTTCATTGCTTGTTTCCTTCACTGTGCAGAAACTTTATTTTGGTTTAGTCCTAATAGTTTATTTTTGCTTTTATTTCCCTTGCCCCAGGAGACATGTCACAGAAATTACTGCCTGTGGTCTCTTGAACAGTTTTTCTGGTTTCAGATCTTACATTTATGTCTTTAATCTATTTTGAGTTTATTTATATGTACAGTGTGAGAAAATGGTCCAGTTTCATTCTTTTGCATGTAACTGTCCAGTTTTCCCCACACCATTTGTTGAAGATACTGTCTTTTTCTCCTTATTCCTCCTTTGTCAAAGATTAATTGACCAAATAATTGTGAGTTTATTTCCTGGTTTTCTAGTCAATTTCATACTAGTACCATACTGTTTTAATTACTATCACTTTGTAATGTAACTTGAAATCTGGAATTGTGATACCTCCAGTTTTGTCTTTCATTTTCAGGATCGCTTTAGCTGTTTGAGGCCTGTGTGGTTCCATACAAATAGTAGAATTATATGTTCTAATTCTATGAAAAATTCTATTGGTATTTTGATAGGGAGTGTGTTAAATCTGCAGATTCTTTTATTTATCTTTTGATTAGAAGATGTACTTCTAACTTAGTATTTACTAATTTTTTGTGGTAAAATACAGTTAACATAAAATTTGCCATTTTAACCATTTCCAAGTGACCTTATGAATTTTGAAACTCTTCTCTCTATAAGACTGTCACGCAAAAAGCCATCACAGTTATAAATTATGCTTATATATTTTTAGACAGAATGGATCCCCTCCTCCCATTTTCTCCCTCCCATTTTTGTGGCACTAAATCAAGGGAAAATCAAATTTACCCATGTTAGCCTAATCCTAAGGGAATAATTTGACACCCTGCCTTCTCTTAAACAACTTAAATGAAGTGACTTGTTATTAACCCCCCACCGCCCCCAATCTTTGTAATTCTCCAACTCTTGAATAGGATTATCGTCTTTTGAGGATGAAACCTCTGAAGATCAAGGTAGTTATTAATAGGAGCTTATAAACCCTTAACGTCAGTGCATCTTACTCTGAACACTTTTTGTTCATGAACCCATTTTATTTTTAGACTTGTTGTATCCCAGGCTTCTGTTTGTAACCAGGAGATGGGAGTATTTTCTTCTCTAATAAGTGCCGGTATGCTCCGTACAGCTGCATGGCCTCTGTGCACCGCCATGCTACATATCTGACTGTGGCGAGTTCTTTGTGAAACAAAGTTACAAACATACAGGTCAATTTTCAGAGGCAGTTTTGCTTTCCCTGTTTCTAGAAACTGCAGTGTCAGTGTGAACACAACACCTGTGGAGAGAGCTGCACGCGGTGTTGCCCAGGCTACCACCAGCAGCCGTGGCGGCCCGGCACCGTTTCTTCTGGTAACACGTGTGAAAGTAAGTCCACGTCTTCCTTCTTACTATGGGGAGCTTTATGAGGACCTGGCATTTGTAATTTGCACGTAACCTGGTTCCTTAAACTTTCAAATAGTTCCCAGAGCTACATAGTACCTTAAGGCCTGGGTGTATCTTTTTGGATTTGCTGTTTTATCTAACGTTCCTCTTTCCCTATATTAATCTACTCTTTATTAATTTATGTTTAATTTTTTTGATGTTTATTTATTTTTGAGAAAGAGACAGTGAGAATGAGGGAGGGGCAAAGAGGGAGAAGGGAACAGAGGATCTGAAGCGGGTTCTGTGCTGAGAGCAGAGAACCTGATGTGGGACTTGAACTCACGAACGGTGAGATCATGACCTGAGCCAAAGTTGCATGCTTAACTGACAGAGCCACCCAGATGCCCCTAATTTGGATTTAATTTTTAAATAGGCAATATATTCACACGATTCCAACATCTACCAGTATACACAAATATGTGGTGAAAAGTTACTTCCACTCCATCTCCATCCTTCCCACTTTTTACTATTTCCTACCGTATTCTTCCTGACATTTTTATGCAAATGAAGCCTACATAATAATCCTACCCCCAAGCTAGTTTGGACACAGAACTTGACATGTGATACATGTCATTCTACACATTGCTTTTATATTTAACCATGTATGCAATAGGAAATGCTGTTCTCATTTTTAAATTTTATTTTTTTATTTTAATTCCAGTATGATTAACATGCAGCATTATGTTGGTTTCAGGTGTATAATACAGTGATTCAACAATTCTATACGTTACTCAGTGCTCACCGTGATAAGTGTGCTCTTAATCCCTTTCACCTATTTCACCCATCCCCCACCCACTTCTGCTCTTGTAACCTTCACATTGTTCTCTGTCCAAATGCTGTTTTTAAAAACAGGAACTTCGGGGTGCCTGGGGCTCAGTGGGGTGAGCTTCTGACTTTGGCTCAGGTCATGATCTCACGGTTCCTGAGTTTGCACCCCGTATCGAGGCTCTGTGCTGATAGCTCGGAGCCTGTAGCCTGCTTCTGATTCTATGTCTCCCTCTCTCTCTGCCCCACCTCAGCTCTGTGCCTCTCTCTCAAAAATAAATAAACATTAAATAAATAAATAAATAAGTAAAAACAGGAACACTGAATTCTATTAAATGGATGCAACCTAATTAAATGAGCTACCTGTCCATGGATTGTTTGGGTGACACCAATCTTCTGTTAGCACTGCAGTGCTTAACCCTGCCCATGTCACTCATAAGTGCAAAGTACTTTGGCAGGATATGATCCTGGAAGCTAGGTTGAGGCATCAAGGGAGTGTTCATGTTTATCATTTTGGCAGCTACTTCTATTGTCCTCCATCAGATTGTCCATATCCTATTAAAATTACCTATTCTGAAATTTTAACTTAATTTACATTCATAGAAACTTAACTTGGGGAGGGAAGGGTTTTCTTTATATAGGACGTAATGAATATATGAATTGAGATGTTAAAATTCTCCTAGAGTGTAATTGTCACAATAAAGCCCAAGACTGTTACTATGATGAAAATGTTGCAAGTCAGAGGAGAAGCTTGAATACCGCTGGACAGTTCAGAGGAGGAGGGGTGTGCATCAACTGTCTGCAAAACACGATGGGAATCAATTGTGAAACCTGCATCGATGGATATTACAGACCACACGATGTAAGAGTGTCTCTTCGCTGTAGCTGACTTTCATTGCCTTTTCAGGGTGGAAAAGAGACTTCACCAAGTGTCATCTTCAGTATTAGAAACTCATTTCCCTTCGTAATATTTCATTTAGATTCTTATTATGCTAGTGCATTTTTCAGATATCAGGTTCCTACCTGATCTGACCTGTTTTCTTGCTCAGAGTAGGATGGTCACTTATTATTTAACTTGGATCGGGATGAGGCGGGGAGGGGCTGTGTGATCTTGGTTTTATAACACTAACTCTGAATGTAGAGAGTCAGCCAAGAACTATTGCAGCTGTATCTTGCCTGGAGGAAGTGTTCAGTGTCTCCCTGGCTGACTTGATATGTAGTTACAACCTGCTCTCTGTGGCCGCCTAGTCTGGGTGATGCTCCTATATGGCTGTGAAGGAGCGGAGTGAGGGCAGCCACGCAGCAGTGGTCATGGGAGAGGATGACGCTCCCGCTAATGATACCAGCTGCAGTCCCATCACAAAACTACTTGGGGCTTTCTGGCTTGAGCTCACCTTATCTTCTTGAGACCCATCCTTGCTGGATATACAAAACCATTAGAATCATCACATCTTGAATAAAAAGCCGATCCCTTGTCATTGGTATTACTGTTATTATTGCTAATATTGCTGTTATTTCTAGTGAGATAAGCCAGGGCAAACTGTGCCTTTCAGGTGTCTCCTTATGAGGACAACCCTTGTCGTCCCTGTGACTGTGACCCTTTTGGGTCCCTCAGTTCAGTCTGTATTAAGGATGAGCTCCAATCTGCCTTACACAAAGGTAAGCACTTGATTCAGTTTTGTGCTTGAATTGATTTTGCGTGTGTATATGTGACAGATGTGTACCTGGTGGAACTGTTACCTTTGGATAGCAGTTGGATGGTCTGATCATCTACTGATTCTTCTGTTCACAAAACGCTTATCAAACACTTACTATATTTCAGGCAATGTTTTTAGAGCCCAGGAATATGTACTTGAACAAGATGATCAAAATTCCTGCTCACAGGCAGACAAACAAGTACATGTAAAATATAACTCCAGATGGGGATGAATGCTATGGGCATTAAGCAAAATTAGAAATCCTGATTGGAGGAAGATGAGGTGTAAAGGGGGCAGTGTTGGGTGATGAAATGACATTTGGGCAGATAATTGAGCATTAGATGAGAGAAGAAATGCGGCTCAGTTTCAGGCCATATGGGGAACACAGTAAATAGCAATCCCTCAGTTTAGGTCTTAGAAGACACTTGCAAGGCTTTTGCATACATGATCTCGCAGAGCAAAGAGATTCTCCCACTAACTTTGCAAATGTCAGTGTTCTTTCTGTTTCAAACACTGGCAAAGGACTTGCAAATACCAGAATCTCTTGAAAAGGTTGCCATTTGTTCAAAGATTTCTCTGACCTCATCCAGTTCTCAGTCACTAGCAGTTAAAATGGATATTGATCAGCAGCAAAGGATGTGCCAAGCTGTGGGGCCCTCCCGAAATGTGGAGGGTAATTGACAAAATCGAATTAATCCTTACATGTGACTGGCGATGGGAGCCTAATGATAATGAGGATGATGTTGATTATAGTGACAATTACCCTTGATTGGGTTCATTTTAAAAAATATATCATTTAAGCGTTCAACCATAGCAGAAATTATTTAGCCCATTTTATAGGCAAGGGAACTAGTGCAAAGCAGTTAAGAAACTTGGCTGAGGTTACGCATTAGAAAGTTTCAAAGCTGGCATTAAGAGCAGAGTTAGTGTCCATTGCCCTCTGCCATTTCTTTTGTGCTTTAAAAAAGAAAATAACACTGTATTTTGTGATACACGTCACTAGCATACAATTCACCCATTTCAAGTGTATGATTCAGTATATTCACGGTTACAGTGATCAAGGGCAGCCTAAAATCAGACCATTTTCATCACCTCAGAAAGAAATCTTTTACCTGTTGGTAATCATTCCCCGTTTAGCTCCATGCCCGCAGCCCCTGCCTGAGGCACCTGCTTATCTGCTTTCTCTCTATAGGTTTGATTATTCTGGACATTTCATATGAATAGAACATAAACTAGATGGTTTTTTGAGACTGGCTTCTTTCACTTAGCATAATGTTTTCAAGGTTTATCCATGTTGTAGCATCTATCAGTACCTTGTTTTTCTGAATACTACTCCATTGTATTTATATGCCTCATTTTATATATCGATTCATCAGTTGATGAGTATTTCATTTGTTTCCACTTCCTGGTTATAACGAATAGGGCTGCTGCAAACATTCACTGTAACTTTTTTGTGGATGTATGTTTTCATTTTTCTTAGGTAAAAGGATAGGAGTGGAATTTCTGGGTCAGATAATAAGTCTCTGCCTAATATTTGGAGACATGCCAAACTGTTTTCCAAAGTCATGACACCGTTTTACCTTCTCATTAGCCTCTGTTTCTCATCTCTGTTTTCTTTTTTTAAACCGTGGGCTGACAGGCTATGGTCTATGTGCCGTATCTGGCACACTGCCTGTTTTTGTATATAAAGTTTTATTGGAACAGAGCTATGCCCATCTGTTTATGTATTATGCATGGCTGCTTTGAAGCAGTCATGACAGAGTTGAGGAACTGCAACAATTCTTTGGCCAAAAAAGCTTGAACTATTTCGTGTCTGGCCCTTCATAGAAGTCGTTTGCCAACCCCTACTTTACCTTTTTACCCTCCTGATGGGCCATTGCTGTCCTTGTCTTCCCAGGGAAAAGGCCAGGTCAGTGTCCGTGCAAGGAAGGCTACGCGGGACAAAAGTGTGATCGCTGCCAATTTGGTTATAAGGCTTACCCAGCCTGTGTCCGCTGTGAGTGTAGCCGGGCTGGCAGTGTGAACGAGGACCCATGCTCAGAGCCTTGTCTCTGTAAGGTATGTGTGGGGGTTAAAGGTGACCCTGAGTTTCCTTCGAGGAGTGCAAGAAAGGAACACATTCCGTAGGCTCAGAAGGTCAGTTCTTGAGCAAAGCTGCAAAGTTTTGAGAAGAACTCTCCTTCCCCACACCTTCCTGAGAAGCATGAGGTTAAGTCACATCCATGTCCTGGGACTTTGATGAGCACACTCAGTGTGTTTTTTTGGTGCCTTCTGGGCAGTGGCCACATAGTCCAGAGGTATTTCTGTGACTTCCAAGATGAAACCAACGACTGCATTTCTGAGGCCTGGGCCATTAACCTCTTGTATGACATCCTTTCCCAGCTTAATGTTTAGAGGAGAACCTGGTAAATACTAAATTTCTAAGAACATTAATTAAAGGCAGATATGTTACTGTGGATTTCTTCTTTTAAAAAGGAATTGGACAAGGGGATGCCTGGATAGCTCAGTCAGTTAAGCCTCCAACTCTTGGTTTCAGCTTAGGTCGTGATCTCACAGTTTGTGAGTTTGAGCCCCATGTCAGGCTCTGTGCTGATGGTGCAGAGTCTGCTTGGGGTTCTCTCTCTCTGCCCCTCCCCTGTCCTCAAAATAAATAAATAAATTTTTTAAAAACAGGAATTGCATGGGAGTGCCTGGGTGACTGAGTCAGTCAAGCTGACTCTTGTTTTCGGCTTAGGTCATGATCTCATGGTTTGTGAGATCGAGCCCTGAGTTGAGCTCTGCCCTGACACAGCATAGAGCCTGCTTGGAGTTCTCGCTCTCCCTCTCTCTGCCCCTCCCCTGCATATGCTTGCTCCTGATCCACTCTTTCACTTACTCTCTGTCTCTCTCTCTCTCAGAATAAATAAATAAACAAACAAAAAAAAAAGGAATTGGAGGGGCGCCTGGGTGGGTGAGTCAGTTTATAGTCTGATTTCAGCTCAGGTTATGATCTCAGGGTTCATGGGTTGGAGCCCTGCACTGAGCTCTGTGCCGACAATTTGGAGCCTGGAGCTTGCTTCGGACTCTGTGTCTCCCTCTCTCTCTGCCTCTCCTCCACTCATGGTCTGTCTCTCAAAATAAATAAATGTTAGGGGCACCTGGGTGGCTCAGTCAGTTAAGCCTCTTGCTTCGGCTCAAGTCAGATCTCACGTTCGTGGGTTCGAGCCCTGCGTCAGGCTCTGTGCTGACAACTAGTTCAGAGCCTGGAGCCTGCTTTCGGTTCTGTGTCTCCTTCTCTCTCTCTGCCCCTCCCCCTCTCATGCTCTGTCTCTCTCTGTATCAAAAATAAATAAAACATTAAAAAAATAAAAATAAAAAGGAATTGGACAATGATAAAATACACATTAACTGGGCACTAGGGAGGCAGGGCTTTTGCTATGTGATATTAATATCTATTTCCTCATAATAACCATAACTGTCGGACTTCTCATTGTATCTTATATAAGCAGAGCCTTAGGCACATGTTATAAGTGACTGAAAATAATCTTGGGCATTTATTAGACAGACAATTATATAGCACTCTTAAGATTTTAAGATTCTTTGAAGATTAGCAACATTTGGAGATTTCAAACAAAGCAATATGAAAAAAGCCATTTCAGTATAATGACCAAGCTTTGAGATCCTGACCCTCATTCTTGACTAAAAAATTAAATGGTAATTATTTCAAAATCTGTCTCCTGGAAATAATGACTTCATGAGGCTTTACATTTACTTTGAGCATCTATTTACATACCTGTTTCTCTGGATCACCAAACACCTTTCTTGTTAATGTCATGTTAATATCACTTTATTCTGTCCACCTCGAACACACTGGTTTCAAACCAACTCTTTTCTCTAACTTGCAGGAAAACGTTGAAGGGGAAAATTGTGACCTCTGCAAGGCAGGATTCTTTAACCTGAAGGAGAGAAACCCCAAGGGCTGCTCGGAGTGCTTCTGCTTCGGCGTTTCTGATGTCTGCGACAGCCTTTCTTGGTCCATCAGTCAGGTGCGGGTTCTCCTCCCCGAGCCAGGATTTAAGAGGCGTGCCACCTCCAGTGAGCTCTCTGGGAGCTATGTTCTTTCCCTGTAACCGCTCTCGGCAGTTAGGAATGACACTGGCATGGATCAGAGGCAGCTTGCTACTTTTAAAGTGTCACAAAAATGTCTTCCTTGGTCATGCGTTTATCCCTACATACATTTCCCTATCCAAACAACAGAATGTTATGGTATTGTAGAATGTATCAAGTTTAGTACTGGGCTGTGGGGTCAGATCTCACCCCACCTGCTCCACGCTGGTCTCAGGCCAGGAACTACATCAGGACATGAGGTCATGCGGAGTTTTCTAGTTCAGAGAACCTGGTGACAGTAGGGACAACAGCAGCATAAGGATAATAGCCTCAGTTGTTCTGGGAATGGGGAGTCAGAGAGGGATGCCAAAAGGCGCTTTGGGAGGACAGTGTGGTGGCTGGGGGTTAGGGAGGGTTGCAGGGCACAGGGTTCATCCATGGTAACCACCTCGCCTCCCCCTGGCCATCCAGGAGACTGGTATTCAGGGAGGGCTTGGGGGAGTGCTAGTCCCTGACTCGCCTGCCCCTCCCTTCCTCCTCCCTCCCTCCCTGGCAGGTTGAGAGGACTGGGAGTCCCAGTCAGCACCCAGGAATGAAGGTGGATCCCTGTGGCCACCATGCTGGTGTGATGACAAATTGGGAGGATAGGATCTGGAGATTTATATTTATATACTTTTCAGCTTTTTGGTAAAAAGCAAGAAGCAATGATGAAGAAATCAGAGTTAGGAAAAGACATTTTGTTTGGTGCATTTATATTAAGGTCTTTGCTATTTATTTTTTAATCTAAAATATATGTCTGTAGCCTTGACAACTTTGCTCATCTACTTGCTTATAATTGATCTGGATTTGAGGAGAGTTTGACTCATTCTCAGATTTTCTCAGCCCTTTGACAAGTAGAAGGGTCATGGGTCATGTGGTTCTGTGACCACAGTGTATTAGCTCCATCCCTGGTTAAGCTTTCTGGGACTGTTTCTTCACCATGAGGATTTCTGGGTGAAATCGAAGGTGACTTCTATTTCATATTCCGAAATTCTGAATCTTTTTTTAAGGTGAAAGATATGTCTGGCTGGCTTGTCACCGACCTGATCAGTCCAAGCAAGGTCCCATCTCAGCAAGACGCGCTGGGTGGGCGTCATCAGGTCAGCATCAACAACACGGTGGCCATGCAGAGGCTGACTTCCAAGTATTACTGGTTGGCCCCGGAGGCCTACCTCGGAAATAAGGTAGGCCCATCGCCAGAAGTAACATCTTGGGCAAAGATCTCAAGGCACATTGAGAAAGAACTTAACTTGGCAATTTAAGTCGTCTTATGGTCACTTGAGGGTTTGACAGACAATTAGACAGCATTTACTTACACCTGCCTGACCCACATGGTCTTGCTTATCCTTGCTTGACTTTATTACATCATTAAATTATGAACTTTGTTCTTGGCCATATCGGTCATAAGCAGTCTGTTGTAGGTTGTAGGAAGTCTACAGATTTGGATGATCTGGGAATAGACTCAGTGGATCTGTCTCAGTCACTCGAGCTTGGTGTTCACCTTCACCATGCGCTCAGTTTGTTTTAAAGTAATGGTATGTTGGGGTGCCTGGGTGGCTCAGTCAATGGAGTCTCCGAATCTGGCTCAGATCATGATCTCACAGTTTGTGAGTTCAAGCCCCACGTTAGGCTCTGTGCTGGCAGCTCAGAGCCTGGAGCCTGCTTTGGATTCTGTGTCTCCCACTCTCTCTGTACCCCACCCCCCACTCCTGCTCTGTCTCTCTCTGTGTCTCAAAAATAAATAAACATTAAGAAAATTTATTTAAGTAAAAAAAAATGAAGCAATGGTATGTTTCATCGTAGTACAGGTCTTGTAGCTTGGTAAGCTTCTGTTTCATTTGTTGGTTATATTTTAATTTTAGAATTTGTTTTACTTAGATTTGGGTTAGAGTAGTATTTATTTTGAAAATGATTTCTTTTTTCTCATCAAATTATAATCCTGGAAGATGTTCTCTCTTTATAATGGTGATCTTATTACCAAATGTCAATGATTTCTTTTTTCCTGTTAAGATCACCTTTTCGTTCTATGGCTCAAAGACTATAATTCTGAATGTGATATTATTGTAACATTCCTGTCACAATGAGAATCTCTACTTTATATGAAAGGAGATGACCAGGAAGAGAAACCTTCTTCCAGTTGATGAGACAAGTTCCTTTTGTTTTCCTCTAAGTAGGGATGTGAGATCAGAATGTTGGGGCTATTGTCATGGATTTCACTCCTAAATCCTAGAGGATTTAAGTGAAGTACATGTGTACTGTGTGATTCACAGGAGTTTATTCGTGCTAATTAACCTGAGGGAGGTCTCTAAGAAGGAGTGCATCTTCTGTCCATTAATTTTTTTTAATGTTTATTTATTTATTTATGTATTTATTTTTGAGAGAGAGAGAGAGACAGACAGACAGAGCATGAGTAGGGGAGGGGCAGAAAGAGAAGGAGATGCAGAATTTGAAGCAGGCTCCAGGCTCTGAGTTGTCAGCACAGAGCCCGACGCAGGACTTAAACCCACGAACTATAAGATCATGACCTGAGCTGAAGTCGGACGCTGAACCCACTGAGCCACCTAGGCACCCCATCAGTCCATTTAAATTATGTCCTTCATTGGGGCGCCTGGGTGGCTCAGTCAGTTATGCGTCCAACTTCAACTCAGGTCATGATCTCGCAGTTCATGAGTTCGAGCCCCATGTCAGGCTCTGTGCTGTTAAGCTTCAAATACTCTGTCTCCCTCTCTCTCTGCCTCTCTCCTGCACTCACTCTTTCTCTCTCCTTCAAAAATAAATAAACATTAAAAAAATTATATCCTGCAGTTTGGCAATATTGATTAAACAAACTATTCTTATAATATGCTTTCTTTTTACTGGCTTAATGTGAATTTCCTTCCATATTATGGCCACCTGGATGCCTTGTAGTCTGGTTGTTTCCCAATGGGTCCTACCACCACTTCCTCTTCCTGGGGAGCTGAAATCATTTGCCCTCGGTGTTCATTCTTGCTTACATGTTTCAGCTGACTGCTTTTGGTGGATTCCTGAAGTACACAGTGTCCTATGATATTCCAGTGGAGACGGTGGATGGTGACCTCATGTCTCATGCTGATGTTATCATCAAAGTAGGTGCTCTCACACTGCTTTGCTATAGAGCTTAGGGGCTTAGTTGGGTGATGGGTTTGTGACTCTGAGTGGCTAAGAGGGGCTCTGGTAGCAAGGAGCACACAGCGAGGTGGCTGTTCAGTGCTTTGCCTGATCTGGAAACTGACCAGACAGTGAGTGTTGTCTTTGGGTCCATTTCCGAAATTGCCTGAGGACAGCATGTGTGGCTCTTCCCTGGATCCTTGAAACTGACACATCATTTCACATGTAAAAGGGAGACAGGTGTTTGCCTTGATTTTGGAACTACCTTGTCAGCCATTTGAGTCCCTCTGTCTCCTCCTGCCACATTGGCTCCCATACAAATGGTTAGGCAGTAGCACTTGGCAGTGTGGGGACAGGAGATACAGTGCCATTTTTGTTCTCAGCCTCTGTCCCTAATCCTGTATCCACATTCTCCTCCTCCCCTGTCACAAAAATGCCCAGCTCAGCCTCCCCAGAAGCTTTCTCAAAGGTGAGAAATTGCTTCAGTTTCTAGTCTGCACCTTTAATGATCCAAATCTCCCTGTCCAGCCTATGGCGAGTGGGAACAGTGTAACATAAAGCATTTTTGTGAATGGCAATTTATAAAAAGCTAGAGGTATTCTTACATAGTTTTCCTACTTTTGCTCTTCAGTTAAAGATTAGGGGTGTCAAGGAATACAGTAGTGCTGATGCATCAGGGCACATGTACCCCAATGTTCATAGCGGCACTTTCAACAATAGCCAAATCATGGAATGAGACTAAATGTCCATCACCTGATGAATGGATCAAGAAGATGTGGTTTATATATACAATGGAGTACTACATGACAATGAGAAAGAATGAAATCTGGCCATTTGTAACAATGTGGATGGAACTAGAGGGTGTCATGCTAAGTGAAATAAGTTAGGCACAGAAGGACAGATGTATGTTTTCACTCATAAGTGGAACAGGAGAAACTTAGAGGACTGTGGGGGAGGGAAAGGGGGAAATAGTTGGGGAGAGGGAGGGAGGCAAACCATGAGAGACTCTTGAATACTGAGACCAAAATGAAGGCTGATGGGGGTAAGGGGGAGGGGAAGGGAGTGATGGGCATGGAGGAGGGCACTTGTGGGGATGAGCACTGGGTATTACATGGAAACCAACTTGACAATAAACTATAAAAGAAGAAAAAGTAAAAAAAAAATAAAAAAGATTAGGGCATGGTGTGCCTGGGTGGCTCAGTTAGTTGAGTGTCCGACTTCAGCTTGGGTCATGATCTCATGGTTCGTGGGTTCAAGCCCCGCATTGGGCTCTGTGCTGACAGCTCAGGACCTGGAGCCTGCTTCAGATTCTGTGTCTCCTTCTGTCTCTGCCCCTCCCCCATTCCATGCATGCTCTCTCTCTTTCTCTCTCTCTTTTTCTCTTAAGTACAAATAAGAACATTAAAAAAAAGTTTAAAAAAAGACTAGGGGTGTCAGATTGATTGCTTTGAGGAAAATTGTGGGCAAATATATGCCTTTTCTTTTCTGAGATTCCAGGGAAGGACCCATCTTTAGATTTACACTCTGAATCCCTCTGAAGGGGATGCACTGAAACACCTTTCCTCTGATCGTTCTGGACCAAGAGCTATAGACACTATTGCATGTTTACCCTGAGAACCTAAGCACAAATAAAAGGCATGTTGCTGAATACAAATTTGCTTTTACTTTTAGACCATGAGGTTGAATTATAAATATATTTGCTCTTGTTTTAAATCTTAGGGAAATGGACTCACTTTAAGCACCCAGGCAGAGGGCCTGTCATTACAGCCCTATGAAGAGTATTTGAACGTGGTCAGACTTGTGCCAGAGAACTTCCGAGATTTTCATAACAAAAGGGAGATAGATCGCGACCAGCTGATGACTGTCCTGGCCAACGTGACACATCTCTTGATCAGAGCCAACTACAATTCTGCAAAAATGGCTCTTTACAGGTGGGTATTGAATAAGACGGAAAGGTCTTGGTGAAGGTATTTTAATCTTGTCTTCATCTGTTAGTATGCATTTGAAACATAATAAATTTTACTTGATTATTTTAAGGGCACACCTAATGGAAATGTCGTAAAAATATTTTTATGACTATAATATTATGGGAGATGAGAATAGTTGTCCAAGACAACTGTGTCTCAGCTAGGAGATAGTCTTGATGGCAGGATCAGGACTTTCAGGGTGGTTTTCTGAGAACTTCCTGACAACTTCCTAGACCATCTTGGGTCTAGTTTTCACACTCCCAGTGTTAACACTCTAATTTTGCTGTCTATTTAAGCTAATGTTCCCTTCTTTAGTCTTTTTATTGCTTCTAGAAGGTCAATTTCTGGCACTGCTGGGCTAAGTGTAAATATTGGCTACAGCTAAAGCAAACACAGAATTATATATTTAAGGACAATCTCGGTATTCAAGGTAGGATGATTGGATACATTCATCCTTCTGAAATGCTTCACCTCAGACTGGACACCCTCAGACCCTTCTGGGCAATCACACACCTTTCCACCAACTGTTGCAAAGGCCTTCCAGCGAATACTGATGGCTTGCAGAAAGCATATCGGTGTGAAAATCTTTAGTTACTTAGAAAAGCCACATCCCCTTTTTACTTGAACAAACCCTTTTTAAAAATCCACCTTCAGGTATTTGCAGGTGGGTGTCTAAGTCACGTGATGACCTCTATCTATTGGTAGGTTGGATTCTGTCTCTTTGGACACAGCCAGCCCTAACGTGATAGACCTGGCACTGGCCACAGAGGTGGAACACTGCGAATGTCCCCAAGGCTACGCAGGGATCTCCTGTGAGGTAAGGCTCCTCTTCTGCCCTTCTTGTCCCCTTTCTGTCCCCTTCCTGTCCCTTTCTTGTCCCTTTCCTTTTGTTCTTTCCTAAGGGGAAAAAAGCACATTGAAGATAATATAATGACCCACATTTGCATTTTAGCTTTATAAACTTAAGGTTTGGCTCAGACTTTTGGAGGCTATAGGAATATTGGCAATCACAATGTTTAAAGAAATTGGGCACCTCTTCCAGGGGGCTCCTCGGGTACCTGGAAATGCTGCGACTTAAGTGTACCCCACCCCCTTTGTCATCTGGAAGGTTGCATGCCATATTTTGCATTTCTCAGGAGGATTGAACTTGATTGTATCTGAATGTTTACTAATCACCAGCATGCAACCTAGAAAGCACTAGGTGAGCCAGGCCCATCTTGAGACATTTTATGGCCCCCAGCTTTGTTAACCTAGGTGAACTCCACCTCACAACGAAGGGTAAGAAAATGCACTTGTAATCAGTCATCACTAAAAGTAATCTGTTGGTTAAAAAAAATTTTTTTTTAAATATATTTTGAAACTCTTTGGACATAAGTATTGGTAATAACTCTCCTGCGGAGAACTCTCTATGTATTGGGCACTAGCCTAACGTCTTTCTGTAGGAAAGAGCTAGCAAGTAGTCGTATCAGGTTTCAAGTTCATGCGTGCTGTTAACCACCACACAGTTCTGTCTCTCCCATGTTCAAGACTGACTATAGTTATGAACATTTGTCATTGGCTGTGATTTTTTTGGCAATCATTTTTACAAAACGAGAACATTGTATTTATGATTCGTTTTTATGAATCTTTATCAATTATAAACTTTGCAGTTAATAAAACTGGCCTGTGCTTCATGATGTCAATATTTAATTAAATATCTCTATTGTTATTTTAAATTTTTTGCAGCATTGTTTCTTTTTTGACCCAATGAACTTTTTTTTTTTTAATCTAAGGCATTTATTTTTAGGCCAAGAACATATCTGTAGGTCCTAATTCCTGTGTAGTTAATACTTAATGGGTAAAGGACTTTAAGGCTACCTCACTCATAGAGTATGGGATGCAGGACGAGGAAAGCTGGCAGATAGAGTAAAAGCCTGGCCCAGGTAGACCAAGAGGGGGCAGCAATGAGCAGGTGCGGCTAGAGAACCGTAAGTCCCCTGGGTTTGGAGGGAAAAGTACCGACCTGTATAGGATGACTGCTCAAGCTAGTGAGTGCACAGAGCTTAACGCATATATTTCAGTTTTTTGTCAGGCAAAAGAACTCATTCTCTAATCAGAAGCTGACGGAAGGAATCGGACAGCTATTGGTGGGGAATGAAATTCTTTTTTTTTTTTTTAAGTTTATTTATTTATTTTGAGAGAGAGAGAGAGAAAAAGAAAGCACAAATGGGGCAGGGGCAGAGAGAGAGAGAGAGAGAGACGCAGAATTCCAAGCAGACCATCAGCACAGAGCCCAATGCAGGGCTCAAGCTCACAAGCCTTGAGATCATAACCTGAGCTGAGATCGAGAGTCGGACGCTTAGCTGCCTGCACCACCCAGGCACCCCTGGGAATGGAATTC
This sequence comes from Suricata suricatta, assembly GCF_006229205.1. Lineage (NCBI taxonomy): Eukaryota > Metazoa > Chordata > Mammalia > Carnivora > Herpestidae > Suricata > Suricata suricatta. Next base: position 55,130,004 of record NC_043713.1, on the reverse strand, counting down.
TTGATGGCACTGCAGCGACCACACAGACCCCAGGCAGCCCCTCCTCAGTGCCCCCCTGTAGCCTAGCCCATTGTCCTTGAGGAGAGTATGGCTCCGTGGAGGTGTTAGGGGACATCCTCAAGGTCAGTGCGAATGAATGCATGTATGTCTTATTTACATAAAGAAAATATAATTTTAATACTTTCTGCAATAAAAATGAAATCCATATTCCTCCTCCATGGCCCTGCTGGCCTCCAAAGTAATCACTCCCCAGTCTGTACTCTGAACCTGTTTTGTGTCTGGTGTGGCCCCGGGCCACCCTGTGGCCGCTGGTCTGCATGATGTATCACTCCACTGGCACAGCGGGCCTGGTGTCTAACTCTTCTGTGTTCCAGATTTCACGTCTATAAAATATTTCTCAGAGTCCTCATGAGGATTTCATGGATGACTGTGTCCGGGGTGGCCCCCTGCTCCTCACAGGCAGGGGATGGCACCCTGGGTAACTCGGAAAGCACACCTGTAATGTTTGCTCAATTAAACTGATGCGCTTTGACACAGACCTACCCTTGAACACTTTGATGGTAACATTTAGTGAATTTTATGCAGAAGAAAGTAAAATCAAGTCGAGAGGAAAATGTCCTCTTGATTGAAACACTGGTTAAGTGGCTGAGTGTTATGATTTCTAATAATGCTGCAGCAGAATGCCACTGAAGTGCATATATAGCCACTAGGTTTGGGTGTCCGTGCCTCTACCTTTAAAAAGAAGTGAGGGAAATGGGTGATGGGCATTGAGGAGGGCACTTGTTGGGATGAGCATTGGGTGTGGTATGTAAGTGATGAATCAGGGGAATCTACCCCCCAAACCAAGAGCACACTATATACACTGTATTTTGCTAACTTGACAATAAATTATATATAAAAAATTTTTAATTAAAAAATTAAAAATAAATGCAAAGAAGGAAACAATAAAAACAGAAATAAGAAACTGGGGTGTGGTGATGGTTGCACACTTTGGTAAGTTTACTAAAAAATTCATTGAACTGTACCTTTAACATGGGTGCATTTTAGGGGTGCCAGGGTGGCTCAGTTAATTAAGCGTCCAATATCGGCTCAGGTCATGATCTCGCAGTTCTTGAGTTTGAGCCCGCATTGGGCTCTGTGCTGACAGCTCGGAGCCTGGAGCCTGCTTCGGATTCTGTGTCTCCCTCTCTCTCTGCCCCTCCCCCACTCACACTCAGTCTCTCTCTCTCTCCAAAATAAATAAACATCTAAAAAAATTTTTCTTAAATGGTGCATTTTTTGGCACATAGATGAAGCCTCGATAAAGAAGTTTGAGGGAAGAAGAGAAGTAAGTTTCTTTACTTACGGAAAATGGAGCCAGTGTATTGGAAAGAAGATGAGGGTGCTTGGGTGGCTCAGATGGTTAAGCACCCCAATCTTGATTTTAGCCCAGGTCACTATCTTGCGGTTTCCTGATTTCGAGCCCCATGTCAGGCTCTGCGCTGAGAGCTGGGAGGTGCTTGGAATTCTGTCTCCCTTTCTCTGTGCCCCTCCCCGACTCGTGTTCTGTCTCTCTCTGTCTCTCTCGATAAATAAATAAACTTTGAAAAATAAAAAAAATTAATAAACGGTGATGATTTGGATAATGTCTGAGGTTCCCTTCCCTCTTTTGCAGTCGTGCGTCCCTGGCTATTACCGCGTGGATGGAGTACTGTTTGGAGGAATTTGTCAGCCCTGTGAATGCCACGGCCATGCAACTGGATGTGATATCCACGGTGTTTGCTTTGTGAGTCTGTTCCCAAAAACCTCGAGTGCCCCCTCCTACCCTCCCCAAAGTCATCTGCTGTGCAGAAATGCTTCTAAAAAATTGCTTCCTCCACAGGAGATTATCCCTGCCCTTGTAGACTCCAAAGGACATTTGCAGACTTCAGTTCCTGTCATAAAATGTTTCCTGCTCCCCCCACAACACACTCTTTTTGGAAAAAAAAAAAAATAAAAAACTACTTTGGTGAAACAGAAAAGGGATATATAATTTCACTGCAGGATTTTTTTTTATTAGAACAACAAATTTACTTTGTAAGATTATAAAGCAATATAAAGGTAGAAACTATTATCTGCTGATTAAATAAAAAGGATCAGGTCTTTTACATGAAAATGCTAGTATTTCTTAACATATTACACAGTATATCATAAAAGGAATAATAAAACTTCTGATAATCACAGTCATTTGTACAATATATAATGCTTCATAGCTCAGATAAAGTCTTTGAACAAGTACTTCTTTCATGTAGCATGAGTTGAAACATGGCTGGACAAATATGCAGTGAATCTTGAGAATGAACTTTGGGGCAGAGACAGGGCAAGACTTGTTTTTTAACGTCAGTCAGGAATTCTTTTAGGTTCTTTTGCCTGGAAGCCAGGCCACACTCCTGGGCTCTAATGGATTTATTGCACGTAGATGGAGTGAACACATATGTTAATGAGTGGAGTCAGATTCACCGCAGGGAAACATTCATGCTCTTTCCAAAAGAGACTGATTGAGTCCCATGGGGAGGGAAAATTAATTATCAGACCCGTCAAGATGCCCTGGATTGCTTATTCTCTCTAGAGCCTAGTTTTTCTTGATTCTGTAAGTAAAGCTTTCATTTTGTTCTTTGTTCATTTCTCTGTTCTGGGAATGTGAGTGTCTGTAGGAATTGCATGAAATGATGATTTGCACCCACACTCAGTCCCGCAGGATCAGTTTCCCAGAACTTGATGAGGTTGTTGCTTTTTCTAAAACGCCTCTGGCTTTCCGTTTGGGTTCTCAAGACCAGCCTTCCAGGGCCCTCTGCCAATAGCGGGGGGTGGTCTGCAGGCCGTGGTTGTGGCCCCAATGACTTTAGGGACAGGTGAGCTGAAAGGGTATTTGCATAGGCTTCTATTAATCTATATTTGCAAAATATAAAAATAGATACACATGTTAAAGTGAAGATGCTAATAGCACCTGGCCTTCAAGTTCTAAAAAATTTTTGGAAACCATGTTAGATGTACAGAAAGGCTCATGAAAACAGTGTAGGGAGACCCTGTGCAGCCTTCACCCTGCTTCCGCGCGTGCTCCCGTCTTGCATAACCAGAGTCTGGTGACCAAAACTAAGAGAGTCATGCTGGCATCATCTCATCCACAGACTGCAGACTTCACTTTGATGTCATCAGATTTTCCACTCGTGTCCCGTTCCTTTTCAGCGTCCAGCACTTCAGGCAGGAGGATGTGAAGATGGCGTGCCCTCTCGGTGCACACGGTCAGGGACGTGTGGTGCCCTGGTCTTCTTCCTGGGGACATTAGCCTGGGACAGCCAGAGAAGGTGGTGACTGCCAGGGTTTTCCACTGTCAGGTTATTTTTTGTTTCCAACCAAGAGAAGATGCTTTTCCTTCCCAAGGAGATGCACGTTTTCATCCTTAACATACCAGCTGCACTAACAGGGCTGTCACTGAAAGGGATGGTGACTGAGAAAGCATTAAAACAGACATACCAGCTGCACTAACAGGGCTGTCACTGAAAGGGATGGTGACTGAGAAAGCATTAAAACAGACACTTCGGGGTGGGGGCCGCCGGGGGTGGCTCGGTTGGTTGAGCATCCAACTCGATTGCGGCTCAGGATGTGATCCTAAGGTTGTGGGATTGAGCCCTGTGTCCGGCTCTGTACTGAGTGTGGAGCCTGCTCAAGTTTCTCTCTACCCACCTCTGCCCCTCTCCCGTGCTCATGCTCTCTCTCTCTCTCTCTAAAATGAAAAAAAAAATTGAAATTAAAAGAAAAAACTGGCCCTTAGTAGGTTTTTTAGCAGAACTACATAATGGCTTTCCCAAAGAAAAAGAAAATCCTATCTGGCCCTTTGATCAAAGAAATAATATCATAGCCATTATTCAAGTGGACATAATCAAGTGTATGTTAATAAAACTAGTTATTTTGCATAATACTTTGAGCTCAGCTATGTAGCCATTTACCAAGGCCAGCTCCATTTTGAATTAATTTGGGTTAATTATCAAAATCAAGGTCATATGGGGGTGGGGAGAGAAAAAAAAGAGTAAGACAGTCCTACCAAAATGTCGCCCAAGGACCAATAGCCTGTACATCACCAGGGAGCTCTGGTGGAAATACAGAACTCAGGCCTGATGTCACATCACCTGAGTCAGAACATTTAACCCAGGTGATTTGTAAACAGTTCAAGTTTAGAAGCCCTAATCTAGGATAACCCTAACTAAAACTGATGAAAGCCAGTTTAAAAGGATGTACTACAAATATTTATAGTCCCAAATTAAATTTAACATATGGGAAAACTTTTATCAGCCTCAGAAATTGTAGAGCAAAGTATGTAGTTTAGAAACCAAAAATGTTATTTAAATTGTTAAATGAGAGATGGCCAGATGGTATGTACAGTGAGCAGGTCTCTGAGAAGGGCGGTAAAGGGAAATGACGGCAAAGTTGGACCCAGAGGGGGAACCTGGGGCACGTGAGCGTAGGCAGGGGTGGGTAGAGACCATAGGAGAAAGCTCCGGGTGGCATCAGCACAGGGATGGGGGTCATGGAGGGACCTGGGGAGACTGAGTCACAGGAAGAGAGGATCTTGGGAAGGAATGCTGAGAATAGGCCCAGCTTTCTCTTGAGCCATGCATTTGATCCCGTGCTCAGTGTTGCTTCCCACCTGGCCCCACTGTGCCCATCTTCTTTCTCCTGCATACCTGGGGTACGTGTGACTCAGAGTAATTCTCCCCTCTAAAGAGAGGTTTTCAAAAGGAAATAAGTCCTTCATATTTGTCCTGTATTCATCATTTCTGATGCTCTTGAATCCTTGGTATAAATCCAGGATCTTATCTGGCTCCATGTTTCCGCCCTCTGCAGAGTTGTTTTTAAGCATTTCTTCAGTGTGAGCCTGAGACAAATTCTCTCCTGTTTTATTTACCTGAGAAAGGCTTTCTTTTACTTACAAGTTGGAAATAGGTTTTTGCAGATTTTTTTCCACTACTTGAAAATTGTTCTGTTTGCTTATGGCTTGCATTTTCTCAACTGAAAAATTGGTAGTAATTTTTATCAATGTAATTCTCTGTGTTGTCTTTTTTTCTCTGCCTGATTTTTAGGTTTTCCTTCTTACGAATCACATTTGGTTTCTGTTTGTTTGCTTTTTTTTCATATGCAGTGGTTATTATCCTGCATTAAAAAAAAAACAACCCTTGGACGCCTGGGTGGCTCAGTCAGTTAGGCGTCCGACTTCAGCTCAGGTCATGATCTCACAGTCCAAGAGTTCGAGCCCTGCATCAGGCTCTGTGCTGACAGCTGGGGCCTGGAGCCTGCTTTGCGTTCTGTGTCTCCCTCTCTCTCTCTGGCCCTCCCCTGATCACACTCTTGTCTCTGTCTCTCAAAAATATATAAACATTAAAAAAAATAAAAGATAAATAGAAAATCCTTATTTGGAAGTCATTTTTAATTTATGCAAAAGTTGTGGGAATTAAAATAGTACTTAGAGCTCCTACTGTTTACCAAGATTCACCTATTGTTAATGGTTTCCCCTTTTACTGTATTATTCTCATTATCTGTTTATCTAATGGTAATATTTTTTCTAATACAAAGTTGTATACACTATGCTCTTTTATCCCTAAATACTTTAGTGTGTATGTCCTGAGAAAAAGGATTTTCTCTGACATAACCATAGTACATTATAAACTTCAATGAATAGAACATTAATATTCTACTTTTTCTACTCTACCATCCATTTTTCCATTTTGCTGGTTGACTCAGTTATGTCCTTTAAAGCACTTTTTCCTCCATTACAGGCCCCATCTAGGATCTGGTATCGCATTTTATTCTGTCTCTTCAGTTTCCTTTAATCTGAAATACTTCCACAGCATTTCTTTGTCTTGTATGATGATGGCACCTTGAAGAACACAATCATTTTTCAGAAAATAGAATGCCCCTTATTTGGGCTTCTTCTCTTGTTCTTCTATGAATAGATTCAAGTTACACATTTCAGGCGAGAACACTTAATTAGTGATGCGGTGGGGTTCTCGGACCCACACGCGGAAGCCCACGGTGTCCACTGCCCCTCGCTGGCGGTGGTAATGACACAGGCCAGGGGTTAGTCAGTTCCTCTACTATTTTTTACCGTTCTTTTCTTTTGTAATTAATGAGCAGCTGGAGGGAGACACTTTTAAGACCATGGAAATATATTCATCTTCAAATTTTCCCCTTAGATTTAGCAGTTGCTGATGATTCTTGCCCCACCGGCACTTACCACGATGTTTGCAAAAGGGTAGCTCTCCAACTCCAGCACTCCCCGCCCTCATGCCTACAGGGTGGCACACAGCCTCCGCTGTAAGCAAGAGCCCCGCCCCCTTTCTCACGTTTACTGATCTACTTACTAATTATCTCACTGGACTCATGGATCCAAATTTTCCCAGATTTGACTAGTGGAAGCATAACCAGTAGGCTTTTTTTTTTTTTTTTTTTTGAGAGAGAGAATGAGAGAGAGAGAGAGAGCAGGGGAAAGGGGGCAGAGGAGAAGAGAGAGAGAGAGAGAGAGAGAGAGAGAGAGAGAATCTCAAGCAGGCTCCACTCCCAGTGCAGAGCCCAATGTGAGGCTCGAACCCACAGCTCTGGGATTGTGACCTAAGCAGTAACCAAGAGCCAGAGGCTTAACCAACTGGGCGCCCCTACCCAGTAGTTTTTGCTTGCATGATAAAGATTGTGCATTGTTAAGTTTGTAGATCTTGTTGCCTTCTTTTAAAGAACATCAAAGTTTGTTTGGGCAGGCAGTTGAATGACCATAGGTCAGTTTGATTGTTTCAAGGTTTGTGTTTAAGTTTTGTTAGGGTGGGTCTAAAATAGCCTCTATTATAGGGCAGGTTTAACCCTACTGCAAATGAGTTTTTCTTCTGCGGTCTCTGCTGAGCATTCTGGGTGTTTAACAGAGACTCCGCATACTGGCCCTTTGCAATTCTTGTGTCCCTGGGCTCTGCGTGACTTGTGAATTTTTCACCTGGCCTCATGGAAACTCACACATGAGAAGTTTAGTGTGCAGTAGCTCTTTGAAGGGGTCTCCCGTGTGGATTTCTGGAGCTCTTATTCTGTGAAGCTCCGATTCTCTGCCCAAACTCCTGCAGTTCCAGCCTCCCCGTGGTCTGACCTCTGTCTCCTCAACTCAGCAAAACCGCCTCTTGCCCACCCTGTCCCCTCCCCACAACTCCCTGCTAGCTTGGCAAGTATCTCTGGGCAGAAAGACATATGGTCGTGGGGTCGGCCCAACGCCCCCACTTCTCTCAGGTCTTTCTGCACCCCTCTGTGGTCCAGTGTCAGAAAGAAGTTGTTCGCTATGTCTTACTCCAGTTTTCTAATTCATTCCTACAGAAGGACGGGCAAGTCTGGGAGCCATTCCTCCAACACGGGCAGAAGTGAAAGCTTCTCATTTATACAGATGATGCAAATTACATTTTGTTATTCATTTATCTGGAAACAGGCATCCCTTCCTCATGTGACAGAGTTTGGTGACGTGTTTGAGCATTTGATCTTTTTGTTTTTACATTCTGACTTCAAGTTGTCTGTAGATGAATCACAGAATTCTTTAAGGAGACCTGAACTGAGTCTTCTACTCATTCTTGTGTTCCAGGCCTGCAAGCACAACACCACCGGGGCCCACTGTGAGCAGTGCCTGCCTGGCTTCTACGGGCTGCCTTCCCGAGGGACTCCGAGGGACTGCCAGCGCTGTGCCTGCCCCCTCTCCACAGCCTCCAACAAGTAAGCCTGGCAACTCCGCCGGGGGACCCCGCCCGGCATGACCAGAGTGTCCATTCAGATGTGCGCTGATGTCTTCAGAGCCAGACTGTGTGTGTGAGGAGTGTGATTACCCAGTGGTAATTAAGTGGGATTAAAGATGGAAAGGTGGATTCTCTTTTTTTTTTTTTTTAGAAAAAGAACAAGTTTGGTCTATTAAATAAGAAGAGTTATGTGATGGCAAGGATATATGTATAATTTTGTTCCTCTAGGTCTAACGTTACTCATTAATTCTTTCAATGTATATTGTACATGCCTGTGGGTAGGCTAGGACGTATAAGGTACACAGAAATGAATACGACCTTGTTCTTGGCCTTAAGCACTTTTTAATATAATGACCAAAATACGTAAATAGGAGGCTCATTGAAAATGGGCGGAACTCATTTAATGATTCAACTGATATGTAGTAAGTGCCTGCTGAGCATCACGGGAGGTGCTCGGGTGTCAGTGTGTTGTGGTGACCGCTGGTCCCACTGGACACACAGCATGGTCATTACTCAGTGGAGGTATGTCCACCGTCAGGAGAGTGTGAATCTGCCAGGAATGCTGCGCAGGAAGCCCTTGATCTGAGGCTTGAGGATGAGAAGGAATTTGAAGGCCGCAGAGAAGGGCCTTCTGGGCAGGAGGAGCGGAGTATGCCAAGGCATGTAGCACAAAGGAGCAGATCCTGTTTGTGAAATCACAGATGGTCCTGTCACACAAAGCGCAGGGGAGGTGGAGGGGGCCAGCGGTGCACAAGGTCTTGCTCTAGGGCCAGTGGTTTGAAAACCTGTTTCTCTCTTGCTGGTTTACCCTTTGGGACTCTTCTTTCCCCCTTGACCCAGAGAACTCCCCCTGGGGATTTTTATTTGAAACTCCATTGTGCAAAACAGATCCACCCAGGGCTACTCTGATGAAGTAGTGGGAGACTCTCAGCTGCCCCCAGCCTCCCTTCACAGGTCCCCCAAAACTCGGAACAGGGGTGGAAGGGACCTTCGTCAGTAGTGGGGGTCCTTTGGAGAAGGTTGAGGGGCCGTCATGTACAGGCTAGAGCTCACTCTTGGCCAGTGTGGGCAGGGCCCTGAGACAGGCAGACCGGTGGCAGGGAGCCCAGAACAAGTCAGGGACAAGCAGGAACAGGGAGCACTGAGGTGGGCTGCATGGTTGGGGGCCGCAGTTCCTTCTGCAGTGAAGACCTTGTGAAAGTCTGTAAGGAGTGACAAAAGAGGAGCATTGTATTTTTATTTAAAATTTTTTCATGTTTATTATTTGAGAGAGAGAGAGGAAACAAGCCGAGGAGGGGCAGAGAGAGAGGGAGAGAGAATCCCAAGCAGGCTCCATGATGCCAGCATAGAACCCAAAGAGGGGCTCGAACTCATGAACCGAGAGATCATGACCTGACCTGAGAGCAAGAGTCAAGACACTTAACCAACTGAGCCACCCGGGGAACCCCTAGAAGACAAGCACTTTAAATGTTTAGAAATTCTTCACCACCTATTGGAAAATTGTGTTAACCTGTAATGCACTGACAGTTTCAGCCCTACATGCCACCTAGAAGATGGGGAAGAAGTGGTCTGTGACCAGTGCGCCCCGGGATACGCAGGAGCTTGGTGCGAGAGGTACTCTGTGTGCATCCCTCAACTGATTTCCAAAAAGTTTCCTCAAACTTTTTTTAATTCAATATCAATGATAATGTGTTTACTTTTAAATGTATAGCTAAGTGTGATTTTAGAGCTTTGGAGTGTAATTATTATTTCACAGTATGCCAATTAAAAAACTCGTGTGAAAAACTCCCTGGGAAATTTTCAAGAGCGGCATTCAGTCTCCTTGAGCGAATGTGAGTTCTCATCAGGGACAATAGACACAGCGAGGAGCCAGTGTTTACTGCTGACACATCAAAACGTCCCTTTACTCTGGCCAGTTTCATAGGTGAGGGGTGGCTTGATTTAATAGCTGTCCTCTGGCGCCGGAAAGCCTGTCTTTTCCCACATGTGTCAGTGCCCGGCTCTGGCTAATGTCCCTAGGAGAGCCACACCACACCCGTGGCCCACAGGTCCAGTTGACTGGGGCTGAGTGCACACCCACACGGATTTATGGCTCATTCTTGTGTTCACAGCGAGCAAGGAAATCTGAATGCCCGAACGTGGCATTGCCCTGCTCCACAATAAATCTTATATAAAAAAAGTCTGTCTGACTTATTAGCCATTCAGAGAATCCCTGGATGGTGGGGTCATGTTTAGAGTGATGGCATTCATTTGGACCCCTCTTTCAATCTTTTTGCAGATGTGCAGACGGTTACTATGGAAACCCAACAGTGCCTGGGGAATCCTGTGTTCCCTGCAACTGCAGCGGCAACGTGGACCCCTTAGAGGCCGGTCACTGTGACTCTGTCACGGGCGAGTGCCTGAAGTGCACTGGGAACACCGCTGGCGCCCACTGCGAGAGGTGCGCCGACGGCTTCTACGGGGATGCTGTGACAGCTAAAAATTGCCGCGGTGAGTGTGTGGGCTGTGAAGACAGAGCCGTCACTGGTCGCCGTGTGGTCTCCATCCATCTACTTACATGTGTCACAAATGATCACTTTATCGGTGTCTGTGATAATGCCAGTGTAGACCCAAGACCTAGTCTTCCCTGCTTGCCCTCCCTTAGCTCGATCAGTTCCTATAAAGGAGGTCAGATGGTCTAGGTGCCCTTCCCCCGGAGGAGGCGGTAGCACTGGACAGAGTGCCAGCACTGCTCTTGGTGACCGCAGCGAAGGCAGAGCAGTGTCAAAGCCTGGTGTTTGTGAGGACAGGCTGAGTGGTCTCATGAGTCAGATGGGATTTCAAGATACAGGGAAGACTCTAACCCTGGAGTCTCAGAGGTCCGTGCCTGAACTACCAACTCTCATGCTGCTCTGCAGGGCTGTGTCCTTCCCGACATTACGGATCACTTACAACTATTCACTAAAGAGGAAAGAATTTCATATGCCTGAGATGACCAACTTGTAGCCCCAGGGCTAATCCAGCCCTCAGATTTTTATGCACAGCTCTTGAAGGCGTGAAAGAGGAAAAAAATGGCAATTTTACATCATTTTGATGATTTCCTGTATATGTCCAGTCCTGCTATGCTATTACAACATGGGGACACAAGAGGGTGCTAGCGATTCGGAAAAGATATTTTCCCAGGCAGGAAAGGCTTTGTAGCCTTGGCCCAGTCAACTTGACCTTCAGCAGCAAGGCCACCTTGATTGGTTATCCTAGGAGGATAATTATGATAACTTATATTTGTATAAAGCTTCAAAGTTTACAGGATGCTTTCACTACACTCATTCCTTTTCTTTTCATCTTTACTGTAAACCTTGATGATTCATTCTTTTGTTCATTCGTCATTTATTCAGCAGTTCCTGTACTAAGTATTGTCATAGGAGTTGGAAAAATTATGACCCAGGTCTATGGAAGAGCTACATGTGATGGTGTGGAGGTGAAGCATAGATGTGGGTCTCGGGCTTTGGAGTCTGACTAATGCAGGTTAGAGCTCAGGATTGGTCACAACCAGCTGTGTGACACTGGGAAAATTTAGTAACTCTCTGAACCACAATTTCCTTATACAAAAAATAGACCTATATATAGACATATAGACATATAGACATAGTTATATATATAAAACAAAACTATATCTACTTATACACACACACACACATATGAGACTTTGTGAGAAGTCAGTAAGGTAACTAAGTTCTGGACATGTAATAAATGGTAGCTATTATAAATGCTAATAAAAAAAAGTACTTTTTATTATTTTTCTATAATTAATACTGTCCAGTAGAAATGTAAACAGCACATGTAATTTAAAATTTTCTAGTCACTGGGGCACTTAGGTGGCTCAGTTGGTTGAGCGTCCAGCTTCGGCTCAGGTCATAGTATCACGGTTCATGGGTTCGAGCCCCGTATCAGGCTCTGCGCTGGCAGCTCAGAGCTTGGAACCTGCTTCAGACTCTGTGTCTCTGTTTCTGCCCTTCCCCGACTTGTATGCACACTCGTGCTCTCTCTCGCTCTTAAAAATTATTTAATTTTTATTAATAAGTAAACATTTAAAAATGTTTTTCTAGTCTCCACATGAATAGATGAAATATATTTTAATAATATGTCTTATTTTGTCCAATATGTAAAAATAATATCACTTTGTCATGTAATCATATTTTTAAAGTACTAATGAGATATTTGCTTTCCTTTTTAAAACTGAGTCTTCAAATTTCAGTGCATATTTTATAGCCCATTTCAATTAGGATGCTAACTTTTCCTAAGAAACACTTGATCTGTAATTTAGAGAACATAAAATTCATAGCTGCAAAAGGAATTTACATACCCAAGTTGTTCAAATGTATTTCAAAGTTTTTCATTGTGACCAAAAAAAAATAGTCATTTTCCTTTATTATTTGTGTCTGCGTTGACAAAACTGCTTTAGTATTTTGTGTAGATAATAGGTCTTGGTGATGAACAGAAGTGGGCAAGGAGAGTCAGAACAGATGGGATCTGGATCCGGGTCGGAGCTGTTGGCCCAGGTCTTAATTTAAGAGATCTCATGGTTAGTTGCTTTGGCCACCTCCCAGGGCTCAGGAGACACGTGCACGCAGCACCAGGCAGATATGACAGGCAGGTCTCTAGGATGATAAATGACCATCCCTGGGGTGCGCACAAGCTCCATAAGGGCCCAGGGCTGTCCACGGCTGCCTCTGGGGGAAATGCCACTTGATGTGAGTCTGGAAGGATGGGTAGGAGATGCCCAGATGGGCTGGCAAGTGGTGGCAAAGTGTCATCCAGGCCGGAAGAGCAGAGTCCGGAAAGAGTGTGCTAGAAAGTAAAAGGCAGGGCGGGCCAGGGCGGGAGCCTCAGGTGCCAGGCAGAAAGCAGACGGCAACTAGTGTGGACAGTGCTGACCTGCCGAAGCTGCACCATCTGTCCCGGACTCCAGCTCACGTGAGCAGAGCTGTGCTGGAGAGTCACTCTGGAACTGCTGTGCGGACGGAGCCGACAAGAAGGCCGACAAGGCCAGAAAAGAAACCTGCTGGCAGAGTTAATGAGGGCCTCCAGCAGAGCCTTGATCATGGGGTAGAGGTGAGGACGCTCTGTGAATATTGGAGGTTGGGAGGGGGTCGGGGTTAGGACAGGCAGGCTGGTGCCCCCGCGGCTGGACTGGTGATAGAGGGACACTGTCTGGGTTCTTTCTGGTTTCCAAGCATTTATAAGTTTTATTCTTGCTTCATTTCCTCTTTCCTCAGCTTTGATGACATGAATTTTTACTATTTCTGGATATTTCACTAGAGATCCTTGTAGGCCAGGGTGGCCTTGGTGGCTCAGTTGTTTGAGCATCTGACTCATGATTTTGGCTCAGGTCATGATCCCAGGATTGTGAGATCAAGCCCGATGTTGGGCTCCACACTGGGCATGGAACCTGTTTAAGATTCTCTCTCTCTCTCTCTCTCTCTCTCTCTCTCTCTCTCTCCCCCCCTCCCCCCTCTCCCTCCCTCCCTCTCTCTCTCCCCTTCTCCCTCTGCCCCTCTCCCCTGCTCGCATACTCTCTATCTCTCTAAAATAAAACATAGTAATAATAATAGTAATAATAATAATAATAATAAAAGAAATGTTCCAGGCCTGTGATAGAATCCCTCTTAGGGACTTTCCAGATGCCCCATCTGCTAATATACTGCTGTTTTATTAGGTTAATCCCAGTGAGAATCTCAGTATTCAGTATTACTGACACGGGAATTCCTAGGAAGGTGTTGGGAAGGTATTTGGACATTCAGGCGTGCAGGAATCAGGGAAAAAATAGAGCTCGGAGACTCATCAGCTTTGGTGTGGTAGCAAAATTGGTGCTTCTGGAATGGTTTTACGGGGCAGCCATTCATCCAGCGGGGTGCTGGAACCCCACCAAACTCTCCTGTTCAAGGAACCTTATGTGAAACATGTTAGGTGGGTATCACTTTTATATCATAAGGTTCTTATGAGAATTACATTATGTATAAAGCACCTAGCAGTCAGTTATTGGCACCTCTTTTATTTTATTTTTTTGTATTTTATTTTCTTTAAAGTTTATTCTGAGAAAGAGAGAGAGAGAGAGAGAGAGAGCGCACATATGTGAGAGAGAAAAAAATTCCAGGCAGGCTCTGCACTGTCAGCACAGAGCCTGATGTGGGGCTCAAACTCACAAACTGTGAGATCATGACCTGAGCTAAAGTCACGAGTCGGAAGCTTAACCTACTGAGCCACCCAGGGCCCCTAATGACAACTATTTTAAATTAGTATTAGTATTATTAGTAGTAGTATTAATATTAGTATTATTATTAGTATAAATAAATAAACTTTACATATATTTATACACACACACATGCGCACACACACACACACAGAGGTTTTATTATTATTCAGGTATGGCAAAGCCAGCAAATGCCAGGAGGAGGGGATACATAATGCCTTGGGGGGCAGTCAGGAAGCGCCCGTGTAGGTCCGGAGGGGAAATGTGGTTTTGGAGCCTTTGTTGTGGTTTCCTCAGGAAGGAAAGGGCAAGGCAGGGTAAACGGTTCAGGATTGGCTGCTTTAAACAATTCCAGCAGGCTCTGGGGCATGGGAGCCGTCCCTAGTGGCCTGAGCGTGGCCCTGGGGTGAAAGGAAAGGAGGGATCGAGGAGGTGAAGCCCAAGTGAAGGGCAGGCCCGAGAAGGAGGCCGGTGTGGGCGCTGGATTTGCAGGCGGAAGACGTTCTGGCAGGCAAGCTATTTATTCTTTCTAGAGGCTGACCAGCCCGGGGAGGGAGGGGCCGTCTCTGCAGGGTCCACGAGGCCCCAGAGGCACAGTGGAGCTACAGGAATGGGCAGTGGTGAGTGGCGCCCCTAGTGAATCCTGGACCACTTTTACCAGGGAACACCACCTCGGTGCCTTGGCCACAGACAGTTGTGCTGCCTGTCTTCTGAGCCTCCGCCTTGCAGTGTCCTGTGTCTGCCACCACTCTGCCACACAAGTGTGCGTGGACTGTCCAGTGCTTAAGATAACTCATGAAGGTTTTCTGTTCTCCCATCATTACACCGTATGACAGATAGCGCGCATTCCCTGAGGGCAAGCGTTCATAAGTCATGTGCATTTCTGGGGTGTTTTGTCAGTGAACATGTGAAATATTTTCAGGGACTTGCATATTGACAGCTAGTCTATAAATATCAAATATTTATAGTCTATAAATATTAAACATTTATTGGAGCCATTAAATGGCATCACTTTGAGAAGGTGAGAGACTTGGTAGCTTTAAACATCAATATTATAACTGTTGGGACACCTGGGTGGCTCAGTCTCTTGAGCGTCCGACTTCGGCTCAGGTCATGATCTCACAGTTTGTGGGTTCGAGCCCCTCATCAGGCTCTGTGCTGATGGCTCAGAGCCTGGAGTCTGCTTCAGATCCTGTATCTCCCTCTCTCTCTGCTCCTCCCCTGCTTGACTCTCTCTGTCTCAAAAATAAATAACATTTTTTTTAAATTTAAAAAATAAGCATCAATTTTATAACTGTAGATAAAATTGAGATGTTTGAGGGCACTTGGGTGGCTCAGTTGGTTAAGTGTCTGGCTTCCGGCTTCAGCTCAGGTCATGATCTCTCGGTTCGTGGGTTCCAGCCCCACATCGGGCTCTGTGCTGACAGCTAGCTCAAAGCCTGGAGCCTGCTTCAGATTCTGTGTCTCCCTCTCTCTCTGACCCTCCCTTGCTTGCGCTGTCTCTCTCTGTCTCTCAAAAATAAATTTAAAAAAAATTGAAATGTTTGGTCTGAAGCAGAGTACATTAGAGCTACAAATGACTTGTGACTTAGAACAGAGAAATATGTTATGTATTACATTATGAAATGTAATATTAGCTATTTAGATTGTTATAGTGGCGCTTTAAAATATTAAATATTAAGTGTCTACATGATTGGAATGAGAGCGGGCGACTCAATTGGTTTTGAAATCTCCATTGTGTGTTTCTTATGAAAATTTGTTAATAAACATTGGTGGCTAATTTTTACAACTTGACGGAATTCGTGAAATTGGTTAAGATCATTTGCTAATTGTTATCTTCATAGCTAACGTGGTTTTTTTGTGAAATGCTTCCTTCCACCAACCCTTTTCTAGCTTACTGTTCAGAACAATACTAAACTTAAAAGGTTATTATAAAGTATTTTACTTTTATGATTTGAAACATGAATGTTTAAAAGTTTTCCTTTGGGGATTAGGGGACCTTATTATAACTGTACCCAGAAATGGGCACAAATGTGTCTCTTGTGTGTGTGTTAGCCTGTGAATGCCATGGAAAAGGCTCGCTTTCTGGTGTCTGCCATTTGGAGACTGGAGTCTGTGACTGCAAACCACATGTGACTGGACAGCAGTGTGACCAGTGCTCGGTAAGATGCCTTCTGGTCATTGTGTACAATTAAAGTATGTGTCAGCGAAGTCTATCATCGATACCTTGATGTTGGTTCCAATGAAATGGACTTCAGGACAGCCGGAAAGAGCCAACGCCCAGAACACGGCTGGTGAATGCAGTGGGTCCTCACCTGCGGAGTGTGTATTCAGTTTACAAGGGGATGGAATGATGTTGTGAACACATTATGATTCTATGAAATGCCATATGTTTGATCTGGGAAATGTCCTCATGAGTATTAGTGGCTAACTAAAATGTGTTTGTGGCTTCCACCATCCTGCCCCTCCTGTGAGACAGCTTGGCTATTATGGGCTGGACACAGGACGTGGGTGCCTGCCCTGTAACTGCAGCTCATCAGGCTCCCTGTCGGATGACTGTACGGAGGAAGGCCAGTGTCGCTGTGTGCCTGGCGTAGCTGGGGAAAAGTGCGACAGGTGCACGCATGGCTTCTACGCGTTTCAGGACGGTGGCTGTACACGTAAGCTCTGGAATTCATTATTTGAGACTGTATAGGAATTTCCAGACTTTGCTTGGAGCTCTACTTTGACTTCGAATTCTGTTATGTTCCTTTATGCTTTCCCTTTTTAACATGTAGGATTTCATACCCTTTTTTCTGTTTCCTGGTCCCTATTCTTCATTTGTCCAGAAACTCTGGTCAGGCTTTACTAATTGTTTGACCTTAGATTAGCTTTAGTTTCTTCATCTGTAAAATAGAGAAGCTAACGATAATTTCTATCCAGGAGTTGTTTTTAACGCTGGCTGTAAAGTCCTTCCCACGGCATTTAGCACATGATACATGCGCCGTAAACATTGGCTGCATCTGCTCTTCCCGCCAATGTCTGTTGCTCTGTCCCAATCCCCCTTTCCCAGCAGCACCTCCTGACAGGGAGGAACAGCCACCTCCTGGGAGACACGGACTGGTCTTGGGAACCATGAGGTCTCCGATGGGAATTGCAAGAGTGGTTTAGAATGGTTTGGGATAATTAATAAAAGGGGATGACCTGTGGCATCAGCTGGGGCCCCTTTGATCACACGGTGGTCCTGATGTGTTACAACACTATCTGTCTTCGTTGCAGCCTGTAACTGCGCCCACACGCAGCACACTTGTCACCCGGAATCGGGGGAGTGCATCTGCCCTCCTCATACTCGGGGCGCGTCCTGTGACGAATGTGAGGACGGATACTGGGGCCATGACCCGGAGCTCGGATGCCAGGTGTGCACTGCCATCTGCATATTCTTAACCGAGAAAAGCTTTGCTGGAGCAAGTTACTTTGCGTCTCTGTCATCCATATTCACTTGACCTTAACCCGGTGAACAACTCTGTGGTTTGCATTTAAAACTCAGGATGGGTTTAGGCATCAATGTGGAAGGAGCAGCACCTTTAAAGTACATCATTCTAAGTTTTCTTCAAGAACCAGCTGTGGAATCGATGGCTGGAAACCTTTATTTTGATGCCTTTAAATGTATTCTGCACATACACTATCTTCCAGGAGAAGGGCAGTCGTCACTTTATTGGAGGGTTATATCCAGTCTTCAGCGGTTCTGTTTTCTATGTAGCTTTCATCAGTTAAACTGAGATATAGTTTGTGTTTTGAAAACAGACTTGACTTTGACTTGTATGATGATGTTGACTTTCAGGTCACAGGTTGAGCCCAGGGCGCATGTGCCTCAACGGGGCACAGATGTCCAGTCACAGCCTCCCGTTGGGCTTGTGGCAAAGTGAATCCGTGGAACCACATTGAGAGAGACCCACTTATCCAGATCACTTCCCCACACTTAGTGTTCTCCTGTAATCCCAACACGGGTACATGATGAAAATGTAAAAGGTACCTTCTTATTTAGTTAGTTTGTTTCTCCAGGCCTGCAACTGCAGTGGTGTTGGGTCAGTCAGTCATCAGTGTGATGTGCTCACTGGCCTTTGTCGATGTAAGCTGGCGTTCGGTGGCCCGAGCTGCCATCAGTGCTCCCTGGGGTACAGAGGCTTTCCAGACTGCGTGGCCTGTGACTGTGACCTGAGAGGGACCTTGACAAACACCTGTGATGAAGAACAGGGTCTCTGCAGCTGTGCAGAGGAAACCGGTTCCTGCTCTTGTAAGGTAACGGCCCTGGCCTTCTGCTTTCTTCCCTCTCGCACACATCATCATGACTTTTGGGCTCTTAACTACAGTAGAGAGCATAAATGAGCATAAGTCATTCTGAAAACATGCTTGTAATCCAAAGAACCTGTATATCAAAGCGAATTTTCCCATAAGAAATAATGGAAACTCAGATGATTCATTCCACAACCCAAAAATATCCATATAAAAATGATCACAATACTGTAATATAATACAAAATAATATAGAAAATACAACATATAAAGAAAAATAAATTAACCAGCATTTATTTACCTTTGAAAACCTTCGTGCCTGGTGTAAGGGAGATGAGAGAGGGTTATTGTGTAGGACGCCTTTCACAATTACTAATGGAATCGCTGCTATCTATGAGCTCAGTGGAATCTTTTTCTTTTCATGCAACTTTAATGAGGAACCTAGCCAAGGACACTTGCTTTTGCCTCCTTTGGAGCATTTTGCAGAAATGTGACAGTGCATTGACAATAACCCACAATCCCACAGTGAGTGAGGGAGAAAGAGAGAGAGAGAGAGAAAAACCATTGGCTCAGTTGGGATCATGTGACGTTCAGTGTCACACCCTACTCATATTGCAAGACATTGATTTACCAAGTTAAAATTTGTTAGAAATATTTGCTCGTCTTGCAGAGCACTAACGGAACAAATTACTCGCAATCCAAGGTTTTGCTGTATTTAAATCAGCAGCTAGGTTTTAGACACTTCCTGTAGTTCTCACTACCTTCTAGGTTTGAGTTAAAAGTCTGTGTGTGCTCTTCTAGAACAGTTCTCAAAAGTGGAATTTTTACTGGTTCTTCTTACAAGTGTCAGATGATGAAACTGAACTGAAAAACACCGAGTTTTCTGTTGTGTTCCACTTGGCTGAGTAGCCAGTATCTTGAATATACAGGTAACACAGGGCTTCAAATGTGATTTTCTAGCTGTTAATTATTCTTTGGCATGTGCTGGCCAGACTGAAGGAAATTTGTGTTTATTGTGGTCCCAGCAGGTAAGATTTCAACATTATGTTTAATTCTGTGAGTTTCCCACTGGTTTGCTCGTTGTACTTTGTGATTAGGAGGTAATTGACTACCTCCTCTGATCCTTTTCCAAGTGCTGGTGAGATGGAAGAGAGAGGGTAGTGGGCTGCTTAGTGACTAGGGACGAGAAAGGGGAAGCTCCTGCGGATACTATGGCCTGGAGGAATGGGAACACCGGTGAATGCCTTTGTGGCTTACCACACAGGTGATGGCAGCTCTCATCTGAACAGGACGGGAAGGGCCTGCCTGCCTTAGGGATCACCTGGTCCGTGGTTCTCTACCTGACCGGTCATCAGAGTCACCTGGGGCCTCTGGGCGGCGCCCCCGGCCGCTCCAGGAAAGACTCATCAGGCAGTCTATATATTCCCACGGCTTCCACGCTGAATCAGATGGTCAGCCGCATTTGGGAATCATCGAGGGCGTCAGAGAGTGGGTGTTCGTTGAGGTTAGGTAGCTTGCTTTGCCTGAGGAAATAGCAATTTCTGAGACGTTTGCTGCTCCAAAATTATTTTTGTGTCTGATTTCATTCCCGTTCCAAAATCATCTCTTTTTTTTAGGAAACAACAAATGAGACTGTTGCTCTCTCCCCTTTAGGAAAATGTGTTTGGCCTTCAGTGCCGTGAGTGTCGGCCTGGCACCTACGCCCTCCGTGCAGAGGACCCTCTGGGGTGCACCCCGTGCTTCTGCTTCGGGCTGTCACAGTTCTGCTCAGAGCTTGAGGGTTATGCGAGGACGCCAGTGAGTTGCACACGTGGTAAAACGTGCTGAAGTTGGGTGATGGTAGGGGAGATGGTTAAGTACTTTAAACTTTGTTCTGATGGCATCAGAAACTCCAGCAAGCTGATCTGGGTTCGTTGTGAATTGGGGCTCTGCTTCCTGCCACCGGAGGAATTACATGAAGCGGGGACAAGGGGGACCCCATGTTGCTCCTTAGCTAATCTGTCAAAAGCTTTACTTGGAGAGAAGATAACACTGCAGCACACAGCATTCTCCTTCATAGGGTGGGATCTTGCCCCAAGGTAGCAGTAGCATGGCCCGAAATGCAAGGGTGTAAAACTCGTGCAGTTTTCATCTTGCCCCAGATGGTTGAGTTTGAAGGAAATGCCTTTGTTTCCTAATGAAGCCAACCCATCTGTGAAACCGTAGTAGAATCTGACAAATCAGAGGTGAGGCATGAATTCGTGTCCTAAGGTGTGCTTTTCTTTCCTTCCACGGCTAGATGACTCTGGGCTTGGATCAGCCTCTCCTGCGTGTGGTTTCACAGAGCAACCTCAGGGGCACGACCGAAGGGGTGTACTTCCAGGCTCCTGATGTCCTCCTGGATGCCCTGTCTGTCAGGCAGCATGTCCACACGGAGCCGTTTTACTGGAGACTGCCAGCACGGTTCCAGGGAGACCAGGTGAGGCCCATGCCCAGCCTCGAACTGGTCCGCACTTCCTGGGAGACTCGGATCTCCTCCAAAATCACAATGGGCTGTGTTATCCTACCATTAACCGAAGGGGTTATTAGTTCACTTTTCTAAGTGGGGATGGAGAAGTTTAACTCTTAGCAAAATCCCCCTCATGGGGCACTTGGGTGTCTTGGTCAGTTAAGCGTCTGACTTCGGCTCAGGTCATGATCTCCCAGTTCATGGGTTTGACTCCCACGTCTGGCTCTGTGCTGACAGCTCACAGCCTGGAGCCTGCTTTGGATTCTGTGTCTCCCTCTATCTCTCTCATTTCACAAGCATTTTTCACTGGTATTAAGGTAAGTTCAGTGCAAACCTAGGTGCTGTGTTTCCTTCTTAAGAAACCGCTGGGTGTTGGCTGAGGGCGGGGTGTAAAAACCTACTATGACAGAGTATTGAAGCCCTCGCTCAAGTTTTTGTTTAAATTTCGGAGTGTATGTGTGAATTCACCCAGATCTTTAATATCTGCAAATGTGTATCCAGTGTTCTATAGCAGTAGGGCCTTTATAAATCAAAGGGGCTTGAAAATAATGAGGACTGTTACCACACAGATTTGTTACTTTGGCACTTACCTCCGTGGCTGACAGGAGGAAGTTTTGGGAGGAGACGGCCATGTCTGTGGCCTCCAGGCGGGTGGTGGCCTCACAGATATATACTCATCCCCAGACTCGAGTTGTACAGTGTAAGAATGTACAGCTTTTTACATGCCAAACATGCCTCAGTTAAAACAAACCAACCAAAAGAACCTGTTAAAACATCACTAACTTTAAGAAAAAGAACTGGGATGGTTGAGTGACCCAGTCGGCTTAGCGTCCTACTCTTGATTTTGGTTCAGGTCATGTCGTCGTGGTTTTGTGGGTTTGAGCCCTGAGTCGGCCTCTGCATGTGCTTGTGCTTTCTCTTTCAAAATAAGTAAACTTTAAAAGAAAAAAAGAACTATAGCTTGAATCGACCTAATAATCCATAATTAAGTAGAATTAAAAGGAAGCAAATTCCAGACAACCTATTCCACTCGTGTGATGTATTTTTTTAATTTTTTTAATGTTTGTTCATATTTGAGAGAGAGAGACAGAGTGTGAGTTGAGGAGGGGCAGAAAGAGGGAGACACAGAATCTGAAACAGGCTCCAGGCCCTGAGCTGTCAGTACAGATCCCAACATGGGGCTCGAACTCACAAACTGTGAGATCATGACCTGAGACAAAGTCGGACACTTAACCGACTGAGCCATGTGGGCATCCCGGGATGCATTTTTAAGATGCTGGATTTCTTTCAAATGGCAGCAGGCTTGTGATGAAAGTTTTAAACCTGTGCATGTGAGAGATGTAAGCCATTTACTGTCCCACAGCTCCTGGCCTATGGTGGCAGACTGAGGTACACTGTGGCCTTCTATTCTTCCAATGGCATGGGCACCTTCAACCTTGAGCCCCAGGTGCTCATCAGAGGAGGCCGGACCAGAAAGCAAGTCATTTATGTGGATATGCCGGCACCGGAGAACGGAGTGCGACAAGACCAAGAAGTGGGAATGAAAGAGGTGATGGTGTCCCCTTTTCACGTGTCCCTTAACAGTGTGAAGTTAGTACTGGCGGTGTGGAATGGCAGAGAGCCGATACGAGAGCGAGCAAGAAGACCTGGAGATCGCAATTCCAGCGGGTTTTGCAAGCTTTGTAAAAACAATTAAAATTTCATGTTCTCAAGAACTGGATACTAGGTTTGCGTTAATCTGGGGCAAATTGCACACTAAATCCTTCATCATGATGCCCGAGTCTCCATCTGAGTGGATGTAATGGTGCCAAGGCTCTGGACTTGCTTGGACCTGGCAGGTGCGTGCTCCCTCACCTGGCAGAGGTCTGTGGGCAGTTCACTGTTCACCTGCTATGGGTGACAGCTGTCTGCTGACAAATGAGGCTGGTGTCATTGCCACCCTGGGAGGTGATAGGACAGCTATCATGCACGGGACTGGGCTCACTTCTGGAGACATTTATAAAAGAATAGGTAAGTTTACAAGCCCCTGAGGATTTGTAGCCTGAATGTAATTGAATTGTGCTTCTTCCCCCACAGAATTTTTGGAGATATTTTAACTCTGTTTCTGAAAAACCTGTCACACGCTCTGATTTTATGTCTGTTCTAAGCAACATTGAGTACATCCTCATCAAAGCATCTTATGGTCAAGGATTACAGCAAAGCAGGTACTTAGAATCTTCTAGAATGAAACAGATTTTTTAAAATTTGAAACCAAACTGAAGAGATTTGATTCACCCTTATTACTTCCTATGTTTAGGAAGTAATTCACCCTTATTACTTCCTATGTCTAGATATATTTGTGTTCCTCACCAAAACTTTGTTAAATGTTAATAT
The DNA here is from genome assembly GCF_006229205.1 of Suricata suricatta. NCBI lineage: Eukaryota > Metazoa > Chordata > Mammalia > Carnivora > Herpestidae > Suricata > Suricata suricatta. The sequence continues at coordinate 55,106,877 of NC_043713.1, read as the reverse complement.
TGTGAAATGTGTGGAAAAGGACCTCAATTATCCATCCTCCAATTAATATGGATATAAAATACAGGTAGATAATGGTGAAATCTTAGCTGAGGATGAAATATAAAGACGAAACAAACAGTTCTGCCATCCTCTGCCCTTAAACTGAAATGACATTTCTTTGTAAGGACCCATCAAGAATGCTGTCACCTGCTCATTTAGTACTGATCCCATCAAGAAAGCTGCTAAGTTTTGGCCACACTAGTACTTTCGGAATTGTTGTAGGTGTGCTCCCTGGAACATTACTTGTAAGGTCTAGAATGGCAGCTGGGGACCTTCACCATGTGACGACAGTACTGATGGGCTTTCACACGTTCCCTTTACAATCGTGTAGGAGCTGCTCCCAACCCGGCAGAAAAGCTCTCGTTTAACATAGAGCAAATTCATTATGTGATGTGCGAGGTCTCTAGAATGTGTCTTTTTAAATATTAATGTCCCCTCTCGCACTTCATGGTTTCACAGAATCTCGAATATTTCCATGGAGGTTGGCAGAAAGGTGGAAAAGCTGTCCCCAGGATGGAAGATGGCGTCCCATTTAGAGAAGTGTCTCTGTCCCCCTGGCACAGCGGGGTTCTCCTGTCAGGTAGGGACATGGTGCTTACGACCCACTACCTGGTTCTGAATGGAAATCCGCTTGTTACAGCCACTCCGAGTGATGACCGGAATTTGTATGTATTGTATCATTTTTCTCTTTACAAAAACTAAATTATGGTCAGATACACATAAACATAAATTCTACTCTCTTAGCCATGTTTAAGTGTATCACTCAGCGGCGTTAAGTACCTTCCCATTGTTGTACAACCAGCCTCCAGGATTCTTTGACTTGCAAAACTGAAACTCTGTACCCACTGAACCGGAACTCCCCCGTCTCCGTCCCCACAGTGCCTGCAGTCACCTTCCCGTCTCTGGGCATTCGACCCACACTAGGTCCTTCATTTAAATGGAATCATGCAGTATTTCTCATGTGTGACGGGCCAGCCTCATGTCTTCAAACTGCATCCATGCTGTGGCATGTATCAGACTTTGCTTCCTTTTTCCACTGAATGCATATACCACAGTTTGCTTGGTAATTCATCTGTCAGTGAACACTGGTTGACCCGTTTTGCCTGTTGTGAGTGATAGTGACACGAGTATCTCTCCAAGACCCTAATTTCAGTTCTTTGGGGTTTATACCCAAAAGTAGCATTGCTCAGTCCTGTGGTAGTTCTGCTTTAACTGTTTTCCACAGTGCTGTGCCATTTTCTATTCCCATCCACAGTGCATGAGGGGCCCACTTTTTCCACATCCTTGACAACTGATTATTTTCTGGTTTTTTTGATGGTAGTTATCCTGGTGGGTGTGAGGTGGTGTCTCATGGTGGTTTTGATCTGCAGCTTCCTAGTGACGGGTGAGCTTGAGCATCTTTTCAGGCTCTTATTAGCCACTTGTATCTTCTTTGGAGAAATGTTTATTCAAGTTGTGATACTGTGATTTATAAGAAGAAGTATATATTTGGTCTTTATTTCCTATTCCTAGCATAGTTATTTATTTGGTTTTTTTAACTTTTTGGTAACAGCTTTATTGAGATATAATTTGGACATCATATGATTCACGTAAAATTATCTTTGAGATCTTAATGACAATTCAAAATAAATATTTTTCAGTTATAATCTGATAACTGTAATCCTACAGTCATTTTCTGATGAATTCCATTGGAGATTTAATTTGTTTATGTGTTTACTTTTTTTTAATTTACATCCAAGTTAGTTAACATCTAGTGCAACAATGATTTCAGGAGTAGATTCCTTACTGCCCCTCACCCATTTAGCCCATCCCCCTTCCCACAACCCCTCCAGCAACCCTCTGTTTGTTCTCCGTATTTAAGAGTCTCTTATATTTTGTCCCCCTCCCTGTTTTTATATGATTTTTGCTTCCCTCCCCTTATATTCATCTGTTCTGTGTCTTAAAGTCCTCATATGAGTAAAGTCATATGATATTTGTTTTTCTCTGACTAATTTCACTTAGCATAATACTCTCTAGTTCTCCATCCACGTGGTTACAAATGGCAAGATTTTATTCTTTTTGATTGCCGAGTAATACTCCATTGTATATATGTATACCACATCTTCTTATCCATTCATCCATCGATGGACATTTGGGCTCTTTCCATACTTTGATTATTGTTACGTTGGGGTGCATGTGCCCCTTTGAAACAGCACACCTGTATCCCTTGGATAAATACCTAGTAGTGCAATTGCTGGGTCGTAGGGTAGTTCTATTTTTAATTTTTTGAGGAACCTCCATACTGTTTTCCAGAGCAGCTACACCAGTTTGCATTCCCACCATCAGTACAAAAGAGATCCTCTTTCTCCGCATCCTTGCCAATGTCTGTTGTTGCCTGAGCTGTTAATGTTAGCCATTCTAATGGGTGTGAGGTGATATCTCATTGTGGTTTTGATTTGTATTTACCTGATGATGAGTGATGTTGAGCATCGTTTCATGTGTCTGTTGGCCATCTGGGTGTCTTCTTTGGAGAAGTGTCTATTCACATTTTATGCCCATTTCTTCACTGGATTATTTGTTTTTTGGGTGATGAGTTTGATAAGTTCTTTATAGATTTTGGATACTAAGCCTTTATCTGATGTGTCATTTGCAAATATCTTCTCCCATTCCATCGGTTGCCTTTTAGTTTTGCTTATTGTTTCCTTTGCTGTCCAGAAGCTTTTTATTTTGATGGTAGTTCAGTTTTGCTTTGTTTGCCTTGCTTCTGAAGACGTGTTGAGTAAGAAGTTGCTGCAGCCCAGGTCAAAAAGGTTTTTGCCTGCTTTCTCCTTGAGGATTTTGATGCCTTCCTGTCTTACATTTAGGTCTTTCATCTACTCTGAGTTTATTTTTGTGTATGGTATAAAAAAAGTGGTCCAGGTTCATTTTCCTGCATGTCACTGTCCAGTTTTCCCAGCATCACTTGCTGAAGAGACTGTCTTTATTCCATTGGATACCCTTTTCTGCTTTGTCAAAGATTAGTTGGCCATATGTTTGTGGGTCCATTTCTGGGTTCTCTATTCTGTTCCATTGATCTGAATGTCTGTTTTTATGCCACCTAGCACAGAGTTCTTAAATGCTTAGAACATCCTAAGTGATGAGATCTGTAAATATGTCTTTTGTTATATTAATGAGGTGACTTTTAGAAAGTTCCTAGGTCTTGTGAGGATGGAGGCTGGTCACCAGAAGAACCCACCATGTGGGAGAACTTTCAGTCTTACCCTCAGGGGAGAGGGAAGGGCTAGGGGTTGAATCAGTTTCCGGGAGCCAGTGATTTCCTCAGTCATGCCTATGCAAGGAAGACTCCATAAAAACTCAAAAGGATAGGGGTGCCTGGGTGGCTCAGTTGGTTATGTGTCCAACTCAGCTCAGGTCATGATCTCACAGTTTGTGAGTTCGAGCCCCGTGTTGGGCTCTCTACTGACAGCTCAGAACCTGGGGCCTGCTTCTGATTCTGTCTTCCCTCTTTCTCTGCCTCCTCATCACTCATACTCTTTCTCTCTCACAAAAAATAAACATTTTTTTTAAAAAAGCCAAAAGGATAGAGTTCAGATAACCTTCTGGTTGGTGACATGTGGAGAGCCAAGAGAAGGTGTGGAAGCTCCAAGCCCCTTCCCCATACCATGCCCTCAATATGTCTCCCATCTGGTTATTTCTGAGTTACATCCTTTTATCATAAGCCTGTGATCTAGTTCTGGCTCCACTCTAGCAAATAAATTAATCAAGCTGCAGGAGGGAGTTGTTGGAACCTCCCATCTGTAGCTGGTTGTCAGAAGCACAGGTGACAGCCTGGACTTGTGACAACTTGCACTTGGGGGGGAAGGGCAGACTTCTAGAACTGAGCCCTTAACCTGTGAGTTCTCATACCACCTCCAGGTAGGCCATGTCAGAATTAAATTGTAGGACACCCCACTGGGTCCAAACATTGCTTGGTGGGGGGAAAAACACACACACAACAGAGCTGGCCCCTGAAATACTGAGCAGAGCTGGGGATCAGAAGTGGAATTGGTGTCAGAGTCCTTCACCCATTGTTTAATCATGTTCATTTCCTTTTGCATCCGCTCAGGACTGCGCACCTGGTTACCACAGAGGGGAGCTCCCACAAGGTGGTGGCCAAGCACACCGGCCTCTGCTGGCCCCTTGTGTGCCCTGCCATTGCAACAACCACAGTGATGCCTGTGACCCCGAGACCGGGAAGTGTCTGGTATGTGTGTTTGTGTGCATTCTTAAAGGAGACCCGGGTCTTGGGATCTCTGGCCCAGAGTCCTATCAGTTTCTTAGTTTAGAGAGAGCTTACGTTTAGTGTAAACCGTACGTAAATGTCCTTCCAAAAGGCTTATTGGCTAAGGAGTCTGATGCTGTCAGTGCAAAATCTTTTAGAAGTTTTAGTTCCGTGAGTTTGTTTGTGGGTATCAACTGGGGAATTGGTTATGTGTACTTGCAGTGCTGGTGGTTGTAGTCAAAGTAGATGCGACCTTTGTGTCTTCGAATTGGGAGAGTCTGCTGGAGGTTTTAAAATAAATTAATGCAGATATTGCACATTTATTTCTCTCCTTTCATTTAAAAAAATACTTATTTTTGGGGAGCCTGGGTGGCTCAGTCGGTTAAGCATCCAACTTTGGCTCAGGTCATGATTCTGCGGTTTGTGGGTTCGAGCCCCGTGTTGGGCTCTGGGCCTGCTTCAGATTCAGTCTCCATCTCTCTCTGCCCCTCCTGTGCTTGTGCTCTGTCTCTCTCTCAAAAATAAATTTAAAAAAAACTAATAATACGTATTTTTTGGATGTCTTAGTATGCATTTACTTCTTTGATACCTTTCCCTTGTTAAAAAAAAATTCAAAATTCAGAAGTTGAGGCTATGACTGCCTTTACTGAGGGTTTGGGAATTGGGCAGAAACCCATCTATCAAGCAGAGGGGATCTCCACGGAGTTCTACAGAATACAAAGTTTTTAGGAGGGAGGGGGGGGCAAGGAAGTTATTCTCAAAAAGAAAAGATCGCTCCAGGCAAGGTCACTTTCCCTTAGGGGGAAGGGTAGGGGGTCTAAGGAGGCTAATTACCTCCTCCTCCTTCCTTTTCCGAATAGAGAAGGGCCCACTGACAGGTTCTCTCACTGGTGCCATCAGTGAAGTCCTGGCTAATTGGTTAAATACATTTTGGGGGGATTTTGAAACTGCAGTCAGGCTAGGTACGAGGCCCAGTTTGGTGTTTTGGCGTAAGCAGTGCCATTTGGGCCTGTGGTTCTCTTTCTAACCCCCTAGACCAAGATTGGTCCCAAAACCTAAGGAGAATTCTGATCACTGAAAAAGAACAAATGGGCCAGATGGAAGTCTTGAGGCCTTGCTGAGGGCAAACTCTTGTTTCTGTGATTTCTCTGAAGCTGACAAGGCCTTATTGATAACCTAGAATGATCTGATGTTCTTTCCCTACTCTGGAAATCTCATTTTTAAAATAATAATTCTTGGAGACACATTGGTTACTCGTATAAATTGTGCCAAGACTGACTTACCTCTGGTAAAATAACTCACTGAAGAGAAATGAGCAGCTTGCCAAGAAAGGTACGCCTGAGTGCTCCCAGGTGACTTAGTCACAAGGAACAGGACCGAGAAGGTAGGACAGAAGGCTCCCAACTGGCCTGCAGCAACTCTAGGTCTGTATTCTCTGTTTGGAAACGTTTTTCGTATGTGGCCTTTAAAGGTTATTTGCACTGGGGATGCAGCTGAACTGCTGAAGCACAGCAGAAGGTCCCTCAATTAAAAAGGTATCTATTAACCTTTGCCGACTCCATTATATATGTGGAATTAAGGAATTATTCCAGTTCTACCAGGTAAAATGGACTTAATGAAGATGCAAATAGTTGCAACACTATTAAAAAAATTTTATTCACTTTAATCAGCTCATGCTCCAGGCAACAGTAAGGTCCTAATGGAGAAAATGAGAAAATCTCATTTAAGGATTTAAGGAGAATTGATTTCAGGCAACTTAAATCGAGATGCAATTAGCGGGAAGGTCCCTTGGCCAGTCATGGGGACAAAGGTCTCATGGACACTTAAAGAAGTCTGTCAGTTCTGGGGCTCCTGGGTGGCTCAGTCTGTGAAGCATCTAACCAGCTTCGGTCAAGATCTGGTGGTTTGTGAGTTCGAGCCCTTTATTGGGCTCTGGGCCGACAGCTAGGATGCCTAGAGCCTGCTTTGGATGCTGTATCTTCCTCTCCCTGCACCACCCCCTGCCCCCCGCCACCTTGTGCTCTGTCTCTCTCTCTCTCAAAAATTAAAAAAAAAATTTTTTTAATGTTTATTCAAGTTGATCAGTCCTTTCATGCCACATCTTTCCTTGGTACCACAAACTATTTTAACAAAATTAGATACTCTTAGAACATTAAATTATTACCCTGCCTTTCTTGGCCCAAACCTACCAGAACAAAGTTCTAGTATCAGCAACTGACCTGTTGATTTGTACCCAAGAAAGAATGGAGACCACTCAGCCCATTCCAGGAAAGATTGTGGTGAAGAGTGTCGCCAGCATCAGTGAAGACGACAGTTAGCTTTTGAACGGTTCCTTGCTCTGGGAAGAAAAGCTTGCCAGATGTTACCTGGAACCCACAAGAGCTTTCACCTGGGTTTGTTAAATTTTGTAACCCACAACAATGGATACATATGCTCCAAGATGACTTACATTTGAACTACAACATTCACACTAAGCTGGCATTTAATGGATGTTTACATACCTCCAGCAATGGTGAGCTCACTCCCTCAGCAGCTCAACTCCTCTTTGGGCAGACCTGATTATACCTGGAATTTAGTGGCTTGTCTATCTATAATAGATGCACTTTTAATCTTTGGAGCCATTGAGACCAACCACTAGTTCAAATTTGGTCATGAAAGATGGCAATATTTTAAGAAATAACTTGTAAAGCATTAAATTCCTCTTTCCACATATCAAAGGCCCTGAATCTCCAGTCTTCCTGGTCAGAGATCTTTAGTTTATATGCCTGTTGTTTCTATGGAATGGTTGAGTCCATTTACCATCCTGAGGTTAGGGTATCGTGCCCAGAGCCCAGCGCCTTTGCTCCAGGTATGGGTGGGGCCTCTCTCTCTGACTTTAGGTGGCCCAGGAATGCAGCCCGTGGGATTTGCCAGCCTGGTCACTGCTGCCTCTGCCGAGCTGACTAGACACTAAGACGCTTACACTCGGTGTTTTACACCCGAGTCCTTGCTCTTTGAACGTGGGGCCTTATCTTTCCTCTTCAGTCTTCATCTTGTGAGGTCTCTCATGGTTGAGTGCAAGAGCGCATTTCTAGTTGACAAAATCTCTTTTAAGTACTCCCTATGGATTATTATGTAAGTGGGCGTCAAGACCATTTTGGATCTGATTTTGTCACTCAGCCTATAGAATGTTCCCCCCTCTTCCTGTCACTGGGACTTTGATTGTATCATAGAAATGATTGGTCAGACAGGTGACCTGGAAAGGGGTGGGGAGCTGAGGACCCCCGAGGTGTCCTGGGAGTTCCTTTCCTTGGCTTCTGCCTTCCAGGGGAGAGCACTTAAAATGCTCTTACGATTGAAAAACTGACCAGCCTTCTGTGTGCAGTTCCCACAGCACGTAACTCGTCCTACAGATCAGTTGACGTGACCAGGTTCTCACTCCAGCCACTCTTTGGGGACAGCATGTCTTCATTTCTCTAGGAGCTTGAAAATCAGGAAGCTCACAATCCATTGTGGATTTGGGGAGTTTTTAATGTTGGAGTGGCGTCAGCAGTGAACACCAGGAAATCTGATCAACCTTTGCTCACCATCTTCTATTTATTCTTCATCAGATTTATATTGTGTATCATTAAAACAAGTATTTAACACATGTTCTTTTTAAGAGAAAGGTTGCAGATTTTACTTCTAGAGAGAGAGAACGCTCTTAGGGGCCACAGGGATCCCTGTAAAATCTACTTTCCCCAGGTAAAATAGGACTCTAATTTTAAAACAGAAAATACTGGAATATTTTTTAATCAAAAGGATCTTAAAAGTACTGTTTCAGACATCTGAAAAGGTGTCTTTGTATTTCCTCTCTGGCTGCCGAGAATAAAGTCAGCTGCTGTTTGCCAGTGCGACCCACCTTGCCTTTCTGTCCCTACATCCCACACGGAGTCCCATGCCCGGGGCCTGGGCAGACAGGGATGGACCTGGGCCAAAGCAGATTTCACCTTGGAAATGGATGTCAACAATTACTTGCTCTTTTAGCTTCAAAAACTTTTTTAATGGTATGATCATAAGTCATGTCATCAAAATGATGACATAAAATTTAACTAGAAATGATTTGCTTATTGCAAGACTATTGGTGGTGCCCTAAAACTCAGCATTTTCTTCTCCGTTTTTTTTTAATAGCTTTATTTTTATTTTTGAGAGACAGAGAGTGAGCAAGGGAGGGGCAGAGGTAGAGGGAGACACAGAATCCGAAGCAGGCGCCAGGCTCCAAGCTGTCAGCACAGAGTCCAATGCAGGGCTCAAACTCATGAACAGTGAGATCATGACCTGAGCCAAAGTCGGACGCCTAGCTGACTGAGCCACCCAGGCACCCCTCTTTCCCATTTCCTAAATTGTCTATATGTTCACTTCTGTTCTTTCAACCCCTCGTGTGGGATTAGTGAACCCCAACTCTGTGTAAAACCAATGTGCTTCAAATCTTTTTTCTGAGTTAATATATATTTTAGATCCGTATTTTAAGGAACTGAAAGTTGGTTGCTTCTAGAAGCCTTGCGTGTGTATACATGTTGTATGTGTGTGTTTTCCATTAGAAGAATGTATTACTAGTTTCCAGGCTGTATTCATTATGACAAATGCAGACTAGAGCGGGCAGCATTTCCAGGATTTAAAAACTATGAAGAGGGGAGCTTGGGTGGCTCAGTCGATTAAGTGTCTGACTCTTGATTTCAGCTCACATCATGATCTCACGATTTGTAGGATCAAGCCCTGTGTCGGTTTCTGTGCTGACATCTTGGAGCCTGCTTGGGATTCTCTCTCTCCCTCTTTCTGTTCCCCCCCCTCCCCACTGGCTCTCTCTCTCTCTCTCTCTCTCTCTCTCTCTCTCTCGAAATAAAATAAAAATAAATATTAAAAAAATATGGGACGGGGGTGCCTGGGTGGCTCAGTCGGTTAAGCGTCCAGCTTTGGCTCAGGTCATGATCTCATGGTTCGTAGGTTTGAGCCCTGCGTCAGGCTCTGTGCTGACAGCTAGCTCAGAGCCTGGAGGCTGTTTCAAATTCTGTATCTCCCTCTCTCTCTGACCCTCCCCTGCTCGTGCTGTCTCTCTGTCTCTCAAAAATAAATAAAAAACATTAAAAAAATATATATGGGACAGAAAATGCTCTTCCTCCAATAATAATAAATAATAATACCTGACAGTGGCTTGCTTAGGTATTATGGGTAAGGAAGATTTCTAACAATTACCCATTATTTTCCCCTCCTTGTGAAACGCGGCGGTCCAGAACTGCAGCCATGGCACCGCTGGTGACCACTGTGATGTGTGTGCCCCTGGGTACTTCGGGAAGGTGACTGGCTCAGCCCGCGACTGCTCCGTGTGTGCCTGTCCCCGCAGCCCACCCGCCAGGTGAGCCCACACAGGTGCCCCCACTCACCTGGACCCTGAAGCTGGGGCTGCTTCCATCCCTGGCCTCGGGTTCCAGGCTCTTGGTTTAACTACTGCTACCCTCCGTGTGTTGAGAAAGGCTGATTTTCAGAGAACGTATTAATTATTACAGCATTTGAAGAGAATCTTTCCCAAAGCAAAGTATCTGTGTTGGGATTGGAGTTTTAGAAGGGAAGCCATGAAAGGAAGTACTTTCAGGTTTTATTTTCTGAAGAATTTTAGCCTCCAACCTTTGTATGCAGCATACCTGGAGATGAATTGTTATTAATGTTACGAATATCGATATGAAGAATTCCATTCCTGTTTAATGTAAGGGCCGGGGGCCGGGTAGGATTTGTATATGCTAGTGAACCAGTGAAATGCAGAAGTGCTCCAGTCATGAGATCGAGCCTAGCCTCTGCCTTGAACTCATGATGCTCATCTTAGAATTATCTGAACGCAAAAGGAACCAGAGATTTGACATGGATATTGCAATATCTAGGAGACCTCTTTGGTTTATGTGAAATTGTAATTCATAAATAACATCTCATCCTTGCTTAGAATATTTGACAAGGCATGGAATGTGTACAGATCGAATACCAGCTTTTGGTAGACTAAAATGAAGTTTTCTTTTTAATCATTGCTTGAATCTTCTTTTATTGTCTCCAAGGAAGTAGTACTTGGTGGAGTACCAAAGGAGAAGCTTCCCTTCTGAACTATCAGGCACCCTAAAATTTATAGTTATAGTGAAATTTTTGCATTAAATATATATAAATTTTGACTCCTTGATTTCACTTCTATAATTCCACTCCTTAATTCCACTTCAGAGCAATGGAAATACTTGCACGTGTGTGCAAAGACAGATATTTTGGCATTGCTTATACGTGCATGCAATTGCAGGGGAAACTGAAATACCTACTTACAGGGCACTGATTTTTATATATTGTGCACACTTACAGTGAAATATTGTACTAACACTGAGAAAGGAATAAGGTATATCTGTAGGTACTGAATTGGAAAAATGGGCAATTAAACTATGTAACTGATTGTATAATATGCTAATTTGGAAAAAAATCAGAAAAAAATCGTATTTACATATGTACCCATATACATATGGATAGCTCCTTCCATATCCATGTTTCACCTTCTAGTTTTCACATTGCATACTTTAGGAAATTTCATGTCTTCAATCTAAAAAGGTTCTAACCACCCCCAGGGTGAATGGTAGGAAGAGACATGGTGTGGACATCTCTGTGAGCTCTGCATGTGAGAGACCCTCACAGACAGGCTTTACTTTGCTTATATCTTGTTTCCAGTAAGCCTGTTCCTTTAGTCTATACGGAGGAAAAATAAGTCTGAACTGAAATGGGGCTAACCCAGAACCCCATCACTCATTCCAGAAACTCCGAAAGGTCAAAAAAACCCAGACTACCCCAGAGGCTTTTTTCCAGCGGGTTGCAGGTACCCACTTTAGCCTGTAGATGGCGCAAGGCGCATGTGTAATTTAAAATGTGGAGGCAGAGGTTGTAGAGGTAGCCAAAAGCTGAAATCCCTGAGATCTGAGAGGATTATCAAATTTTGAATGGCCCTGTCATTTTTTTTCTAATGACCCCTTGCACAGCTCCCTATCTTTGGGTTCGTTTATTTCCAGATGGCGCCCTCCCCTGTGTGCAGACCTTCCCTTGCTTTTCTTCCTTGCCTCCTTTCTAGTCCATTCCAGCCACCAGCGCTGGTCAGGCTGTAGCTTCCCATGCTTGCTCACGGTCTTGTACAGCTCTCTCCAGTCCCCTTTCCATCTAATAAGCCAGATGATAATGCTCTTCAACTTCAGAACAAGTCCCTTTTCACCTGGAGGGCTTTCTTGTTTGGTGACTAATTCATTGTAATGCATGCAAGCGTACTGATTCGTTGTAATCTGTCCATTCTTCGCCTCTGTGCACACACAGTTGTCGTTGGCCGGTGTGCGATGAGTATCTTTTGGATACGAGAGATGCGTGCAATAGTATTGATCACGTGTTTGTTTTCCTTCTTTTGCCCCTCAATAGATTTTAAGCCCAAAGAAGGTTGTCTGGTGTAAGCACTTAACCTTCAGACCCATAGGGAGTATCCTCAGGGTAATGTAAGTCCCATAGGAAAGATTTGAAGTTGTAGATCTGAGAATTCAAAAAATTATTTTTTCTTCTAGTTTTAGTCCCACCTGTGTCTTGGAAGGTGATCACGATTTCCGCTGTGATGCCTGCAGTCCGGGCTACGAAGGACAGTACTGCGAAAGGTACCCGGGGGGTCGGTGACCACGCGTGGAAATTGCTAGGTACATCTGCCCCGTTTATGCGTACGGGGTGTGTTTACTAACATGATTTGGGAGACGTTATCAGTGTGGATGTGCATGACCGATACAGGACCTTATTTCTATTCCAAAACAGCATCTACACAACATGTAGAGTGAGGTAAACCGGCCCACGTTCTTTGTATTTTATTCGACAGCAGTGATCACTGTTCTTGAACAAGAGCTCATGTGATACACTGACTTACTGGTCTTGATACTACTGTGTGTACCTTTCTGCAGGTGCTCCTCAGGCTATCATGGGGACCCTCGAGCGCTGGGTGGCACATGCCAGCGGTGTGACTGCAGCCCCAGTGGCTCTGTCCATGGCGACTGTGACCGCAGGTCCGGACAGTGTGTCTGCAGGCCAGGCGCCACAGGGCTCCGATGCGAGGAATGCGAACCGAGGCACATTCTGCTGGAAAGAGATTGTGTTTGTGGGTATTGTTCCTCCTCTGAATGTTCAAAGATTTTTCTCTCTCGTGCAAATGTTTCCCTGTTATGGCATTGGTAGGATACAGTAGGTGTGTCTGAGCTCTCTGAGGATATGACAGACCAGGCTCTGAGAGGAAATACATTGGGAATTCATTGCCCTTGGTCCAAGTCAAAGACGAGCCGATGCACTGTAAAGTTTGGAGCAGCAGAAGGAAACATGCAGCGGCCTCAGATCCATGTGGGCATCAGTTGTTCTGTGTGACCCCAGGGAAGTCACTGATCTGATTTGAGGCTTAAAGACAGCGTCTGAGAATAGGGGATTGGTACTTCCTGCCTCTCCCCCATCACACAGGTGGTGGGGGGTGTTCTCTGCCGGTGGCTGTCATGATGGCAGAATGGCTCGTGCAGATCCAGGAGAAAATGTGTGTCAACTTCAACTTTCTTTTCCTTCTAGCTTGTGATGATGACTGTGTGGGTGTGCTGCTGAATGACTTAGATAATATTGGGGACACAGTCCTTTCTGTGAACTTCACTGGCATTATCCCTGTCCCATCTGGAATTTTGTCACACCTGGAAAATACAACAGAATACCTCCAGGTAGGTACTGGGAATATGGAGATGGGTAGAAACGTACATCACTGAGAGATGGGAGAGTCGGGGGTGGGGGCACAGCATTGTCATTCTGTCTGTCTTCCTCATCAGTGCAGGAGTCTCATGCCCAGCATCAGGCTTCCTACAGTGTGATAGGGACCTCATCATCCACACGCTAACCTGTTCCCTTATGGGACCACTCTAAATTTTAGTTTGACTTGTGGGGCGCCTGGGTGGCTCAGTTGGTTAAGAGTCCTACTTAGGCTCAGGTCATGATCTCGCGGTCCATGAGTTTGAGCCCCGCATCGGGCTCTGTGCTGACAGCTCAGAGCCTGGTGCCTGCTTCGGATTCTGTGACACCCTCTCTCTCTGCTCTTCCCCCGCTCGCACTCTTTCTCACAAAAATAAACATTAATTTTTTAAATTAAAATTAAAAAGATAAATAAAAAGTAAATGTTTAACTTGTTCCATAAATACCTCCCTAAAAATTCCTCCCCCATGGTCCTTCTGCCTTTTGTGATAAGAGAAGTCCACTTACACGTCTTTACGACAGACCTTTGGATATTTGAAAGCAGCTGTCCTAAAACAGATACAGGAAATAAACCTAGACAGTATCTTCTTTAATGCTGGAATATGCTGACAGTCAACTGTTTTCTGTAAATGTATTATTCTTAGCTGGGTTTGTGGGGCACATAAGCGTCTCTTCCCCAGAAGGGTATATAAACATCTCTGGAAGTAAATCATACTTTTATGTTTCATCAGACAGGATCTGGGTCCAAAAAAGGGATGGAAAGTTAAGAAATTGGCTTAGTAGATAGCATGCTACTGAATCGTTTTTAATTCCAATTGGAAAAAATGCAATTCTTTTTTTTAATTAAAAAAATTTTTTTAATGTTTTTTTATTTTTGAGAGACAGAGAGAGACAGCGCGAGCAGGGAAGGGTCAGAGAGAGACACACACACAGAATGTGAAGCAGGCTCCAGACTTTGAGCTAGTTGTCAGTACAGAGCCTGGCGCGGGGCTCGAAGCCACGAATCGCGAGATCATGACCTGAGCCGAAGTTGGATGCTTAACCGACTAAGCCACCCAGGCGCCCCAAAAATGCAATTCTTAATTTTGCTTAAAACCTACACGTTAGAGCTTTGGATTGTCCATTTACTGTGTCAGGTGGTAATGACAAGGACCCTCATTCCTGAGTGCCTTTTTTAAGATAAAAGCTTAGGGGGGTGTGTGAATATGGCTGCTTCAACCATCCATCTTTTCTCTATAGACATTGGCCATAAAGAAAGATTAGGGAACTCTTGGAGACGTGTTTTCACATTATTACTTTTCCTGAAATAGAATAAAAATGTTTTTGAAAGATGAAAAAGTTCTCCAAGAAAAGCAGTGTTTAAGTTTCTTTTCCACCACTATAGACAAAATCAGTAAATATCATTTCCTGTCAGTGTGGACTCTAGCAATGTAGCAGTAGTTTAAATTTGTCAAGCAAGGGAAGTACTTGATGTAAATTTCAACTCTTTTGGAACGACTTGCTCTTACTTAAACCACTTTGTCGATTTCTTTAAGTCCCTTTTTATGTTTATGTAAAGTGCGCAGGTGAACTCTTAAACCCTCCATTGTTTCCACTGTTTCCCTAACAGCCACCTTGGGGGGCAGCTTCCTTCACTCCCCTGACCCTACAAAAGAACAGCTCCTTCAGAGGCTTGTTGTAAGGTTTGAGTAAGATCAGGCAGGTAACATGATGAGAGGAGTGTTCGCATGAATCAAGCACTTAATTGTTGGGAATCATAAAGGCTTTTCTTTACATAATACTTTGTATTTCTGCCTAGTAAGTGTTTTTGTTTTTTAAGATACCAGTAATTATAGTTAAAACTTCCATGACTCTGATACTGAACTTAAGTCAGGCTTACCCAAGAATTGCAGGACTATCAAATTCCAAATAACACACAAGGCTAAATTCATCTCTATAGGGAATATAATGCAAAAAATGGCTGTATGGAAACTATCATCAAAACTTAAGCAAATGTGACTTATATTATTGTTTAATGCAGTCTCAAGGAAAGAAGGGTTTCCTTCTGTGAACAGCAACGAACAAGGTGATTCTTGGGGCACCTGGGTGGCTCAGTCGGTTAAGTGTCCGACAGTTGGTTTCCACTCAGGTCATGATTTCATGGTTTGTGAGTTTGAGCCCTGAATCCAGCTCCAAGCTGACTGCGTGGAGACTGCTTGGAATTCTCTCTCTCCCTCTCTCCCCCCCCCCCGCCCCGTCGTCCCTCTCCACCCCTCCCACATGCTCTCTTTCTCAAAATGAATAAATAAACTTAAAAAAAAAGAAAAACGATTCTTAGTCCAGAACTGGCAATTTGTTTACTTGGTTACTTGGTCTTTTTAGGAGGCTTTACTAAAAGAAAAAACACGTAAAGAACAGGCAGAAGATCAGCTTGAAGATGTTGCAAAACAAATAAACCACCTGCTGAGGGAGGTAAGTTCTCCACACAGAAGACCCTGTCCCCCCCAGCCCTTGAAAGCCGGTTGCACTGGGTAGGCCTGGAAGGTTCTGTTAAATCAGGGCAGGCCCTTCCTCCCCGGAGCTGTGCTCCAGGAACGTTGTCATCAAATTGGTTTTAACCCTGCCAGTTTCTGTGTTTAGTGGGAAGAGAGTCCGGACTTAATTTCTCCTGTCACTTCTGCTGAGGGAGGACGTGGCTGGCACTGTGCCATCTGCCTTGTCCTTCCCTCCGGGGAACCGAGGGGCAGCCGGGCATGTGGTGTCTGTGCGACGCTCAGGCTGCAGGCCACGTGCTTCTGACTGGTGCAGTTTGAATGTCAAGTGAACCTGTTTTGATGTCGGCAGGGAAGGATCTATTGCATTTGGCCCATGCCAGACGAATGGCTATTAGCGACCTCCCCCCAAAAGAAAGATCTCCTCATTTGCAGATGGTTAGAGACGCCTGTTGTCAGATTTATAATGTTCACTTTTGGATTTCGTGTGCGTGTGTGTGTGTGTGTGTTCGTATGTATGTAGATATGCGTGTGATAGTGCGTCTGCGCATGCATGTATCTAGTTCCTGGCAGTATTCGAGCACGTGCGCACACACACACACACACACACACTCATGCACCCTAAAGTATTAGGTTGGCCTGTTAATTTAGAATTAAGGATGATTTGGGAAGAGTTTAAGGGTTTAAATGTGGCTTTTAAGTACCTCAGTGAGCAAACGGTTGGTAGGAAATGATAAGCTGATTAGAATAATTCTCTCTACCCATTAAGGAAGATTCTCTTTGGATTTTGACTAGAAAACACTTTTAGAACCAGTCTGAGTTGCTTTACACTCCAGAAAAGTACAACCTTCCCTTTTACAAATGGTAACATTCCTAGTAAAAATACCTGCAGAGGGCCGCTGGGTCTCTGTCCTCGGGCTGCAGGCCTCACAGACATCATGGCATTTTATCCTCACCGGCCGAGTGGGGGAAGCATTAATGGTACTCTGTCCTGTCGGTGATGCCAGGAGATGGTTACGTACTGGGTCTCCAGCCTGGCAGAATCAGGCCTCACACCCTGTGTGCACCTGGCTCTGTGTTAACTCCTCACCTAAGTTCTCACGGTCAGTACTAATTAGCGAGATTTTACTTTCCATACTCTATATCCCTGTGTCCTAAAGTGAGTATAGAGTCTTCACAATAGACACGCTTGGGAGTTTGTGGTTTAATAGCCAATTAGGCTCTTAAAAAAGAAATTCCATCTTTCCTCCCACAGTCTGAGTAGTAAATTATTTTGCTAACCGCTTAGTTTCCAACCCTGAAATATCAACCTCGGCTTACGTGATGCAGGGGATAGCTTCCATCCATACCCTGGGATATATTCTCTTGCTTCAAAGAGACCACTTGAACACCAAAGCTTGCGTGTTATTCAAAGTCAAACTAAAATCAGATCTTTATTTTCCGTTAGCTCACTAGAGTGTTAAGGAGTAGCCAACATGTGACCAGGGCGACTGAAAGACTTCTCCGCAAGACCCAAGACCTTGTGACATTTACTGAGAAGCTGCAGATAAATATCCAAGGTAGTGCACTCGGTGTCCAGTTTGGGGTCCATGCCGAACCTGGGCTTATGTGGTAGGAAGTGCTCCATTCCCTTTATTAAATATGTGAATAGATGTGTGTGACGTGCACGGGACTTCCCGGAGCCAAAGGCCTGGAATGTTATATAGTTGGGGATCCTGAGTCCTGAACTGAAGGCTCAGAGACTTTCACTCAGAGTTTTGTCTTTTAGAAACCTGAATGCTTTCTTTTTGTTTTCTTCATAATTCCTTATAAGTTCCTAAGTGTCAAGTGAGTATGCTGCCTCCCCATTTATGAATTTGTCAAATGAAACTTATTAAGTGGAACACAGGGGGCCCGATGGTGAGCCAAACCCCCACAACAGACCCTCCCCAAGAGAACATGAGATGCAGAAGGTTATTATAGGTCTAGGAGGAAGCCCCCGCCATGCCTCGAGGGGCCACCCAAGGGAGGCTAAGGAAGGGTGCAGGCAGAGAGAGAGACAGGCAGACAGACAGAGAGACAGTACCTGGGGCACATGCCTTTATTGAGGTTCTTAGGTGGAGTGCTGTGGGGTCCAGGCAAAGGCCAGGTTGGTCAATGCAAACCAAAACAGAAGGGCTTTGGTAAGCTCCAGGAGGGTCTCATCAAAGAGGCCCCCAAGGAGAAGGCCCTGGGTCACCAGGGCTGTTGGGGAGGTCAGAACAAGAATGGACATTTGCACTGACCTTGCCTGGGCTGTAATCTGGGGCATGGGCTTGCATGAGGGACTACTGTCAGTTTAAGGTCACTGCGGGCTGCTTGACCAAACAAAACATATGCCAGGGCAGCAACACCATGGAGTAGGTGATCTAAACTCTCAACACCAACTCCTCTGCCCAGAATAGGAGCTGACAGGCAGGATTTGGGGCTTCCGTGTGTACCCGCAATATTAGAATAATTTAGTCCTACTCAACTGGGGTGTCCCCTCTGATCTGGCTTTAGGAGTGCTATTTTCAGTTTTCTGGCTACCAGAAACATTCTTGCTTTTCTTGTTGGATTCTAGTTTAAAGATATAAAAAGTACTAAATCCCATATATAGGGCCAAAGTAAGGAAATTATTAGAACAAATGATTTATTTATTAAAAAGAATAGCATCGAGTATTGGTTCATTTCTGCAGTAAATATTTACTGGGCGCTTCTATGCGCAAAGGTTTTTGCCAGGTGCAGGAAATGGAGAGAGAAACATGGCGGCCACAGCTCTTGCCATTATGAGTTTATGGATACTGGGGAGTAACAACATTAAATAAACCAATAATCTCAAGTTCTTGAGTGTTTTGATAAGGGGCAACCAGAGTACATTGGGGTCTATGGGCTGACCTGGCTTGGCTTGAGGGTCAACCCAATTTAGGTGCACAAAGCTGGCCTCCCTGAAGAAGGTTCTAAGTTTTTCCATTTTAGTGGTGTCCACTTTGAGAGACCTCTTGAATGAGTGATGACCTTTCTCCATAGAAATTATTGAAAAAGCAGCAACTCTAAATCAGACCTTGGATGAAGACTTCCAGCTACCCAGTTCTACTCTTCAGAATATGCAAAAGAATATTACATCTTTGCTAGAAATCATACAGAAAAGGCATTTTGGGCAGTTGCAACAAAAAGTCCTACAGGAACTCAAGTAAGTTTCTAAATACCATTCATGACACAATCAATTAGAGGTAGGAGCTTGAATACTGAGGAGTCAGGAGGCATGTGGGAGGAGGGGAGGGAGAGAATGCTGTCACTGGGAATGGAATGTCGTAAGAGAGGGGCACGATCACACACAAAAAATGAAGAGATGGGTGTCAGATACTCCCAATAGAAGAAGTATAATCAATGCCAGTGTCCACCTTTTTTAGTGACTCTGGAACATTTCCACCTAGCACAAACAAAAGAGCCTCAAGATACCATGTTTACTGAAGATCAAGTACAGTGCAGTGAATTCCCATGGAAGAAAGTGTAGTCAGCGGCTACTGCCCTGCTGTGAGCTCTAAGACAGATTGACGTTATGTCAGAATGATTTAGCCCAGTTGTTCACACTCTCGTTAGAAACCACAATGTGATGTGACGGATCCAAGAATTGTTAGACCTGCTCACTAGGAGCTTGTATTTCTTTTCAGGCTTTTTTCTTAGTATTTTCACAATTATTACTTGATGTAATGTAGCACAAGTTGTGTTTCCCCCGGGATGTGATAAATATCTTAGTAGTTAGTTACACAATATGCCATCAAAACTCCATTTTCCACAGTGTGATATTTACTCTATTTTAATGTTTTGCTATTTTAAATAAACGTGATGGACATCTTAGGCAAAAATATTTTCCTACATTTTACATTATCATCTTATTAGGCTAGATATTAAGAAATGGAATCAGGGAGCCAAAGAATTTCCATTTTAAAGAATCCAAGTTATTTTCCAAAAGATTTAAAAACAGTTCTGTTACACTTTCACCAGCAACACTCTGCAGAGTTGTGCTTTCATCTTTCCTGATGTGCGCCTTTCTTTGTGCCTATATAAAAATCATTGAGTATGATTTTTTTACATTATTATTGACCTGTTAGGTGTAAAACAAAAGGAGGAACTTACAGTCAGATGGCATTGGAGAGAGAACTAGTAAAATAATCACTAGAACATTGGTTAGGGCCAAGAACTCACAATGAAAAGGCTGTGAGGAGAGATCAGAGGAGGGTGAGGTTCCAGGAAATGGGGAAGAGTGCCGCCATCTTGGAGCACCTGCTGGGCTGGGGAGGGCGCAGGCTTCACTTCTCTCATCTTGTCGCATAATCGTCTCTGCTGCTTTGTGAGGTTGGGGGAGGGTCCAGCTGAGGAAACGGTCCTGGAGACTACAAGTAATTTGCCCAATATTAAATATCTAGGATCATATGAAACCTGACCATACACCTAAATCACTCTAAACCCTTTGATTTTCCACCCCAATGGAAGGAAGAACCATGTGAGACCAGTCCATAAAAGATGGGTGGGTGGAATTCAGTGAGCAGATCGGAGACCTGTGCTAGGTTATAATCATGTTTCCCTGACCCTGACCTCTCCTGTGCATCCTCCCTTCACCTGAAATGTGTGACGCAGGAGGGAAAGGATCTCATCAGGACCCATCAATCTTGAGGCGGTCGTCCTAGGCTCAGCACTGCTCTGCTCTGCTTCCTAACCATCCTTAGCTCCCCACTGCCTCCAGGATTACATACAAATTTCATGTATTCGATTCCAGCTCCCCTGGGGCTCCCTTAGTGGCCCCGCTCTTCCTGCCCTCCACGCATGATGTGTCCTCTCATTGCTTCTTCCCTTGACTGCATATCAGAGTCAATGGGGGAGCTTATTAAAGCTGAAGATCCCCTGGAGATTCTTGGGAATCATTCATGGGAATGTCTCTCCCACTCTTACCACACTCAGTTCATTCATTCGTTTGTTCTTTCATCAAATGGATTGAGTCCCCAGGGGATAGGCATCGTGCTAGGAGTTGGAGACACAAGGAGAACAGAGCCCTCCTGTTCACTAGGAGCTCATAGTCCAAATGGGTGGTAAAGTCACTTTACAGATGAGAAGTTGATGCCTTTTTTAAAATTTCTTAGATACTTTGATGGTAAAAAGTGACCTATCCAATACACTCTCACACTGTTGTTTCACAGAGTGTTGGAAGTACTAGGCTTAGCCATCAGACAACAAAAGGAAATAAAAGGCACCCAATTGGCAAAGAAGTCAAATTTTTCACTTTTCGCAAAGGACCTGATACTCTACATGGGAAACCCAAAAGAATCCACCAAGCTGCTAGAAGGGATACATGAATTCAGCAAAATCGCAGGATACAAAATCAATGTACAGAAATTGGTTGCATGTCTATATGCCAAAAATGAAGCAACAGAAAGAGAAATCAAGAAATAGGTCCATTTACAATCTCACCAAGAACCATAAAATACCTAGGAATAAACCTAACCAAAGATGTAAAAGATCTGTATTCTGGAAACTATAGAAAACTTATGAAAGAAATTGAAGACACAAAGAAATGGAAGAAAATTCCATGCTCATGGATTGGAAGAATATTGTTAAAATGTCAATACTACCCAAAGCAATCTCCACATTCAATGCAATTCCAATCAAAATTGCACTGGCATTCTTCTCAGAGTTAGAACAAGCAATCCTAAAATTTGTATGGAATCACAAAAGACCCTGAATAGCCAACACAATGTTAAAAAAATGAAAGTGGGAGGCATCACAATCTCGGGCCTTAGCCTCTACTACAAAGCTGTCATCATCAAGACAGTATGGTATTGGCACAAAAAACAGACACACAAACCAATGGAATAGGATAGAGAACCCAAAATTGGAACCACAAATGTATGGCCAACTGATCTTTGACAAGGCAGGGAAGAGTATCCAATAGAAAAGACAGTCTCTTTAGCAGGTGGTGCTGGGAAAGCTGGACAGCAACATGCAGAAGAATGAAACTGGACCACTTACTTACACCATACACGAACATAAACTCAATGTGAGACAAGAAACCATCAAAACCCTAGAGGAGAAAATAGGCAACAACTTCTTTGACCTTAGCTGCAGCAACTTCTTACTTGACACATCTCCAAAGGCAAGGAAAGTAAAAGCAAAAATGAATTATGGGGACCTCATCAAGATAAAAAGCTTCTGAACAACAAAGGAAACAATCAACAAAACTAAAAGGAATGGGAGAAGATATTTGCAAATGACATATCAGGTAAAGGGTTAATGTCCAAAATTTATAAAGAACTTACCAAACTCAACACCTGAAAACCAAATAATCCAGTGAAGAAATGGGCAGAAAACATAAATAGACACTTTTCCAAAGAAGACATCCAGATGGCCTACAGGCCTATGAAATGTCATGTATCTCATCATCAGGGAAATACAGATCAAAACCACACAGATATCACCTCACACTGGTCAGAGTGGCTAAAATGAAAAACTCGGGAAACAACAGATGTTGGCGAGGATGTGGAGAAATGGGAACCCTCATATACTATTTGTGGAAATGCAAACTGGTGCAGTCGCTCTGGAAAACAGTGTAGAGGTTCCTCAAAAAATTAAAAATAGAATTAGTCTATGACCCAGCAATAGTACTACTAGAAATTTATCCAAAGGATGCAGGAGTACTGACTCATAGGGGCATGTGTACCCTAGTGTTTATAACCGTGCTTTCAACAATGGCCAAATTATGGAAAGGGGTGCCTGGGTGGCCCAGTTGGTTGAACGTCTGTCTTCAGCTTTGGTCATGATCTCACAGTTCGTGGGTTCAAGCCCCGCATCCGGCTCTGTGCTGACAGCTCAGAGCCTGGAGCCTGCTTCCTGTTCTTTGTCTCCCCTTCTCTCTGCCCCTCCCCTGTTCATGATCTGTCTCCCTCTGTCTCTCAAAAATAAATAAATGTTAAAAAAATTTTTTTTGTCAATAGCCAAATTATGGAAAGAGCCCAAATGTCCATCTACTGGTGAATGGATAAAGAAAATGTGGGTTACGTATATAATGGAATACTACTCGGCAATGAGAAAGAATGAAATCTTGCCATTTGCAGCTATGTGAATGGAACCAGAGGGTATTATGCTGAGTGAAATAAGGCAGAGAAAGACAGATACCATATGTTTTCACTCATATATGGAACTTGAGAAACTTAAGACCATGGGGGAAGGGAAGGAGAACAAATAGTTTCAAACAGAGAGGGAGGCAAACCATAAGAGACTCTTAAATACAGAGAACAAACTGAGGGTTAATGGAGGGGGGCACATGGGGGAGAGAGGAAAATGGGTGATGGGCACTGAAGAAGGCACTTGTTGGGATGAGCACTGGGTGTTTAAGCAACAAGTCATGGGAATCTACTCCCAAAGCCAAGAGCACACTGTGTACACCGTATGTTAGCTAACTTAAGAATAAATTATATTAAAAAACACAGTGGCCAATCCATGGTTAGACATTAGAAATATATTGGATTTACTTGTGTGTTTCCCGTGTACTTTGAGTTGTTTCCTGTATCATATTGCAACATCTTATGATTGTGAGAAATAAGAACGTTCAAGGAATTCCTGGTGATGCTCTAATGTCAGACTTCAAACATTCACCTTTGGAAAACATTTTTGCTGGGTCTTCGGCCAGCAATCTGATATCCGTGAAAGCTGAGGGGGGATTCACAAGGCATTTGCCATGAAGTTCTCCTGACAAATTGAAGCAAGAAGTTCATGGGATATAGTCAATCCCTGCCGAAGTTTACACTGTGAAAATTTCTTTTATTCTCTATAACTTCAAATTCAAAATTGGTTACACAAGCAATTTGATAGCATACGTACAAAAGAATAGGAAAAAATATCTCGATTTCCTAAATCTTGCTCTATTTTCAGTGGCACAAATTAGATCTTTCTGGCACTGTGAATTTGAAGTTTTTATAAGATCTATTTTTTAAGTAGCTGCAGAAAAACCTTTATGTCCTGAATACATTGGTAACTTCATAGCAAATCACCGAATGGCCTCTTTTCAATTTCTTGCCCTACAATAAAACAAGACTATAGATGCCATCACTCACCGACTGTGGGCCCAGTTTTCCACTTACAGATTCACAGAGAGGATTTCTTTTAATTCTTTTATTAACATATGTTAGGACATTTGCCAATAAAGACAGTCTGTTACAGATAAAGTATACGTGGACCCTGACTGTAGCTGTCTTAGAAAAATTACTCCCTTTTAAAGAGGTTATGATGGATCACTTAAGATTTCATCAGGTTGTGGTGCGTGGGTATGCAGATGCTCCTGCTACGTTTCACGATATGCGCGTTCATTCATTTACTACACGAACCGTCTGTATTTATCAGGGCCGCTGAGGATTTGTTGTCACAGATTCAGAAAAACTTCCAGAAGCCACAGCAAGAGTTGGAGGTCTTAAAAGAAGCGGCCAGCAGCCTTCTTTCAAAACGCAATGGCGACGTGCAGGCAGCGAGGGACCTTGTGAGGCAGGCCGAGGTGCAGACCCAGGAAAGTGACCGCCTGCTGCACCTTGTCAGCGCCAACCTGCGAGAATTTACCGTGAGTCTTTTTTATATATATAATATTTTTAAGTTTATTTATTTTGAGAGCGAGTGCACGCACAAGCCGGGGAGGGGCATAGAGACGGGGAAGGAGAATCCCAAGCAGGGTCAGCACAGAGCTTAATGTGGGGCTTGAACTCACAAATCATGAGATGGTGACCCAAGTCTCAATTAGGAGTAGGCACTTAACTGAGCCACCCACGCGCCCCTAAATGTGAGTCTTTTTTTTATATACTTTATTAACTTTTTGATACAGAGAGACAGAGCACGAGTGGGGGAGGGGCAGAGAGAGAGGGAGACACAGAATCAGAAACAGGCTTCAGGCTCTGAGCTGTCGGCACAGAACCTAATGCATGCGGGGCTCGAACCCACATGCCATGAGATCATGACCTGGGCCTACGATCATGACCTTGGACACTAAACCGACTGAGCCCCCCAGGTGCCCCCCTAAATGTGAGTCTTAACAAGGACGAGTTCTTTCCTTCTCAGTTAGGGCTGGGAGCCAAATTCTCCTATGTAAATAACACCATTTTTAGCTTCTTAAAAAATGAGCCCCAAGTACTAACTTTAGCACATAGTGTCAGGCACTGACCTTTAGAAGCTGGCCCACTTTTTTGAAGCATCCTCAAAGGCGATTTTTGCCACAGGATAAGAAGCTACGTGTTCAACAAGAACAAAACTTGACCTCCATGCTGATTGCCAGAGGGAGAAGGTTGCTAGCCGAAGCCACTGCGCCTGCAGATGCTGTAGGAAATGCTCTCACAGTAAGTTATGCCACGTGCAGTTTCCAAAGTGTCTTCACACCCCTCCCCCCACGCACAAGTGTGCACTGTTACGGAGAAACAATAGTAGCCACAATACGAATTTCTCTCTGTAGCAGTTAGAGCGTCACCGGGATGAGCTGCTCTTATGGACTGCCAAAATCAGGCGCCATGTAGACGATCTGGTCATGCAGATGTCCCAAAGAAGAGCTCTTGACCTTGTCTACAGGGCAGAAGACCACGCAGCTAACCTCCAGAGACTAGCAGGTGCTCTGGACAGGTGAGACCAGACCTTGCAGGGGTCCTGGGGGTGGTGGTCCATTAATCAGAGAGAATAACAGTGGCCCTTTTGGTCACCATGTTGAGTCCCTCTTCTTTGGTCTGTAAAGGAAGACTGCTATTTTAATTATATGGCAAGGAGGACTTCCTCCCCTGTCTGGGAACATTGTTGTCTTTCCACCTATGGTGGAAAACTGCAAACTGAACTGGAGAGGAATTAATACAAATGTTATGCTACAATATCAAGCCATTAAGGCCTTGTTAAGTACCTACTAAGTACTCAGGGCTTTGTTAGGTTAGATGGAATGAAGATATTAGTTTCCTTTTTTTTTAATGTTTATTTATTTTTGAGAGCCAGAGACAGAGCTTGAGCAGGAGAGGAGCAGAGAGAAAGGGAGACCTAGAATCTGAAGCAGGCTCCCGGCCTGAACTGTCAGCACAGAGCCCGATAAAGGTCTCGAACTCACAAACTTTGAGATCATTACATGAGCTGAAGTCAGAGGGTTAACCCACTGAGCCACCCAGGCTCATATTTTTTTTTTAAGATTATTTGTTTATTTGGAGAGAGAAAGAGCAGGGGAGGGCAGAGACAGAGAAGGAGAGAGAGAATCCCAAGCAGGCTCCTCACTCTAAGCATAGAGCCTGATGTGGGGCTTGAGCCCACAAACCATGGGATCATGACCTGAGCTGAAATCAAGATTTGGCACTTAACTGATGGAGCCACTCAGGTGCCTCCCCCCATCATATTTTTAAAGACCCCCCAGTTTATCTAAAGACAGCAAATGAAAGAACTAGTGTTTCAGCCTTATCAGTGATTTACACAATATCTTCGTTAATTGCTAAATTTATTTTGTTAAAATTTGTTACAAATTTATAGATAGAAAATGTCTGGCCACACTGGGAATTTGTGGGCTTCTGTGTGCTCCGTGTGTTTTGTGGAAGGAGAAAAATAAATATCTTTCCAATTTGAGGAGTGCTGCCATAAAAGATTAGCTCACACAACAAAAGCAATTAAAAATAATAGAAGCTAGAATGTTGTGTACATTATGTGCTGAATGGAGCATGACCGCCTACTCACATCATAAGAATCTGTAATAGAAAGTGGAGTTAGAGACTTAGTCTCTCCCTTTTCATCACCTTTCATTATTCCCCAAAAGAGAAAAAAAATATTCTGACTACATACATAACTAGAACAAAACCTTTATTACCTAGTATGAATTACGTAAAAGCAATCTGTTATGATACACAAAGTTAAATAACATCATTACGTTCTATTTATCCATCATCACATTTTGCCGATCAAGTATTAAGTGCTGGTGTCTGGTCAGGGAATCCCTCAACTTGATAACCTTGGGAAGAAAATGAAGTGAGTTACTCAGCATGCAAAGATACATCAATCATCAGATTTCATTTTGGAGATAGAGTGAGATTGCATCATTACCACTTGGCAAATTCGTAAGTGATTTGCCCACTTGTAAGAGTGGAGTTCAGATGATTGAAATATTATCTGATCCTCCTCCAAAACCTCTAGTGAATTTCATTAAATCGGTGTGTCTCTTTTGAGGGACAAGAGTCAGCATTCTTATATATGCCTAGGGAAGCTTCTTGAAAATTACCAAGTGCAGACCAGGAGAGATTACAACCAACGGCAAACAGGGCAGGGCGCCCCAGCTCCGTACAGTGGCTTGAACAGAAACGATGTTGAGGGCAGCTGGTGGAAACTGAGAGTTAAAAAAAAAAAAAGATGGGCAAGAGCAATGGTTTCTTCTTTGGGAGTTCATTAAGCAGCACTTCTGAGTGTATTCGTGACAATGTAGCTACTTCTTTCAAAGATGGCATTTGGAGTTGGAGGGGAATCCCTCTGTTAACTCCCTGTTGATTCTTTTCTGGCTTCTTACCTAGGAAGCTTTAGGAGTAGTGGACATGTTCCATTTAGTTTATACTAACATCTGCACATTTGTTGATTATCTAGTGGCCTTGGCAGTGTTAGACATGTGTCCCTGAATGCCACCAGTGCCACCCACGTCCATTCCAACATTCGGAGAATGATTGAAGAATCAGAGAAAGTGGCAAAAGATGCTCTCAAGACCGTGACAACAGCGAGCCTGGTGAGAGGTGCCCCAGGGGCTGCACTAGGTGCCTTCCTTTTCTAGGCACTATGGGAGATTGTTCCAGAAAGTGCTGAGCAGAGACCTAGTGGCTTCATGCTTGTCAGCATTCTTTTTTGGCAAGATCTATTTGTCCCTGTCATCATGTGATCCAAGTTTTAATTTCTTTTTTTTAATTTTTTAATGTTTGTTTATTTTTGAGACAGAGAGAGACAGAGCATGAGTGGGGGAAGGGCAGAGAGTGAGGGAGACAGAATCTGAAACAGGCTCCAGACTCTGAGCTGTCAGCACAGAACCTGATGCGAGGTTTGAACCCACAAACTGTGAGATCACGACCTGAGCTAAAGCCAGATGCTTAACTGACTGAGCCACCCAGGCACCCCACAAGTTTTAATTTCTTAAGATCATAAATACTTCTTTACAAAGACTAGGGACTAGAGATGTGGAGATGAGGAAAATCTCATAATTATTTTATAACAAAAGGATAATGCTTCTTGATATCTACTTGAGACAATTTTCTTACTATGGAGAAATATTCATTTGATGGTGGGTTTTGTCTTTATATATTTAAAAATGCTGTGTTCTTTCTCCTCAGCCATAAGTTAGGACAGTTTAAATTATCCCTATGTATTACCTAGTGGACTCTCGTGTCTGGAACTAGCCCTGAGGCTATTTGGATAGAGTTGCTCTCCGGTCTCCGGCAAAAGTGCACTTGCCCCCTCCCGCCCCCCCCCACTGCCGCCGCCATATTAATGCTCTCCTGTTTTCCAGTTCTCAGAATCCCTTGCTCCTAATGGGAAAGTGGTTCTCCAGCACAGTTCCAGATTACTAAAAGAAAGTAACAGCCTGAGCAGAAAGCATCAAGGTCAGTTTATAGCACGGACTGTATTGCTAAGCAGAGGAAATATAAAAACTTCTCTGAGCATACTGCTGGAGGAATTTGAAAGTAAACACTTCTTTGTCACAGTGATGTGCCAATTTCCTGATGTAGGAACAGAATATAATTTTTTATTTATTTTTTAAACTTATTTTAGTGCTGTCTCTTAACACGCGGACACCTCTAATCTTCCACAGACTTGTTAAGCCTTCTTCGGTAACTAAATCCTCCACTCATGGCTTTAGCTTGTGAGCCGTCCCCCTTTCACAGCCTCTGGCGAGTTCTCTTTGGCTGCATGGGCTCCTCTATTCGCCTCACACTGTTTTGCAGTTTCGTGAAGAGTTGTATTGTACACAGCACACTTCTTTGGCACTTTGGCCAGGCAGAGCTAATATGATGTTAGACTCAAGGTAGCTTCTCATTAAAAAATTATTGAATTAAGTCATAGTTGTTTTATCAATTTTATTAAAAAAATACGTAGGCAGTTCATTTTCGCTGAGGGTTTCAGTAAACAGTTGTTTGGCATACATGCAAGAGCTCTCCATTAAGCACGACGCAAAATGGCAGCAGGAATCTGTTCCGTAAGAAAAACACACGAGTTTTGTTAACATATACTTTTCACCTGAATAACTTCTAATATATCAAAAATATCAAGTCTTTCCCTGTGGGAGTAAATGGTGGGCTATAAACAAAACGCATACGGCTTTTAACCACTTCCAGGCCCAGTACTGGATCCTCCCATAGCTGTCTGAGCCCAGGGCATGGATGTGCACATAGGTTTTGTTTCTCTGTGAGTGACACTATTTAAAATTTATGTTGTCCTCTCACGGCACAGGAAGCTTCTAATGCTGGATCATAAAGCACATTAAACACAAACTCTAGCATCAGTGTTGATGGTTTCCGTTTACACAGCCAAAAGTATTTCATAGGGCACCAAGTAACAAATTTTCTGGCAATTAAAATCTTAAGCAAAACCATCACGTTCGTCAAGGATTTTATCCATAATTCATTTCTTAACCCTGTGTCCAGAATCAAGATGTGATCGTGTATTATGAACAGAAATATGAAAAGTAAAAGCTTTGATCCCACAGCTTTGATCAAACTTGAAGGCGGTTGAGTCTAGTACCTGTTGGGTGGGGAGAGAGTGCAGGAAAGGGAGGGTCATTGGCCAGGGAAGCGTGGGGGGCGGGCAGAGGAGGGGGAGGAGGCTGGGGAAGATTCCTAGGCAGGACTAGTTTGAGGTTTTACAACCCAGAGGAGAGAAGTGGACAAGATTGAGGTGTGGGCAGGAAGTCAGTGAGAGTGATTAAGACTGAGTGATTTAAATACAAGCTCACCTTGAGCTCTAATTAAATTGGACATGCAATTTAAGAAGAAATATTAGGGAAAAGGGCAACAAGCAAACTAGTAAAAAATGATCAAGCAAGCAAAAAAACAGCCTTAATTTCTATAATGGGTGATGCTAAGTCTTTCTGGAAAAAAAATGTCAATATTGGGGGGGTCTCTGTAGAAAGTTGTCGCTTCTATAGAAGGATCAGAGTGATAAATGAAACTGTTGCCTAGGCACCTTTGAGTAGGCCACCTCAAAAAGGACACTTTTTCCTCTTTAAATAGGCATCGCATTGGCACTCAGTGAATTGAAAAATTCAGCAAACAGATTTCAAGAGAATGCTCACACAATTACTGGGCAGACCAATGAATCACTCTTAACACTTAGAGCAATCCCTGAAGGTAAGTGGAGAGGGGGCTCTTGATTTAATTAATGTTTTCTCATTTCAAAGGCATTTTACCTCACCCTGAGGAAGTCCTGCCACGAGTCTGATTAAGAGCCCTCGCTCAAGAGGAGACCAAGATTGATAGAGTTTTTACTTGCAGAGGAGTATGATTTGGAAATGAAGAGGACTACTTTTTAAATAATTCCAGAACACCTGCATTGAAATGCTAGAATTATACACAGAAAAACAAAAGCCTCTGGTGACTTTATGTTAGCATATGAATTGCTGACTTTTAACAAGAGCTTGACACATCCCTTAAATGAAGGGGTCATTCAGAGAAGTCAGCAGGAAGCCCAGTGTTCCTGCTTTAAGGGAAAATGCTAGATTCATTATAAATGTGGGCAGTTAAAGAACTCTTGCTTGGTAATCTTCCTTCATGAGGCAAGAAAGCATTCTAAAATAAGCTCATAAGTCACTTTAATATTGATGGTTTGGAAATGCACTATTCATTAAAATTTGAACTAGGATAACTTCTTAAAAGTGTAATACAGGGGCGCCTGGGTGGCTCAGTCGGTTGGGCCTCTGACTTCGGCTCAGGTCCCATCTCACGTTCGTGGGTTCGGGCCCGCGTCGGGCTCTGTGCTGACGGCTAGCTCAGAGCCTGGAGCCTGCTTCCAGTTCTGTGTCTCCTTCTCTCTCTAACCCTCCCCCTCTCATGCTCTGTCTCTCCTGTATCAAAAATTAATAAAACATTAAAAAAAATTAAAAAAAAAGAGTAAGTTAAAAAAAAAAGTGTAATACAAGTGAATCCTGCTGCAATGCGCTCCTTAGACTCCCTCAACCTTCTCTTTTTTTCTTAAGTCTTACAAGATGCTCTAAGGACTCCACACTTCTTCCTGCCGGTTCACCTTGTAAACACAAGACCTTACTGTGGGGACCTGGGCGGGGTGCTTTGGACTGACTCCTAACCTTAAGTCATTGGAGCATTTTCTGATCTGGACCCTGTTTCCTTTCTTCCTTCCTCCCCTCCCTCTCTCACTCCACCCCCTTTCCCTCCTTTCCTTCAAGGGTGCATGATGTATGTTGATTAAACCCTTAAAAATATGTTTATTTAGAAATAATTTCAACTTGCAGAAGAGTTGCCAGAAGAGTAAAAAAGAAACCTGTCTTCTCTTTAAAATTTTTTTAAAATGTTTTTGAGGGAGAGAGAGAAAGAGAGCAGGTGAGGGGCGGATTGAGAGGGAGACACAGAATCGGAAGTAGGCTCTGGGCTCTGAGCTGTCAGCACCGAGCCTGATGGAGGGCTCGAACTCACCAGCCATGAGATCGTGACCTGAGCCGAAGTTGGAGACTTACCTGACTGAACCACCCAGGCATCCCAAAGCCTGTCTGTTCTTTATCAAGCTTCTTCTAGTGTTAATTTTTGTCCCATTTGTGATTAATTTGAAAATGAATACTAGTGCCTTTTTAAAAAAAATCATCTGCCAGATGTTCTAGAACAACTAAATTTCACTTTATCAATTGTGACTGTTTAGTCTTTACTCTGCTGTTCTGTCTGGCAGCCAGTTGACAGTGTGGACAGATACCACTTCCTCTAGCCAAGACATGCCCATCTCACCTACGAGTTTAAACTCCCCAACCGTCTCATCCATACACACAGCATGATCTGAAGAAACTGTTCAAAGAGTATGGGAAGGGAGGGATAGAAGAGAGACCAAATAACGAAATGTAGCTTTTTCCCATAGAAGATGCTGAGCACATGGCGATTAGCAGGTGCTGTCGCCATCTCCCTGTGTACTCAAATTTCAATACAGAGGATTGTTACCAAGATTACTTCATTTGTCCCTCAAAGGGAGCAGTAAGGCATATGATATGCAGCCTTAATGCTGCCATTAAAAACCCCATTTTGTGTTCAGCCAATAAGAAACAAATGTAACAGGTTTCCAAGTAAAGTTACCTTTATTGCGGTTTATGGTTTTCCCCGTGTATAACCACTGGAGTGCATGCTTGCATATACATTTATTTCAGGTGTCAGAGACAAGGGAACCAAAATCAAAGCGCTGGCCACATCTGCAAATCTGAGCGCTGCAAGCACGCTAAAGAACGTTGTGGGATTGAGCAAGGAGCTGTTAAATACATCAGCTGGCTTGTCCAGGGTTAATGCTGCCCTACAAGAAACAAACAGACTTCTACAGGACTCTTCGATGGCCAGTACGTCCAGGTCTCCTTTCCCACTAGAAGAGTCTGTGTCGTGAGATTTTGAACTGGCCGGGTATACTATAGCGTCTCATTCACAAACAGAATTCCTAAAGAATAAAAATGCACTGGTATCTAGATTTGCATTTATAAAGAAAGAGAAGGGCCCGTGGGTACTGCGTGGTGCTGGTGCGTTTTTCATATACAGTTGACTTTTGAACAAGAAATTTCAACTGCGTGGGTCCCCGATACACAGCCTTGATAAATATAATATAGGTACTGAAAATATATTTTCCTTATGATTTTCATAATAACATTTTCTTTAGCTTACTTTATTCTTTATTGTAAGAATACAGTATAAAATACATGTAACGTACCAAACATGTTAATTGATCATCTATGTTATTGGTAAGTCAACTGCAGGCTAGCCCTAGTGAAGTTTTCGGTGAATCAAAAGTTATACGTAGATTAGCAACTGCATGGAGTTTGAGTGCCCCACCCCCTGCGCTGTTCATAGGCCAACCTTGTTTAGCAAGATTTCAAGGATTTGTTTACTAGGATATTGTATTTTATCCAGTGCAATGGTAATGACTAGTTAATTCCTCTTGTTTCTGCCCTGCCACCAACTTTTTGCCACCTTGAACTTATTAGCTCTGCTAGCTGGAAGGAGAGTTAAAGATGCAGAGACGCAAGCCAGCCTTTTATTTGATCGTTTGAAGCCTCTAAAGGTCCTAGAAGAGAACCTGAGCAGAAACCTATCAGAAATCAAACTGCTGATCAGCCAGGCCCGGAAACAAGCAGCTTCTGTGAGTGTGGGCTTCTGTGGCGCTCGGGGACGCGGCCACCCGTAGCTGGGGCTCCTGGTAACTCCAGGTCTCAGGGAACTTCCTACAGACTCAACTTTAGATCTCAGATTTCTCCCAGCCTTGTCTGCAGTATGTTTGAAACTTTGTGTTAAGTGTATTTACTTAATTATATACATAAGTTTTTCAGTGACAGCTTACGACTTTTATTTATGGTGCCTGTGCAATGTCTCAAAAATACCTTCTTTCCTGCCCTAGACCATATATTTAAATATACTGCTTAATTAGTCTCGTTTCCTTCCTTTCTTCCTTCCTTCCTTCTTTTTTTTTTTTTTATTATTTTTTTTATTCAACACATTTCAACATGTTGTTAGCCAAGAGATCTCAGGTCTGTATGGAGATTTATATTTGTAGCCTAGATGTATCCATTTACAACTACTCCCTAGTTGGTGTAGAGCATGTGGTCATTGTGTTTACACCAAAGTTTCAGTGGCTGGGTATGGTGGTATTGCCATCATTTTACTAGATGTTAATAATCCAAGTACTTTTCATAATGTTTGCACACTATGGGCCTCATCCTCCAGGAGTCCAACCCGACACTCTAAGCACACACAAATCCAGGTCACTAAATGCAGAAAACACTTGATAGCTGGAAAAGTACGAACAAGGAAATGGTTTATGGCCATCCGTAGCTCATGGCATTTGGTTGTGTTGTAAAGGGGAGGGGCTTCAGGGAAATAATACTACTTTCAACAAAATATGCAGTTGTCCCGCCACTGGGGATTTATAGTGGATAAATGTGACCTCTGGTCTCATTCTCATCTGCCTGAACCCTTCTAGTTAAAGAAAAAATTCTGGAATCTTGAATTCTCTCTCCCTTGAGTGGCCTCACAATTGGAAAAGGGCTGTAGATTGATGGGAACTCTGGTTTCTATTTGTTTCAAATAAAGTTACCAAATAAATGTAAGTCAGATGGATGTTTCCAAATTCTCTGGTTAATACAAATCTATAATCTTTAATGTTACTGTAAGAAATATATTTATAAGAAATATATGCAATATATATGCATGCAAAATACATGCAGTAACGTTAATATAAGAAATATATGCAAATACTTAGAGAAATATGTATTAAGGGCAAACATTGCTGTATAAATATTTGTTGAATGTATAAATAGATTATCGCTTCATTTATTTGTCAAACAATTATCAGATATCCTCCCTGTGTGATGTAAAGGTTCCAAGGATCTGGGTCGGCTCCTTGTCTTAAGGAATTAAATCTCAGATGAGTGAGACTGTTTCCTACAGAAGATACTTTTAAAATTTAAGAGTGATTTTTTGGTATTTCAGTAGTTCACCAAATAAACTCATTTTCATCACCACCAGATTTCTCATTTTAGGAGACTCAAAATGTGAGGTATCATCAAGAGAGGAAACCTGAAAGGTTGTTAGGAAATAGCACTTTTGAACTCTCTGCATGCTGCCAGTGTGAGTCATGCAGTGATTAGGACACTTCCCCTTTCCTTTTACAGATTAAAGTCGCTGTGTCTGCAGACAGGGATTGCATCCGGGCCTACCAGCCTCAGATTTCGTCCACCAACTACAACACCTTAACACTAAATGTTAAGACAAGCGAACCCGACAACCTTCTCTTCTATCTCGGGAGCAGCACCAGTGTGAGTGTGGACTTGCAGAAAGCAACAATGAATCTCTTACGAGCATGTGTATTTTCTGATTCGGCAGGGTTGTTTTGTTTTGTTTTGTTTTTGTTTTTTGATGGGAAAAACAATAGGGCCTTGGTGAAATCACTAATTCTTCTATGGGAACCAATAATCATTTGCTGAACTGGTGGCATCAGATTAAAAACATACAGTACAAAACTGAATGTGTGAGAAGGACCGTGGTATTGATGAGTCTTCCCTCTCCTATCTTTAAAATTTTTTTTTTAATATTTTATTTATTTTTGAGACAGAGAAAGATAGTGTGAGCAGAGAAGGGTCAGAGAGAGAGGGAGACACAGAATCCAAAACTGGCTCCAGGCTCTGAGCTTTCAGCACAGAACCCGTTGTGGGGCTTGAACCCACAAACCATGAGATCAAGCCAGACACTTAACCGACTGAGCCACCCAGGCGCCCCTTCCCTCTCCTATCTCAGTTGCTAGCTGTGGAGTAGTATTTCCTCCTCCTGCAGCCTGTTCAGCCACTGAGTTTAGCATTGGGACCGTAAAATCGCTCTTGGTGGTGGTTACCAGGAGTAGAAGATGCACCCTAAAGGGGCATATCAGAATTGTCCAGCTTCATCCAAGCTCTTCCACCCACCATTCTGGTGGTTTCCAGAAGGCAAATCCCCTGTGGAAGGTCACTGATACCTTTGGCTGTACCATCAGGAGTGGGTGGGTCAGAACCTTTGGAGGGAGGGGTATTAGAGCAGAAAATATTAACAAGCACAAATGCCAGAACACCGTCTTTGGAGCTAAGATGCCAATTACATGCAAGTTCATGATGTGGGAGTTCATGGCTCCCGTCTTGCTCCATACTTCATGTTCATTTGTTGCCTTTTCAGATTGAGCAGATAAGTACGGTGCCTTCCTGTATGTTCCTTGTGGGCTGCTGGCGACCCCCCATGAGATTTCTTGGGGGAACTTTATGGAAGGGATTGTGGAAAGCCATGCTGGTGGGCCAGGGGAGTGGGGCATTCATGTCCAACAGTGGCCACTGTCTCCAGTACTCGGGAGTCATGCTCCAGCTCCAGGGAGAGGAGCTTTTGAAGACAAAAGACTGGTATTTCTGTCTTCAAGAATAGAGAAGATGCCGTAGGAACCTCTTGTTTAACATGGTTTGCTAGTCATGCAACCAGTCTGGCATATAAACTCATCCCAACTCATGCCTGGCCCCAGTCTGATTTCTTGGCAGTGGAGATGCGGCGAGGGAAGGTGGCCTTTCTCTGGAATATGGGATCCGGGTCAACACGGTTGGAATTTCCAGACTTCCCGGTCGATGACAACAAATGGCACAGTATCCATGTAACCAGGTAGTCGAGAAAGTGCCCTCCAAGCGTCTCTTTCCTCAACACTGTACCTTATAAGTTTGTAATGTGTTTGTCACATTATATAATTGTCTTTGAAACTTCTGAAAAGTCAGATTGTGGTAAAAGGATAGTTGGTTTACCTTATAGAAATAAGGACTTTATTTCTTATTACAGAAGAAATAAACTGTTACCAAAATCAACAATCAAAAGAAGTGAAAGTTAAAAGTTTATGTTATCTTTAGGACGTTTGGTCTAAATCTGAGGCAGCCAACCCAGTAAATTGTGTTCTTCCCTGTAGAGAGGGGTGTGAGGCAGTAGGATTTCAATTCCACATGGGGTGTGTGTGTGTGTGTGTGTATGCGTGTGTGCGCGCACGTGTGTGCGGTGTGCACCCAGAAGAGGACAGAATGCAAGGATCCAGGTGGAGAATGTGGTTTCTTAAAATTTAGACCCAAAGCAAAACTCTTCCTTGTAAAGCCCCTCTCCCCTCTCCAGAGGTAATTCCTCTTAAGCAGCTTTAGGTGTATCGTTTTTCTTTTCCGTAATGTTATAGTTTATTGTTGATGGTGTGTTATGGTTGGGAATTCTTGTCTTTTGCTTTGTTATTTATAGAAACGGAGTAATACTGAAGGCAGCAGACTGTTTCAAATACAGCACAACCTTGGATTGCGAGTAACTTGTTCTGCGAGTGTTCCGTAAGACAAGCAAACATTTCTCATAAATTTAACTCGATAAACGAGCATTGTCTTGTAATATGAGTAGTATGTGACCCTGAACGTGACAAGATCACAGCAGAGCCAATTCTTAAAATTCACTTGGACAAACCAGTGCTTTTGGATTACAAGTATGTTTCTGGAACAAATTATGCTTGCAAACCAAGGTTTTACTGTATAGTTTAACTCATTATCTAACCATCTTTAGCACGAGGGAATGTATGTGATTTAGAAGACCTACTTCACAAGGGTTTGAGAGTAAACTGGGGCCGATGTGGGCAAGCCTAGGAGAGGGAGACCGGTGGGAGCTGCTGAGGGACCGTGGGGAGGAGCAGCTAGAGGCTGCTATAAACAGATGGAGGGACTTGGAATTCTGAAAGTGTTATTTTTGGAATTCTTTGTGACCCTTATAGATTTGGAAACATTGGTTCACTGAGTGTAAAGGAAATGAGCACAACTCAAAAGCCATCACCAAAAACCAGTAAATCCCCTGGAACAGCTAAAGTTCTGGATATAAACAACTCAACACTAATGTTTGTTGGAGGGCTTGGAGGACAGATCAAGGTAACTTTCAGAACGTTCATCTGAACAGGACTGATTGCTTTTACCTATGTATAAAATTAATGTTCAAGTTATTGAATAACTCTTAGGCAGATGAATATTTTTGTGTCTATCATTTTGCTTCATGACAGTAAATTTGCAGAGTTGGGCTGGTTTTAGGAAGCAGAGGGTCCTGCTGAATAAATAGCGTAAATGGAAAAGAAGCCAGCGGTTCATTTTGTGATTTGAATTTCTTTTCCAGTACTGAAACAGGAAATTCAATATTCCTGTTTCTGTGGTTTCCCTTATTGCTATTCTAACTCTAGTGGTAGAAAAATGCTAATTAGTGTTTGCCACAGGAGCCTGTGGTATGTATTTTATTATTACCTGTTATCCCCTTACCTGATAAAGTTCAGTCACCTGGACTTGTGTGGTTCGGTGCTCAGAAATGAGAGTAAGGGTCTCTGTCTCAGCCAGACCCTCACCCCTGATATGCTTTGAGCCTTGGTTTCCTTGTCTGTGAAAGGGGCTTCCCTCCAGGGGTCCTGGTAACTGAGGGGATCTTATTTAAGATCCTGTCAGGTTGTCTCTCATTGTAGGATTCTACTTAATAGTTGGAAGGAAAATCAGTGATTCCAGCTGGGCTGTTTTTCTGGATGTTGCTTTCTCAGAATTTGGATCTATTAGATGTGAGCTCCCAGGAAGTAGTTTCGTGCACATAGAGAATTTATTCCTTTCCTTCCAATACACACGGGCTGTGTTTGTTTTGTCTGTTTATATTAGAAGTCTCCTGCTATGAAGGTTACTCATTTTAAAGGCTGCATGGGAGAGGCTTTCTTGAACGGACAGTCCATCGGCCTGTGGAACTACATCGAACGGGAGGGGAAGTGCCACGGCTGCTTCGGAAGGTAACATGCCCTGTAATTTAACACACAGTATATTAGAGGAGTCACCTGCGCATCACGGGTGGTTCAGAGTCTGTGATATCGGTCATCTTACCACAAAGGGTGTGATGTAGGTCATTCAAAAATAGAAGTTTGGGGATCA
The DNA here is from genome assembly GCF_006229205.1 of Suricata suricatta. NCBI lineage: Eukaryota > Metazoa > Chordata > Mammalia > Carnivora > Herpestidae > Suricata > Suricata suricatta. The sequence goes on along the minus strand of NC_043713.1, from coordinate 55,068,689 downwards.
TTTTTACCCTCTAAAAAGTACTGTTCTCACTCTGTCATATGCCTTCTCATCTGGGTCACAAAATTGAGAAGCAGCAAACATCCTCTCCAACAACCTTCCATCTCAAAGAGCCACAGTGAAATCTTAGGTAAATCCCGGTACATCTTTATTTTGAAAAGAACCTCCAAAGATAAGAATTTTGTTTGTGCCACCGGTTTTTATGGATAAGTGCTCTCCTATTCTTAAATTCTAAAATTCTGAAAATTAACTGCACTTGGCAATAGAGAGCAACTCCCTAAAATTGTTTGGCAGGTATTGATGTAACAGCAGGCATTTGATAACCAGCCCCCGGAGCTCAACACTCCCTGTATTACTTTCTGAAAAACTTAACTGCAGCTCTGTAAATATACAAGACCTGTTTTCTAGCACTTTAGTAATTAAGACATAGATTGCCTTTGCCATTAGAGAAATGTAACATCTGATAGAATTCTGTCGTCTAATGGGCTGCTCTGTCCAGATAGATATCTGTGATTAACAGTGAGCTGTGACAAGATCAGTTGGCAGCAATTCCCATTATATTTGGAAACTCGTGGGCGAGTTTTCATTTTGTTACTGTCAGATCTGTTTTCTCTTAGGGCTCAGAGCTTGGGATTTTGTGGTTTGAGCTTTGTATTTGTTACTTCCCCTTTACTCAGCTTGCTTTCAAAGTCATGCCAGAACCTTGGTTATTGGAGCCTTAGGTCTGAAAAAAAAAATATTAGCTTTGGAATCGAACTTTCTCAGGCTCCATCTCCTACCAAAATCCCTCTCGGTGACTTTGTAGTTAAGTCACTTACTTCGTGGAGATTTGATTTCTTCTTCCACAAAGGAAAATGTAATCATGTTTGTCTTACCTCCCAAAAGTGGTGCGATGAACACCTAGCATGATGTATGTGAAAATGCTGGATAAATTGGAGACTGTTCCCCTCTGATCTTCCTGCACTGATAATCCGCTGCTTTTTAGATAAATGTCTCAGAATTATTTTCTTGACAAAAAGCATGTGAAAACCCAAGGTTTTCTAACTGGCTAATATAATTTAAAAATGATATTATTTAGTGAAGTAAAGTGCCAGCTCTGGAACTCTGGGAGCAGAGAGCTCCCCATCACTGTTTCCTCATGCTTTTTCCCCAGCGGGGGCCCCTCCCCAGCGATAGTGATTTGAACTTGAAAAATCTTCTAGCCCCCGGACCTCTGGGCCCCCACACTGACCCCAGATCATGAATCTTACTTGTAGAAAGGCAAGCATTAACAGAGATGGACAATGTCTAATAAGGAAAATGTCCTCCTCTACTTCAGCTGTTACAGTATGCCCCATTTCACCCGCCATTTTCAGGGTTATCTTAAAACTGCTGACTTAAAAATTTTTTTAATGTTTTTATTTATTTTTGAAAGACAGAGAGAGACAGCGTGAGCAGGGGAGGGTCAGAGAGAGAGGGAGACACAGAATCAGAAGCAGGCTCCAGGTTCTGAGCTGTTAGCACAGAGCCCAATGCGGGGCTCAAACCCACGAACTGTGAGATCATGGACCTGAGCCGAAGCCAAATGCTTAACCAACTGAGCTACCCAGGTGTCCCAAAACCGCTGACTTTAAACAGCAACAATGAGTGAATTTAATGAGTGCTAGCTCTTCTCCTTTGTTGGAGCGGAAGTCAGTTTTCTATGTGGCCACTGGTTTTCTTCTCTTTGAGAACTGCCCTCCTACTACATGTCCAACATGGACCTCCGGGGGTTGCTCTGAACTTAAGGGAGGGGTTAGCAGGTACAGCATGCCACCCTCCTGACACTCATCCTGGAACTGGGTTTTTTGGTAGAAGTCTGACCACCCAGCTGAACCTTAGGGTCCAACTGGCTCATTAGCTCAGAGTTTGGATTAAATGTTTCTCTGGGTACTGAACAAATCAACTGGCTGTTTGTATATACACTACCACTTCTAAAATATGTTTTATTTTTAAGAATACTAGTTTGATAGGATACTAACAGATACTTTTTTTAAAGTGGGGGTGCCAGGAGTGTCCTGATCATATATGTTTAGGAAACAGTGAGTTAAACGATTAAATACATTTCCTGGTTGTGAGGCCATCAGAGCCTCTAATGTGTGAATGTTTTGGAACCTTGTCCTTGGGACGGGCCCTATAATTTAACAGTGCTGGAGTTGCAGCATTCCCAAAGTCGCTCGATCCCAAACTATAAAAAAAAAATTTTTTTTTAATTTATTTATTTTTGAGAGAGAGAGATACACAGAGTGTGAGTGGGAAAGGTTCAGAGAGGGAGACACAGAATCTGAAACAGGCTCCAGGCTCTGAGCTGTCAGCACAGAGCCTGACGCAGGGCTTGAACCCGTGAACCACGAGATCATGACCTGAGCCAAAGTCGGCCACCTAACCAACTGAGTCACCTAGGCACCCTGATCCCAAACTTTTTAAAAAGCAGTATTCCAGACTTGCTTGTGCTCCGTAGAACACATACCATGGCAAGTGCAGAGCAGACACAGCTGGTGCTGTCTACACTTATAAATTGAATTGTTTTCATTTTATGCAACTGTCCCTACCTATTAGACAAAGACTTGAGCTCAAAGAAGTAACAAACTAATTCTAGTAAATGAATCAATGTTAGCAGACCAGTGATTAGGATTCAATGTGCTTTGGACCTCTGCATGTAATCTGCCATTATTAAATCATTAGTAGTGGTTCATTGATGTCCTTTAGATTAGAAAAATAATTTTCTCAATAGAAGCATTTACCTTTAATGTTGACTTACATTACCAAATAAAGTAATTGAATTTTTGTTTTATTCCTCTTTGAATATATTTACACTTCTCTATATGCAATCTACGTCAGTTTATAATTATGAATAATGTCATAAATTCTTAAAGGATATCACAAAAGAAACCTCAGATTCTAACAGTTTTCATCTAAATAATGAACAGGCCTTTGTGCTTGTATTGGTTATGAGTGGATGTGGTGACAGACTGTGGAGCTGACCTTTGGGACGGGTCAGTCGCCTGCGTTCAGGGAGCCGGGATCTCACCAGGTGCTGGCGAGATCAACGTCGGTCACATGAGTTCACCGCCAGCATCTCCTGGTCCAGAGGAGAGCGAGCTGTCTGGAAGACAGAGAAAGTGCTCTGTGCTGTGGCAGGAAGAGGTGACAGGTGAAGCAGCCCCATCGGCCTGGCCCAGGTGCTACCCCACCCGGAACAGCTTCCTCGGTGCTGAAGGTGCTGCAGTAGGTGTTACCCCGTCGTAAGTGAGAGCTCGGACCAGAGGCCTAGTGATTCTTCAAGGCTCACAGGGCTGAGAGCTGGGGACAGAGCGTCTCCCTAGGCCAGCCCGACTACAGGACTCACCCGGAATTGCTAGGTCTGGAACAGAGCTCTCTGTGAAGTGCTCTTGCAAACCCTGCTTTCATCTGTCTGGAGCCTGGGTGGGGGCCCTGGAACTGCCTTCCTGTGGCCCACCTGTGAACAGGCACCTGGACCTCGTGGTTACAGAATGGAAGCCCGACCCACAAGGGGACAAGCCCCAGAAGTGTGTCACTGACCCAAAGGCAAGAACCTTCTCCAAAGACGTGCTTTCACACATTGTTTCATTTGAATGCACCCCCTCTTTGTGGCTGCCTCATCGGGGCAGGCCCTGCCCATGGAGAGGAGCCAGAAGTAGAGTTCTTGAGAACAGAGAACTCATGAGCTCTGGGGAAGGAGTGGGTGTGCACAGCGGAACAAGACAGATTTCTGGAGTTTGTTTGAAACTTGGCTTCACTATTTTCTTAAGTGTCCCCTTTGAAACAGTCCTTAATTTTTGAGGCTCAGCTTTTAAGAGGCAAAATGGCAACCCTTCAGGGACCTCTAAACAAAGCAGAATAATCAAAGCCAAATGGACTGAACGTTAGGTGGCAAGCGCTGTCTAAAGCACTTGACACGTATTAGATCACGCACAGCCCATCCTGAGAGCTGCTCTCAGGTTAAGAGAATGAAGTGCAGAGACGTTAGGTAACTTTTCCAAGTTCACACAGCTAGTAAATTGTGGGACTGCGATTTGAACCCCAGCAATCTGGCTCTAGAGTCGGTATCTTTAGACCCATGAAACTGGTCAGCCAAGAGATAGAGCTATGGAACGTGCTTGGAGGAAGCCACAGGATTAAGAATTAAGTAACAGAGAATTAAGCCATCATTTCTCTATGCAGCGTGCATTTCCTTTAAGTCAAACACTTCCTGAAAGAGGTCGAAAGACAGCAATTTTTCGAAAAAGCTGGACTGTGGGAAGGTATCAGTTTGAAACCTCAGGTTTCACAAAGTACTGCTGTTTGTTTTGTGGATGGAAACAGCATGGCCATTTGGTAACTTGTCCTGCTTGGAGATATGGCACCGAATTTGGTCATTCAGTGGGGAAAAGAGCAGTTTCCTACCCCCAAAACACGCCCAAGTCCAAGGTTCACTCTGAAGCCCAGAAACATAATTTTTTAAAACTATTATGACATGTTCCAGATAAACCTTCTTTGTAATTAAAGCATGAATAAAGTGAGCCGTCTGAGGTGTGGGGAAGACCAGACCACACGCTCACCCGAGAAGTACTGAGGTTTATATTAAGTAACTTTGTTCTATGTTCATCCTCCAGATTTTTGATATTCTTTCATCAAGGAATTTTTTCTTTTGGTATAGTGGTCCTTCTGCTACATTGATACATACTTGTTTTTTTTATCATTACTCCAGTTTAGCTGATATCTTAGTTTAAAACCAGCAGAGGGTGATAATATGCTGATATAAAATTTACTCTGTGGGGCACCTGGATGGCTCAGTCAGTTAAGCGTCCGACTTGGGCTCAGGTCATGATCTCACGGTCTGTGGGTTCAAGCCCCGCATTGGGTTCTGTGCTGACAGCTCACAGCCTGGAGGCTGTCTTTGGATTCTGTGTCTCTGTCTCTCTCTGACCCTCCCCTGCTCATGCTGTCTCTCTCTTTCTCTCTCAAAAATGAATAAAACATTAAAAAATTTTTAAGAATTACTCTGAAAGCTTTGGAATTAAGTAAGGACAGTTAAAAAGACATTAGAACAAATAATCCACTTGATACAGAGAAATATGTACAGCAGTTATCCATTCTTTGAGGACATTTCTTTCTTTTCTTTTTACATTTATTTTTTGAGAGATAAAGTGAGACAGAGCATGAGCAGGGAGGGGCAGAGAGAAGGAGACACAGAATCTGAAGCAGGCTCCAGGTTCCGAGCAAACACTCAGCACAGAGCCTGACGTGGGGCTTGAACCCACTAACATGAGATCATGACCTGAGCCCAAGTCAGATGCTCAACTGACTGAGCCACCCAGGCACCCCTCTTTTTATTAAAATCAACATTGCCTACATTAACTTTCTGTTCCATATAAAGCAGCTGGCATTTGTTTTGCATAATCTCATGGTGAGCAGTATTCAAAGATACAATGATTTATGCTTGTTATCAAATTATGGAAATAATAGCTCTACCAGTTTTTTTGAGGAGGAGAACTCCAGGAAGGTACCGTGTGTCCTCGTTAACTGCCTTCCTGAGAACAGATTGTATTTCGTCTGCTCTGCTTTGCAGCCCCCAGAATGACGAGTCTTCCTTCCATTTTGATGGAAGTGGTTATTCGGTTGTGGAGAAGACGCTTCGGACGACTGGGACTCATATCATTATGCTTTTCAGCACCTTTGCACCCAACGGGCTGCTTCTCTACCTCGCTTCAAATGGCACCGTAAGAGGCTTTGTGGGACCACAGGCTGCACTGTGTGTATACAGTCAGATTGCTGGGAGGATATTTATGTTTCATGACTGCTTTATGAGCATATGTGAAGATAACATATACATATGTATGCATATAGGTATAACATTTTAAGTAACTTATTATGAATTCACCGAGAACCTTTGGAAATACAGGAGAGAGCCAAGTAGAAAACAGCCTTCCTATCCTTACAGATAGCAGTTACATTTGCGGTTAAGTTTTGACTTTCCTATATCTTGCTCCACGTTCACTGTGAGCACTGTAGCCTTCTTTGAATTCCATCACAGGAATTTCACGTTATTTTTATCTTATTGTGCAGGTGATCTCTCTTGATCTTCTAGTTTTATTTTAGGACTGGCCCATGTCAATCTTGATGAAAAAGCTACCAAGATTCCACCTATCCTACTGAGTTGTGGATTTTGGCAACAGTGTGTTTCTCTCTTTATATCTGCATAGTATTTTAGAAAGTGTTCCAGGACACGACGTTCCCTCTAACCATTAGGCCAGATCCAGGTTTCTGACTTTGACTTGGGAGGACTTCTGCCATCCTTGACTTGGGAGGGAAAGGGAATCTGTGCGAATGATGCCGCCCTGGGTAACACTTTTCTCTCCTTCACAGAAAGACTTTTTATCCATCGAGCTGGTGCATGGCAGAGTTAGAGTTACAGTGGACCTGGGTTCAGGGCCTCTTGCTCTTATAACCGACAGACGCTATAACAATGGAACCTGGTACAAAGTCGCCTTCCAGAGAAACCGAAAGCAAGTTAAGTGCACAGAAGGGCACGGGGATACTGGTCACCCTCATGGGAATAGAAATCCTTCCAGAATCAGTCTTTATTTGCTTTATAGCTCCTTGGGTATTCTTGAATGATCTTCTAATAGAAAGCCATTGTTTTCTTTGAAATACTAAATGCCAGGATTCACATTTTGCTGGAGAAATATTTATAATTCTATTTTTCTGTGGTTTCCAAGTACATTACTTAACATTAAATGCTGAGTTGGAAATCAAGGATCAAATCCATTCTCTTTTCTGCCACACACACCCTGCTGTCATTTAGTTTTGTATATTCTAGATTCACTGATTTCTGTACAGAGGATTTTTTAATAGTCCAGAACACTCTCTCATCCAATGTGCAGAATGTGAAAGAGTACATCTTTATAAAAGAGCTTTGTTTTTTACTGTAATGTAGAAAGTGATTTTCATTTTCCTCTCTTCTGATCTCCTTTTAGGACTCCTAGCAGTTACTGACGCATATAACACCAGTTATAAAGAAACCAAGCAAGGTGAAACTCCAGGAGCATCCTCTGACCTCAATCGTCTAGATAAAGATCCAATTTATGTGGGCGGATTGCCTAGGTCAAGCGTTGTAAGGTAATGTCACATGGAACAGTTGTCATGTCTGCATTGCCAAATGTGTCAGTTTCCCAGGGCTGCCATAATAAGGTGCCACCAGCCAGGCTAAGCAACTGTGGAGGCTACAAGTCCAAAATCAAGGTGTTGGCAAAACTGCTTGCTTCCTTCTGAGGGTTGTGAGGAGGATTCTTTCCATGCCTTTGTCCTAGCTTCGGGGAGTTTCAGGCATTACTCAGCTTGAGGATGGCATTCTTTCTGTGTCTTACTATACTGTCTTCCCTCTGTGTATCTCTGTGTCCAGATTTTCCTTTTTAAATTTATTTTTGGGTGTGAGCAGGGGAGGGGCAGAGAGAGACAGGGAGAGAGAATCCCAAGCAGGCTCCACGCTGTCATCACAGAGCCCAGCACAGCACTCGATCTCATGAATCACAAGATCAAGACCTGAGCCAAAATCAAGAGTCAGACATTTAACCGACTAGGCTACCCAGGTGCCCCTAAATTTCCCTTTTGATAAAGACAGTGGTCATTGCGATTAGGCCCTACCCTAATGACCTCATCCTAATTTGAGTACATCTCTAAAGACTCTATTTCCAAATAAGGTCACAGGTACTGGGGCTTAGGACTTCATCATCTTTTGTGGGGGAGAAATTTTAACCCCTAACTTCTGCCCTGATTCAAACCACAGTGTGTCATATTAATTGGGATGGAAAGAAACCCTTCTGCGGTAAAATTAATGATTTTCTATTTGTTGCCTTCAGAACATCTAGTAATCATTACTAATTGTTACTTAATATTGTACAGTATTTGTAGACCCCACTTTCCGTCACAAGTTGCTCTCTCTAGACACTTCAGAAGAGTAGACTCTTTTTCAGGGCAAAAAAACCAAAAACAAAAACCCATGCTGTCTGCATTTGTCCTTTGTGTGATGAGAATGAATAAAGTATGTGAAAAGCTGAAAGACCAGCATCAGGAAGTTGGAAGAAAGGCAGCAGAGGAGGCAATGAAGTCCTTTTGTAACACTGATTCATGTTTAGCTTGGTGACTTTAATAATTTACACAACTGTGGGTCTTGGTCCTTAGTTTTGTAATTTTGGATCAGACAGATGAAGCCCTAAGTTTCTTTCACACCATTAAAAACAGAAACATCCTGTACAAAAGGCCAGCAGTCAGGGCAAGACAGATTCCGGGACATGGGATTACCAAAGGTCCAAGCCGAGTCACCTAGCCCAGTGGTCTTCAAATCCATTGGTAGCACTGTCTTGTCTTCCTGCTGATCCGTGCACAGAATCCTAATCAGCAGCACGGGGGTGCGTCCACTCTGGTTGCTGTTAAGCTGAACAGCCCACATTCACTCCTCACCTCTTTTCTTTGCCAGAAATTTCTGAAAGTCCCAAGTGACCCAGCTTACCACCACGGCCACCAGCCCCCCACGCCCTGTCTTGGAAATGAATCACACTTACACTTCAGGGGAGTTGGTCGCTTGTGCCAGGTTGTACCCCTCTGCTAAGATGGAGGCAGGACTGGAAGCCGGTCTCCTGATCCCCAGTCCCAGGTATCTCCTCACGTGGTGGCAGCAGGATGGGGTTCCTTGTAGCAACAAGCTGTGCCACAGCTCATCTGTCCTCTGCCTAAATGGACACTGTGTAGACACTGGAGAAAAGGTCCTCTTTTCTAGGAAGACGGTCCAGATCACAGACTTTGATGCTACAAGGGACTTGTGTATCTATCAAGGCCAGCCTCCTCACTTGCAAAAGAAACAGCCCCAGAAAGGTTAAAATCTTCCCTGAATCTTGTAGTTGCCTAGTGGTCTGCAGCTCACTACACAACACAGAGGGAAAGAAAAGGAGATGTGTCTCTAACTGGAAACCATGTGACTTCAAAGTTCTCCTGTGACTAGCTGGTGCTTCAGAGTATAACTTAGAGGTGTTGAGTCATCTCCAGATTTTGGAAATGAGAGATTGATCACATGATAGCCTTATCCCAACCAGGAGTGTGGCAACTTCTATTAAGAAGAATATGGTACTGGGGCGCCTGAGTGGCTCAGTTGGTTAAGTGTCCACTCTTGATATTGGCTCAGATCATGATCTCACAAGCTTCACGTCAAGCTCTCTGCTGACAGCGAGGACCCTGCCTGCGGCTCTCCCTCTCCATCTCTGCTGCTCACACGCACACACACAACTCTCTCTCAAAATCACTTAAAAAAAAGAAAAGAAAACTATGGTACTGGATTTCAACCTGAGTGCTACTGTTTCCTTATGACTGTGTACTTTCTTTCTTATAATTGGCCTGTGTTTTAATGAGAATATTTAAATTGCAGTGACTACAATACTTTTCCTTAATTTATTATGCATTTTTATCTGGGTAGCCATTTAGTCAAACTCCCTAAATTCAACCCCTTTCCTTGGTCATTAGATCATGGTCATTAGACCGTCAATATCATCAATATCGATCACCATCAATATCCTTCTTAGCAGAGGATTAGACATTCCTGTAGAATAAGGCATAGAAGCAGATCTTCTTTATTTGTAGGTCTATTTTTATTCCTTCTTTCAAAAATGGGGTTATAAAATCCAAATTTTGTTGTTCTTATGCCCTTACCTATAGGAAAGGTGTCACCAGCAAAAGCTATGTGGGCTGTATCAAAAACCTGGAAATCTCCAGATCAACCTTTGATTTACTCAGAAATTCCTATGGAGTGAGAAAAGGCTGCATACTGGAGGTGGGAACCATCTTGTTAATACTGGGATGAGTTTTTGTAAACGTTCACTGACTTACCAACATAATAATAGTAGAATCTAAGCCAGAGAGGTGGATGGCAAAGAACATGGGGAGACCAGCAGTAACCCTCACCCCCGGGCGAGTCAGTGTTCAGGGGGGCCTGACAGTACTCTTTTGCCTCCTTTTTAACCAGCCTATCCGAAGTGTTAGCTTCTTGAAAGGTGGCTACCTTGAATTGTCACCCAAGTCTTTGTCGCCAGAATCGGAACTGTTGGCAACATTCGCCACCGAGAGCGGCAGCGGCATCATCCTGGCTGCCCTGGGCGGGCATGGAGAGAAGCGGGGCCATCGGCAGGCCCAAGGGGTGAGTGGGGCGAACACTGTTGTTCCTCAGCCACAGGCTCAGCAAAGACAGGCCTTCAAGAAGCACTAGTTGGAAACTGACGTAGTTGTGAATATTTATTGTAGTCATGTGGCCAGTTGTTTCTGAGTGTCCATTTTTAATACATGGAAGTTACTATTGATGAATGTCTTCCCCTATGAACCAGTGACTTCTTTGTATTACACAATCCATTTTTCTTATCTAGCTCCTGAGGAGGCCGATACTTGCTGTCCTTCTTTTCAAACTCATTCATCTAGCATTTCAAGCTCATTCATGGCTTTTCCCTGCACATTATGGTGGCTCCTCTTTATTCTAAGGCTAAGACAGTGCATCCTTCAGTTCTGGAGAGTTTTTTCATGTGCTACTCCATGAAGTACAATTTCCCTTATCTATAGATAAGATTGAAAGGAGCAAAAAGAGAAATGTGGCCTGTGATAATACGCACAGCAGGGCAGCTGTAGGAGAGAGAGAAGTTGATGGTCTTCCATATTTATACTCCATTTTAAGAGCACAGATGAGATTTCCCCTTTCCTTTGCTCAAACCTGCATATATCACGTAATTTGAATAGGCTTTACAGGCTGCTAATTTACTGTCTTCATGAAGTAGAGACCACGTAGAGGTCATAGCATACTGTCCTCTTTCATGCAAAATACTTTACAGACATTGCTGTGTAATGATCACAGCCACACTGCAGGGTCAATGCTGCTTCCTACATTTTGCTGAGGAGGAAACGGGTTCAGAGAACCTTGTTAACCTGCCCAAGGTCACACAGCTGATACATGTCAGAGCCAGGGCAGGAACAGCGGTCTGCAGACTCCTGGTACCTCGTGAGACACTTGGTGAGGGTCTTACAGCGACAGAGTGGTTTATGAGTGGTTTCTTTTTTCCCTAGTTGCAATAAAATTCACATAAGAGTAACAATTTTACAGCAAACAGCACTTAGTGCTTTCACAATGTGGTGAGGCCACCTCCTCTGTCTAGTTCCAAAACATTTTTGTCACCCAGTATAATAGCCTAGGCCACATACTAAGCAGGCACGTCTCATCCCTTCATCTCCCTGGTCCCTGGTGATCAGCAGGCTTCTTCTCTATGAATGAGCTTCCCTATTCTATTTCATATCAACGGGCTCACACAGCATGTGATCTTCTGTCTTCCATTTAGCATGATTTTGAGGTTCGTCCACATTGTGGGATGCATCAGTACTTCATTTTTATGGCTGAATTGATATTCCATTATATGTACAGAGCATAATTTATTCGCTGATGGACATTTAGGGCTGTTTCTACCTTTTAGCTGTTGTTAATATGCTGCTTTGAACATTCACATCAAAGTATTTGACTACCTGCTTTCATTTTTTGGCGGGGGAGGGGTATGTACCTAGGAGTGGAACTGCTAGGTCACATGATATTATATGTTTAACTTTTGGAGGAACCAAGAGACTGCCTCCACCAATCTTAAATTTATTTTTAAGAGAGACAAAGCACAAGCAGGGGGGGGCAGAGAAAGAGGGAAATACAAAACGTGAAGAGGCTGTAGGCGCTGAGCTGTCAGCACAGAGCCTGATGTGGGGCTCGAACCAACGAACTGTGAGGTCATAACCTGAGCGGAAGTTGGATGCTCAACCGACTGAGCCACCCAGGCGCCCTGCCTCCACCAATCTTAATAGGACCATCTGCAAATCACAGTTTGCTGCTGTGTCAGCAGTGGAATGCTGGCAGCCAGGGCTCACCAGGGTACTGTGAAACGCTCACGCTCGTGTTCTGCTGATGGACCTGTTTTCAATGTGGTGAAATAGTTCTCAAAGCTTTAATAATTTCCAGGCTCTTTGAGCTTTTAATTCCACTTTTAGAAATCTTAGAAACAATTTCACAGGCCAAAAAAAAAAGTGTTACGTATGTTAACAAAGGATTGGAAACTAAAATTTTAACAAAAAATTGGTCAGTGATTTACAGTGTATCTATTTGCTGGTATATAATGTGGCAATAAAAAGTATGAAGTAGAAATGGGAATCTTTGATAGGGTTAATGATAAGAGTAGAAAGCAGAATGTAAATCATATAAACAGAGATTAGAAAGTCATATGCAGGGGCGCCTGAGTGGCTCAGTCAGTTAAGCGTCCAACTTCAGCTCAGGTCATGATCTCACAGTTTGTGGGTTCGGGCCCCACGTCAGGCTCTGTGCTGACAGCTCAGGGCTTGGAGCCTGCTTTGGATTCTGTGTCTCCCTCTCTCTCTCTGCCTCTTCTCCTCTCATGCTGTGTCTCTGTCTCTTAAAAATAAACATTAAAAATTTTTTGAAAAAAAAGTCATGCAAAATTTAAAAGAGCTGTTATTCTTGATAAGATATTCGTGATAAGTTACTTACTGGTTAATATTCCCATATTATCTTCATCATTATTTAAAAAATCAGAGTAACGTGTTTTCTCTTGACAATCTCTTAGCTCCCTTCCCGGCCCTTCTTTTCCATCATGCTGATTGAAGGCCACCTTGAAGTGCATGTTAGTTCTGGGGACGGAACAAGCCCGAGGAGAGCTGTCCTGCGTGCCCCCAGGGGCACATACAGCGACGGGCAAGAGCACTCCATCTCTCTGATGAGGACCGGGAGGTATGCACGGACAAGGGCACGGTAACCTTGACAGGAGGGACCATGTTAGGATACTCTTTGCGGTGAAATGATTGAGATGATTAGTATGAGGTCGTGAACACTCAGAGATTTTACAGCTCCAGAAGCACTCTGGGACCCTGCTAGAAAACCTCCCTCCAAAGTAATTACATCTGCTTGGTAATAAGATATTTGTGGAATTTTCACAGTTAAAAAAGTTTAACCCTGCTCTTTTCTGGGGCCCAGGATGAAATATTTCACATCAGATTAATTCTGTGGCAGGTAGTATTGTAGTGTGAGTAGATGGCATTATGGCAATACTAAATAGTAAATGTAAAACAGTCAATATGAACACAGTAAACAGTAAAATACCAAGAGTAAAATAGTAAATATGTTATGTCAACATTCCTACATATCTCCCTTCAAAACTGTAGATAAGTAAACCAAATGTTTCAAAAGCATGCTGCACATTTTATCACAGGTCGAGGAAAAGAACCGTACTCTCCAAAAATCAGTTGAACTCAGTAGCATTTAATAATTTGGGGAGGATGTTCAACTCTGTGTTAATTTTCAAGACTCACCTTTTTATTCGCTTAGTGTCATTAAAGTTTATCTTCAGGGAACTTTTGTCATTCAGTCAAAAGAACTTGTGGAATTACTATTAAAATAGTTATGTTTACTTATATTTACACACTTTTCTTTTCTCCCTTGACCTTTTAGTGTTATCACTGTCCAAATGGATGAGATGATCCCTGTAGAAATGAAGTTGGGCCCATCAGCAGAAAGCAGAACCATCAGTGTATCCAACCTGTACGTAGGGGGCATTCCAGAAGGGGAGGGCACCTCAGTGCTCCAGATGAGAAGGTCATTCCACGGCTGTATCAAAAACCTCATCTTTGACATGGAGTAAGTGTACCTGCCTTCAACGTGGTTTTGTGCTTCCTAATCTTTTAATGCTGAGTACTCACCCTGACTTGCCATCTAATTTTGCTGTGTAAGATTACCTAAAATCCCACAAGTTTCTGAATAATAAGTGAACCCAAATGGATTCTACTGGGTTAGAATGGTGGATAGATCTGCTAATCATACATTTAAAAAGAAAAAACATCAGTTTCGTAGGACTGTCGACAAACATCAGCGGTCAATACACATTGACATGCACTTCAGGGAACACAGAGGTCTTGTGAGGCAGGTTTCTTGCTGTCTCGAGCTCACTGCTTTAAAGGAACCTTTACAGTGGGTTTATCGCAGCTTCGGATGAATGGCTCCTAAAACAATTACTGTCTGATTAAGAAGTGGAAGTGTTTCCCGTGTGGAGCTCATCCTGAGGAAGAGAATGGACACCTGCCCACAGGTATTTATTTTTTCCTCACTTGCCCCTGCCCGCGTGAGAACGCTGGTGGGACAAAAGCGGACCGTCAGGTGGAGCCAGAGACAGATGCGCCCAGGACACACAGGCCCCTCCCAGGGGAGCTGCGGTTTGCCTTGAGGCCTCGCACAATGGCTTGGATGGCTGATGGTCGCGGTGTCCTCTGTCCTCTTAGGAGTCCTTGGACGTGGAAGGAATAAAACATTACACTGGGTTTCTGCACAGTTCTCATGTCAGAGCCTTGGTTTACTTACTGGTACAGTTGATTTGTTTATTCACTCAGTTCTCTGTTTATAAATAAATTGGTTCAGCATCTTACTCCTGAAAGCCCCGAGGCTGTGAATTCCACAGGGCAGCGATGGTTCCGTGCCCTTCACAGCCGCCTCCTCAGGTTGTGCCAAAAGGGTAGGTGCACACGGGACGTGGTGCAAGCGCTGCAGAGAGAAGGGGACAGGACAAGTGTGGGCCGTGACTTCCTGGCAAATGTAAACCTGTAAGAAATTGGTGTTTACCTGAGGCCGGTGCATAGCCCCACGAGAGCCAGAGCCAGAATCTCTTACCCCAGCCAAGGTGGCATTTGAGCCAACTCCTGAGGGATGCTCAGCGGTGACCAGGACGACATGGGGAGGGGCTGGAGTGAGGTGGGCCAAAGAATCAAATGAGAATATATGAGCTTTATGGACTTCTAGTCACTGGAGGATGGTCAATTTGGTTTCACAGAGTAATATATTTAAAAAAAAATTTTTTTAAATTTATTTTTGGGAGACAGAGACAGCACTAGCAGGGTCAGAGAAAGAGGGAAATACGGAATCTGAAGAAGGCTCCAGGGTCTGAGCGAGCTGTCAGCACAGAGCCCGACGCGGGGCTCGAATCCATGAACCATGAGATCATGACCTGAGCCAAAGCCATACGCTTAACTGACTGAGCCACTCAGGAGCCCCATGAAGAGTAATATTAATGGTGTTTCATGGACTGCAGTGTTCAATAATCAAATGACTTTGGTTCATGTGTTGGCTTGTGGTATCTTCATTAACTTTGGAAATACTTTATATCTAGACATTTGGATTTCACGAGTGCGGTGGGCTATGAACAAGTAGACTTGGACACCTGCTTGCTTTCGGAACGGCCAAAGCTGGCTCTTCATGGAGAGGACGACGAGCTCCCACCAGAGCCTCAGCCTTTACCAAGTCTGGTAAGAAGGGCTTTCTTTAATTATGTCCATTGGGTTCAGTCAGAACAAAAGCCCAGAGGAAGCTGAAAGGGGGGACCTCGTGACAAAGGTGTTGGGAGAGCTGAAGGAGCACAGTGGAACCACACTGCCGATTGGGAAGGTGGTGTGACAAGGCACAGGAGCAGGGGCCGTAGCGGGAGTGAGTCTGAGCAGAGGGGACCTCCTGGTAAGCACTGGGGCACAGAGAACAAAGGTCCTGTCAGGGAGGCCACCTGGAGCTGAAGGGACGGAGAAACACTCCAGCTTCTTCCATTCGCCCACCCTCCAAACTCCCAGAGTAAGCCATTTTTCTTTATCTTTCTTTTAGATGTTTATTTTTGAGAGCGAGCGTGCATGAGTGAGTGGGGGAGGGGCAGAGAAAGACAGAGAGAGAATCCCAAGCAGGCTCCATGCTCAGCACAGAGCCTGACATGGGACTCAATCCCATGACCGTGAGATCATCACCTGAGCTGAAATTACGAATCTGATGCTTAGCCAACGGAGCCACCCAGGTGCCACAAGGAAGCCATTTTTCAAAGCAGCCTAGGACTGGTTGCAAGGCTCATCCCTGTGATGAGAAGCGGAGCAGGGCAGGGTGGGGAATGGCTCTGCTGACCTGGCACACCACTTACAGACGCAGGCCCCGACAGCGGACATCTGACTGCCATACAGCAGGCATCCTGGCAGAGTTTCTACATGGACACGTTGTCACTTTTGATTTAGTCAGAAACAGCAAAATAAGTCGTTATGTAAAAGCCATTGAACATTTCATTGTTGCTTAAAAAAAATAATTAGATTTACCTAGGAGAAGCCAATTTTGACCCAAGTACTTAAAAAAAAAATTTTTTTTAATGTTTACTTATTTTTGAGAGGAAGAGACAGGGTGTGAGCAGGGGAGGAAAAGAGAGAGAGAGAGAGAGGGAGAGAGAGAGAGAGAAACACAGAACCTGAAGCAGGCTCCATGCGCTGTCATCACAGAGCCCGACATGGGGCTCGAACTCCTGAACTACGAGATCATAACCTGAGCTGAAGTCAGACGCTTAACCAACTGAGCCACCCAGATGCCCCATGATCAAATATTTTGAATGGCAGTTACTAGTTTTCATTTTCGTCTTTTCTAATTTCTCTGTTTCCTTGGTTGAAAGCATGTACTCTAATTATTTAGATGGTGGTGCAGTCATACAAAAAGCGGTACCTTCCAAGTAAAGCTATCTCTGAGCTCAGGACAGCGCTCTTGGTAGCATCCACCTGCCCCAAGCAGGAGCCTCACGCAGTTCAGACACCCTGTGTGGAGGGTGCGGCCAGGCCGCCTACAGGGGCCCCAGCAGCCCCCCTTCTAGCCTCGCTCCTCTCGGCTGGACCTTGCCCTTGTCTGAGAGGAATTAGAGACGTCACACTCAGAGCCCCTGCTGGTCGCCTGTGGGCACTTCTGGTCTCCTGGTACATGCGCTGCCACTGAAGCCCCCAGCCTTTCCCCGGGGTGGGAGGCAGGGGAGGGCAGCAAGGCCTTTGCCCCTTTGGCCTGGTGAAATTTCATGGGAATTTTAAGCAAACTTGAGTGGGACTAAGATGAAAGACCAGGTCTGATTGCCTTCTCAGAGAGAGAAGGCTGGGAGTGTGGCTGGAGTCCGTCTGCGTGTCTTACAGGAGCGGTGTGCTGTGGGCCAGGCCCCGGAGTACATCCCTGATGCTCACCAGTTTGGCCTCATGCAAGACAGCCATTTTGTGTTGCCTTTCAATCAGCTGGCTGTCAGAAAGAGGTGGGTACTGTTCTAAAGTCTTTATTAGATGTCTCACTGATAAATGAATCCGGGAGGTATTCTTCAGAACGAGTCTTTTCCAGAAGCTTCTTGTATGGTATTATGGAGTATTCAACTTGTAACCAAATGGCAGCAGTGAAAAGACAGAGAGGAATGCAGCCTTTGTGCAAATCAGACGCCTAAAATGTGGTTCCCTGGGGTCCTTGGGGTGTGTCCTTGCCTCCTCTTGGTGAAGCCTGGCTGCTGACTCTGTGTGAAGATAGGAAAGCACAAAGATAGGGAATCTCTCTAAGTCACTCTTGTTCTAGCATCTCAAGTCTTCTAGATCTAGCGTCACTTGGACTTCCAACCCCACTCTATTGTAAGCATTTGCTAATCTGCTCAAACTGCCCACCCAAACTCCTTCACTGTGCCTCTCAAACACCCACACCAGTCTGCACGTTGCCTCTTACCTTCACATCTGCTTATCCCCAGGGACCCTTGGTTGACAAAGCCAGCTCACCTCCTACAGCTGAGGCCTGGGGGGGGGTCCACCTTCCTCCTCTCTCCCACTCTTTCGGACTGCACCTGGTGTTACCGCCACCAGTGATCACTGCCCCTGTGACACCATCTTCAGACCTTGGCTCAGTGTCTTTGTTCCACAACTGGGGCCATAATTCTCCATGAGTTCCGCCATCTCACACTGGACCTTCCAAGTCCTCCAGCTCATATCTATCAGAGGGCTTTTCCTCAGCCACCCTCTTCCCATGGTCACACACACCCTTGCCTTCTTGGTAAATATCCATCCCTCCTCCAACCAAAATCTCTACTTGAAGCATCCTATTAATCCATTCTGCCTCATTTCTGTTAGCTCCCATTCCAACAGCTCCTCAACTGCATCAAGACCTTGAACCCTCTCGTGCTTTCTCACCAGTCCCCTTCTGTAGCTTCTGTAGAATAGTTTGTCCCCAACCCAAATGGGCACAGTGCCACTATTACAGTGTACCTTGGTAAACTTCTACCATGGCCCCAGGGAAAACTCATACTTGGCTCATCTGTACCAGAACCCAAACTGGTAGTCAAGGCTACAGAAGTGCATATCTCCTTCCTACCTGGTTTGACTTGAAAGCCATGGCCACTGATTTCAGATGGAACCTCCAGACTACATGGGCGGCCAATACATTTCCTATTATGTTCATTTTCTAAAAAAAAAAAAAAAATGTATAGCTTCTCTTAGCTCAAAACTCTGTGCATTCCCACAGCTTCTCTTCACGCCCCGCCAACGACTGCCTCAGTGAGCCGTGAGCTCCCTCATCTGTCCACTACCCAAAAGAGCATCCCCGCTGCCTTTGTCCCCACCCTTGTACCTCCTCCCCTGCACCACAGAGGGCTCCTGCTCCCCTCCTGCTAGCCCCTCACCTCTCTGAGCCATCGCCCTCCTCCTCTTCAGTGTTCACACGAGGGGCAAACACTGGTGCCACAGGTTTAACACCTATACCCCAACTCAGTCCTCAGAATTGCTGTATGAGGAAACTATCATTATTTTATAGACAAGGAAACTGAGATAAGAGAGAAGTCAAGTCACCTGCTCCTGGGCACACAGCAGAACGAGGATCCAAACCCAGGTGCTATGTCTGTGCTGGTCATTCCCTCTCTAGTAGATCTGTACTTTATTATTTTTTAATGTTTATTTTGAGAGAGAGAGAGCACGAGCGAGCAAGCAAGCAGGGGAGGGGCAGAGAGAGAGGGAGAGAGAATCCCAAGCAAGCCCCACACTGTCAGTGCAGAGCCCCATGTGGAGCTCCATCTCATGAATTGCAAGATCATGACCTGAGCCCATAATATCCCGGCTGTATTTCACAGTAAGACTTCCTAAAAGAGTTGCCTTATTTAAAAAAAAAAAGTTGCCTCTCGGCAGTCCCCCTTTCCTCCCCTCTCATTTCTCCTCCACCCATCCAGTCAGCCTCCCCTCCCCTCTGCATCGCTCTTGCCACAGTTCTCCTGGACCTGCTGTGGCCACCTCCTGTGGTGCCTCCCGTGCCGGGCCCTGCGCACTATCACATGTACTTGGCCACTCCGCCTCCTTGGTGGTCCTCGCCTCAGCTGCTCCTGATTTCCTGTGCTCCCTGCTCACCCCTGCTCAGCCTCTTCTGCTGGCTCCTCTTCCATCAGAGAAGGCACAGGGCCTCTTCTGTGTATTCTTCCAGGGAGGCTTCCACAGCTCAAGGACTTTAGAATACCATCAGTTTGCACCAGCACCCACATCTCTGGCCCTGATGTCTGCTTTGAACTCAGGCGGTTGTATGCCCAGCTGGCGCCTCCAAGTCTCTGCCTCGATTGGCATGGGCTCCTCACCATCAACATACCAAAAGAGAATTCAATCTTCCCCCGCACCTGGTCGCCCAATCTTTGCCATTTCTGTAGACCTCAGCGCCATACCTCTGGATGCCCAAACATAGAGATGGTTATTGTCTTTCCTTCCCTCCCCGAATTCAATCCATCTACACAAGTCCTATTGCTTCCTCCTCTGGAGCACTGCAGGAATCTGTTCACCCGCTCTGTGTCTGCCACGGCCCCGGCGTCTGTGGATGGCTGCAACAGCTGTCTGCTGGCACCCTGGCCACCTCTGATGGCTTCTTCACATCAGAAGTTTCTTTTAGGATGTAAATCAAGCCATGCCCACTCCCCCTCTTAATACTCTGTGACTTCTCGCTGCTCTTGGAATCTAAATACTGCCTCCCAGTGCCCCTCATCCATGAGGACATCCACGCTTCCTTTCCCTGTCCTAGAGTGCTTTAGTAAGACGTTGTGCTTCCTTCTGTGGGAGGGTACCCAGATGCAACCTTTCCTCCGCTGCCGAGAGGTGCCGTCTCCCACGGAGCCCTGGGAGGGGATTCCCGGCCATTTACCCAAACCAAGCCCACTGTTCTCACCTACTGGGCACTGTCTGAAATTGTGCGGCTTGCTCCTGTCACTCAGATCTCCACAGAAGCAGCACCTGTTCAGAGCTGCCTGTCTTGATGACTTAATAGAATCACCAGGTGGCCTCTCGTGACCCAATTTTCTGTTACATTTCTAGTATAACTTTTGTGGGAGAAAGGACATTCCTCTTTGCTCACTGCTCCAGCCTCAGCATCTAGGACAGTTCCTGGCAGACGTTTGTATGTGGTGACTATTAGCTGTGTGAATGGATGGATGGATGAATGAAAGAATAATGAATGACTCTCTGCTGAGCTGTTGAATATACAGGTTGAAACCATTACTGGTGTCTCTCTTGGAGGTTATTTTTACAAGTGAAAGTTTCTTTCTGAGGGCCGAGCTCTTGTCTTCCTCCAGGCTCTCAGTTCAGCTAAGTATCCGGACATTTGCCTCCAGTGGTCTGATTTACTACATGGCTCATCAGAATCACGCGGATCACGCCACGCTCCAGCTGCACGGGGGCCGCCTTCACTTCATGTTTGATCTTGGGAAAGGCAGAACAAAGGTCTCCCACCCGGCACTGATCAGTGATGGCAGGTGGCACACGGTATGCCTTCAGGAAGCTTGTGATCACTCGTGCTAAGGTTTATTCCATCCATCCTCTTGTATCCACTCCAGTTCACGGTCATGAAATGATCCCCTCTGATTTCTAGCTTCCTTTGTGTCCAGTATCTCCCCTATAGAATATAAGCTTCTTGGAGGCAGGGACCTTTTCTGCATCCTGAGGTACCATCAGGGCTTAGCTCAGTGTCTGACACCTAAAAAGCACTCAGCAGCTAACACTGGTGGAATGCATGAAAGGTACCAAAAACGTTCTCGACTTGATAAGTAAATCAAGCCCACCTGTGCCATGAACGGCCAACCCTTAGGTCATGGCCTTTGCTTTCTTATAACTAGGCCTCAGGAGTACTTCATGTTCTAATGCGTGCTCTACCTGGGCATGCTCCAGCCTCCTGCCAGGCTCGGTCTCTTCAACACCAGCTGTGTAAATATCAGAGCCATCCTTTAGGATCTGATCTCATATTCAGGTTATTATAGCTATAACGAACAGCTGTTGCAAACAAGCATCTGTTAGTTTTCACAGATTCCTTAAAAAATGTGGATATTTTCATTTTGCTCTAGGTCAAGACAGAGCACTTTAAAAGAAAGGGCTTCATGACAGTTGATGGCCAGGAATCCCCCACGGTGATCGCCGTGGGAGACGGGACCATGTTGGACGTGGAAGGAAAGCTGTACCTAGGAGGTCTTCCCTCTGAGTACAGAGCCAGGAACATCGGAAACGTAAGCTGCGTTTTCTGTATGGAGCCCATTTTACCTTTATTGTGGTTGTGCTTTTGTTGTTTTGTTTGTAAAAGAAAATGTTTATGTTGAATTATCTTGTTTGAAACTGGAGCTTGGCTGCATTTAAAAAAATTTTATTTTTGAGAGGGAGTAAGAGCATGAGAAGGGGAGGAGCAGAGAGAGAGGGAGACACAGAATCGGAAGCAGGCTCCAGGCTCTGAGCTGTTAGCACAGAGTCCAATACAGGGTTCAAACCCAGGAACCGTGAGATCATGACCTGAGCCAAAGCCGACGTTCAACCGAGCTACCCAAGCACCCCATGATGCACACCTTTTAAACTGCCTAAATTATGTTGGGGCCTCCCCTTGGAGCTCAGCCAGCCTTTCCTCCCTGTTAGTTTATGAGCCTTTCCCTTGCCCCAGCCATTTAGCCCTGGTACAATTCAGGAAAAGTCCAGTAGATTTGTATTTGCAGATTAGAAAACTCAGTATCTTGATTTCCACACTACTTAATCAAAATAATAGAAAACACGTTTACTGCATTGTGAGCCAAGATCCTAGTAGCTACTAGCTTTCAGTTAGATGTTTATGAAACTATTGTGGAAATTCTATTTTAAAAACCAAAAGTTAATACTTTAATGTGTTTTGTTGAAGCATAGGGAAATTTTACCCTTGCCCTTCTTGTTATACTTGGCGCATCTATTCTCATGTCACTTGGTTTAGATCACCCACAGTGTCCCTGCCTGCATTGGGGAGGTGGTACTGAATGGCAGACAGCTGGACAAGGGCAGCGCAGTGTCTGCATTTGCAGTAACCAGGTGTTACGCAGTGGCCCAGGAAGGAACTTTCTTTGAAGGAAGCGGATATGCAGCTCTTGGTACGTATTAATGATCTCCAAAGAAATGTTGGGGTTTAGGCTGCACTCCAAAATGGACCAATGGTCTGTCCTGGTAGGATGGGACCCCCTGCACAAGGCTGCAGCAAGCCCATCATCAGTTAAGTGTTCCAGTGTCTTCGCATTTCTCAACTTCTAACGTGGAAGCCTTCTCCCGCTCAGGCTATCCAGATGGCCTGCTCCCGCCAGGAGAGCAGCAACTTCCGGCAGAGAGCACACATACGGGCCCGGTTTTGTCTGTACTTGCCCTAAATTTATGTAAGGCCTATTCTCTCTGCCCACTACAGGCCTGTGGCAAAAATCAGCATAAAATATCTAGACCAGCCAACCAAATGCAAGTCAGATTTGGTGAAGAAATTGACTCCATTGGGATTGTTGACAATATTGATCCTAAGTAGAGGAATTTTTTTTTATTAATAGTTTATTACCAAGTTGGTTTCCAAATAACACCCAGTCCTCTTCCCCACACCCATCACCCCCCTTCCCTTTCCCCCCTCTTCAGCCCTGTTTGTTCTCAACATTCAAAGGTCTCTCATGATTTGCCTCACTCCCTCTCCCTCACTCTTTTCCCCACTTCCCATGGTCCCCTCTTAGGTTTCTCCTTTTATACCTATGAGTGAAAACATATGGTATCTGTCCTTCTCTGCCTGACTTAACATTGCTTAGCATAACTCCTCTAAGTAGAGGAATTTAAATGTCTAAAATGCCTTCGAGTGTAAATTCCTCGTGGCCTAGAACAGCCTTTGTGATGGACTTGGCCTTCCCTCTCCATGTGATGTACTTGATTTGCTGTTTCCATCCTGTTTGTACTCACAACCCTGCTCCTCTTGGCCTCGGTTCTGCTTTCTACCACATCTCTCTGGCTCGCAGGGAGGCCCTGGTAGAAGATTGGGGACGGGAGAAAAGAAAAAGCTAGCACACTTCTCTCCTTCCCTCTGTGCTTCCAAGCTCTGGTAACACCACCTTCTCCCCATTTTCCTCTAACCCTGGGCTGAAGAGCTGCCTGCTATGTACCCCCAGTTTGGTTTCTCAGCATTTCTATCACTTGAATAAAATATCCACTTAATTAAATTCTCATGTAAAAAAAATAAAAACAACCTCGTGTGAATATGAATATGCTCAGTAAATGATATCACCCAGTATGTGGATATTGGGAAAACAGAGTGGACTACTGCTGGATAGCTGATGAAGGGATTCTATTTTTTCCCAACGTGGCTCTAGAAGAGAGGATGTGCCTGCCTGGGCTCTGGTCTGCCTCAGCTCCGGCAGGTCGTCGTGAATAGCATCACTTCATCTTATAGATGAGGAAGCTGAGGCCAGAGAGTGGAGGGGACCTGCTGGATGCAGAGAAATGGCTAGCGCCAGGCCTCTCTGACCCGGAGCCTTCTGGCCCAGGCTCACCCCTAACTCGGGGTTATCCTTGTATTTTTCAGTCAAGGAAGGCTACAGAGTCCGGTCAGATGTAAACATAACCCTGGAATTCCGCACCACCTCCGAGAACGGCGTCCTGCTGGGGATCAGCAGCGCCAAAGTGGATGCCATTGGGTTGGAGATGGTGAATGGCAAGGTAGGTGCTTCGGGTCCCCCTTTACCCCAGTGCCGGAGACAGCGCAACTGAAAAACAGCACAAATACCAGGTCCAGACTTCCACTGATCGGTTCAGCAGAATGGAGAAAAGGTTTAATTTAATCTTAAAAAGATCAAAAATGACCCAAAAATGGAAATTAAATTTAAAGCAAAATTGCAACTTCACCACACAGGAATCTTCTTTCCAGAGCTATCTGAAAGTTGCCAACCTGATGCTCTACCTTCCCTGATATCTGTTAACTTTCTATTTGGAAGTAATTATGGATTGATAGCAAGTTATAGTAAAATGTGTTGGGAGGTCCTCCTGTGTTAGCATCTACCTAATGTTTTATTTAAAAAAATTTTTTTTTTAATATTTTTGAGAGAGAGAGAGGCAGACTGCAAGTGGGGGAGGGGCAGAGAGAGAGAGAGAGAGGGAAACATGGAAGCAGGCCCCAGGCTCTGAGCGGTCAGCACAGAGCCCGACAAGGGGCTCAAACCCATAAACTGTGAGATCATGACCTGAGCCGAAGTTGGCTGCACAACCCACCGAGCCACCCAGGTGCGCTGCATCTGCGTAACTCTTCAACAAAATTTTTTAATGTATGTTTATTTTTGAGAGAGAGAGACCGATTATGGGCAGAGAGACAGGGAGATACTGAATCCGAAGCAGGCTCCAGGCTCTGAGCTGTTAGCAGAGAGCCTGACACAGCGCTCAAACTCATGAACTGCAAGATCCTGAGCTCAGGCACTTAACTGACTGCGGCACCCAGGTGCCCCTGCATAACTCCTGCAACATCAAATGCATGAAATTGGCATTGGCAGAATCAAGAGTTTTTTCAGTTGTGTTATACATGTACATGTGTGTGTAGCTCTACACAATTTTGTTTAGCTTTATGCATCCACCCTCACATAAAGACACTTAAGTGTACCTTCAAGGCTCCCTCAACCCACCCCTTCATATCCACACCAACTCTCTCCCTACCCCTGGGCAACCACTGATCTGTTCTCCAGCTGTTATTTCATGAGTGTTATATAAATGATACCATATAAATCCTCTTGAGATTGGCTTTTTACACCTAGCCTTGTTTCCTGGCATTGATCTGGGCTGTTCTATCAATGGTTCCGTTTTTTGCAGAGTATTCCATGTGATAGATACAACATAGTCTATTTTTTTTTTTTAATGCAAAAGAATTTTTTTTTCCTGTAACTATTCTGCTCTTGCTTTCCCACCTCCAGTCCTTCCCATGTTTGGAACAAAATGAACTGAACAATTAGAATACCTTAGTCTCTTTTGCTTGAAAACTGCGTCCAGAGTTTCTCCTGGTTCTCATTCTCCTTCCTCACCCCACTGGGGCTATCTGGGTGCGGGCAAGATGAGAGAGTCATCCTTGTGCTTTCTTTTCTGTAAGCTCTCCCCTGACAGCAGCTGAGGTGTGGCTCTACTCTCCTGGTCTTCAGGCCCAGCCTCTGTCTTTTGTGCACGAATGCCAGTGGTCCCTGGTGAGTTATGACAAGTGGTCTGGAGTTTCAGCCCTCACCAGTGTGTGGGGACTGATCCTAGAGATTTGGCCAACATCCTTTGCAGATCAAGCTTCCAACCCTGGTCAGGGGCACTGCTACCTCATCAGCCATCTTCTGTGGCCTCCAAAGAATGGGGACAGAGGACTGGAGAGTTGTTGCCAGGCCACTCCTAGGCCACGGGGATGAAAGGCATCTCTCAAATCCTCTACCTAACTACACTTGCACTGTGGTCAACTTGTGTTGCTCTGGGACTAAGATGCTTGAATCTTCTTAAGCTACTTCCTCCTGCAAGGGAGGGAACAAGTCTTTCTGCTCTAGATTTTTCCCAGTTTTATTTGCAATCTCATTTGCTTGTGACTAGTAATTCCGCTTATTCCCTCGCTGGGTTTCTGGCCTCTACGACATCCTAGAATGGGAGTGAGGAGGATGTAAGAAAATCAGACCTACCCCTTGCCCTTCACCTATTAGTTCATCTTCAGGTCTTAACAAAGCTGCCTCTACATCATACTGCTTGCCTGTCTAGACCGTGGCTAACAGCCAAAGGCTTTCTCATCTGTACTTCAAAAGAATTTCGAAAAATTTTTGTATCATTTGCACATTTTATGTGACATCTGAAAAATGTTATTATAATTGTAACAGTCACCAAAAATGTGATTTCTGATGTATATTTTACCTCTACTATTGGCTTATTTTTCCTTAAAAAATCTTTCTTAGCTGTTGCCCCAGGGGCTATAATGCACATCTTTAGTTTATCACAGTTGACCTCGAAATACACAGGGTCACCTCTACAATGGGATACTTACACATCTTCCCTGTTCTCTTTTACAAGTCTTAGGTTCTTTTGTGTTACAGCTTGCTGTGGCAGGCACCTATCGTCTGTCACAAGAGAGTCCATAAATGTTCCTTCATTGGTGCTGCCCTCTGCTAGGAACTGACCCTCTAAACCCATCAGCTCCTGCAGCCCTGAAAAAGGCCCTGATTTGAGGGCAAGGGCTCAGGCATGTTCCCTTGGAGGTGGTCACTGATCCTTCCCATAATCGTGGGAGTGAGGAAATCTGGATCCTTTATGAGGTTATTTTCCAAAATCATTGTTTTTCATCACTTGCCCTCCTTTTTAGCAGAATGTTGGGATTTGTCTGCTCCAAGAGCATTTTATAAATGGATTATGTTCCTTACATATGGAACAGTTCACCAAGGTATCTGCCTGTGTCTTGTTTGCTTAGATCTTGTTCCATGTTAACAACGGTGCTGGCAGGATAACCGCCACGTACAAACCCCAAGCTTCCAGGACTCTGTGCGACGGCAGGTGGCACACACTGCAAGCTCAAAAAAGCAAACACCGCTTGGTTCTGATCGTTGATGGGAATGCAGTTCGTGCTGAAAGTCCACACACCCAGTCCACCTCGGCAGACACTAACAACCCCATTTATGTCGGCGGCTACCCTGGTACGTATGGGTTTCTCCTTTGCTCATCCACTTTTAAGGAGCACTGTCAGGTCAGCTGGATACAGAATAGGGACTAAGAAAAAGACATGGTTTGCGTGACAAATCCTTTACATTTTTAGAAAGTCTATTTCAAATACCTGGAGGTTCTCGGGAAAATTAATCTACACAAGTAAATTCATCATTAGGTAAGACTCTGAGAACACTGGATGCAACGTCAAGTAAGCTAGAAGATGACTTTACCAAGGCAACTAACCCATCTTAGATGACCCCACCCCTCGGGGGGGAGGAAATCATTTTAGGACAGGTAGCCATTTTAGAGGACAAAGAAACATGATCTTACCCCCTCACACTGATTCCGGATTCGAATTCTGCATTTTGGGTGTTCCCAGTGATTATTACAAATAATGAAATAAACAGCTCTTTGATGACTTTTAACATTTGGTAATTTTAAGGCATAGTTATGACTTAAAAGTTTTCACTGACTTATCACAAAAGCAACATACGGGGGAGAATATTATTCTAGTTTTGATGAAGAAACTACTCGATACTGTTTTTGCTCTTATTGTGCTATTGTGTCATTCAACAAAACTAAGCCAAGACTTCTCTCTTCCTTAACAGCTGACGTAAAGCAAAACTGTCTGAGCAGCCACACCTCCTTCCAGGGGTGCCTGAGAAAGCTCACCCTGACCAAGGGCCCACAAGTGCAATCCTTTGACTTCAGCACAGCTTTTGATCTACAAGGAGTGTTCCCTCATTCCTGTCCAGGGGCTGAACCCTGAATTACAGAGCAGCTCCCCAGTTGGGAAACGTTGCTTATATTTTGAGAATTGTTTTTGTGAATTAAAATCTCTTCATTTCATTTTCAACTCAGGTTAAATGTTTCCAGAGAGAAATTCTGTGCTTCTATAAACTAAAACCATGTGTACAACAAATACCTCTATTAAATAGTTTAAACTGTAAATTGAATTCAATGGCTTTCTGTTTGTAGACATTGAATATTCTGGTGGTTACCTAACTGTTTTTCATGTTTTGCATTTTGAGTTTTATAAAAATATTGAGTCTGGTCCAAGACCGTGATGTAGGAAGACCCTAAACTCACCTTCTCCACCATCTATACCTATTTATAGAGCAGCTCCCCCTGAAGAAGAACTGGGGGCTGACTGGCTTCTGCGCAACGGAGCACATAAAGAACGGCAAGAGAGGTGGGGACATGGTAGCAAAAGGAACCCGCAGCCTTGTGAACTGCAGCAAGGAAGGTTAGCACAGAGGGACCATGAGCTGATTTGTCTGCTCTACAGTACAGAAAAGAGCCGTAGATTAAAAGAGCAACTAGTATCTAAGAGATCCTGCCTTATAACTCCACCAAATGAGAGAGCTGCCAGAACTCTCTCTGGGTCAGAGGGGCTGGCAAGTGCCATGGTTTACACTGGCCCAGACACCCTGATAGCACAGACAGGAGCAGGGTCTGGTGCCATAGTTGGCCTGCCACTCAGCACTGGGTGCTCTGGGGCACAGAAAAAAGCCATGGTATAAAAGAGCAAACAGAATGCAAAAGAACCAGCTCTGAAACCACCAGACAGTGGGGGAGCAGCTGGAACTTTCTAGATTGGAGGGGCTGGTGAGCGCCATGGTTTACGTCCCCATCTACCTTGATAGTGTAGATGGGAAGAGAGGCCAGGCACCAGAGCTGACCTACTGCCTCACTAAGTCCTGGGCCACTAGCCCACATGATCCCGGCCATTCCACTAAGGTGGCCCTGACATAGCACACACTGAAACACCCCTGTTCAGTTCCCTATAGCTCTAGCCATCCCATCAAGGTGACACAGGCACAAAGCACCCCAGAATACTCCATGTCTGCACCACTTCGGCTCCAAACTGCTTGCTAGGGCAGCCTGGAGAAGAGCATGCTGGGACTTCCTGGCTCATGCCACTTTGACTCCAGTCACCCCACCAAGGTGGGCAATGTTCACAGTGACCAGGAATCCTCAGCCCATGCCTGCCCTGGGCTTCCAGCCATACCACTGGGGCAGCCCTGAGGCAGGATGTCCCAGGATACCCTGGCCTGTGCCAGTTCTAATCGCCACACTAGGTCACTCCCTGTGCTTGTACCCACTTTGACTTTACCACTTTACCTGTTCTCAAGGATGCCTTCTGGCCAATGGCCCAAGCCAATACCCACATCAGCTACAGATGTCCTGCCCAGGTGCCCCTGGCCTGCCTCAGCTACAGCTGTCCCACCAGAGTGCCCACTGCGCAGAAAGCCCTGAAACACCCCAGCCCACACCCACTTCAGCTCCAGCTGACTTTCCAGGGTGCACGGAGCACTCTGAGACAGCCCAGCCAATGCCAGCTCCAGCTGTCACACCAGGGCAACTCCGTGCCACATGATCCCCAGCCCACGCCAGACACAGCACCAGCCAGCCAGCCAGCCAAAGGCATAGAGACACACATTCTACACAGGAGAGGACCATACACAAGACCACTCCTTCAGGTTTAGAAGTGCTGCGCCACCTAATTCAGAGGACCAAACACAGAAAGTCAAGTAAAATGAGAAGACAGGGGTATATGCTCCGAGTGAAAGAACCAGACAATAACAGAGAAAGAACTAAATGAAATGGAGATAAACAATATGCCTGATGCAGTTTAAAGTAATGATTGTAGGGGCGCCTGGGTGGCTCAGTTGGTTAAGTGGCAGATTTCAGCTCAGGTCATGATCTCACGGTTTAGGAGTTCAAGCCCCATGTCAGGCTTTGTGCTGACAGTGCAGATTCTGTGTCACCCTCTCTCTTACCCTCTCCTGCTCATGCTCTGTCTTTCGAAAATGAATAAACGTTAAAAATTAATATAATAAATAAATAAATAAAGTAATGATTGTAAAGACGCTCACTAGACTAGAGAGAAGAGTGGAAGAACTCAGTGAGACCTTCAACAAAGAGACAGAAAATATAAAAAAGAATCCATCAGAACTGAAATTAATAACTGAAATAAAAAATATGATTCTAGGGAGTCAATAGTAGCTTAGCAGATGCAGAACAGATCAGCAGTCTGGAAGACAGGGTAATGGAAGGGCATAAAGAAAACAGCATTAAAAAAACGAGGATAGGTGAAGGGATCTCTCAGAAAGCATCAAGCAAACATTTACATGATAGGGGTCCAAGAAGATAACAGAAAAAAGCAGAAAACTTATTTGAAGAAATAATAGCTACGAACTCCCCCAACCTGGGGAAAAAACAGATATACAGATTCTAGAAGTACAGAGGGTTCCAAACAAAATGAACACAAGAAGGCACACAACCACACAAAATTAGCATATCAAAGGTTAAAGATAAACAGACAATTCAAAGCAGCAAGAGAAAAGCAAAATGTTCCATACAAGGGAATCCCTATAAGGTTGTCAGCTGATTTTTCAGCAACTACTTTGTAGAACAAAAGGGAGTGGAGTGATGTAGTCAAACAGCTAAAAGGCAGACCCTACCACCAGCAAGATCATCATGTAGAATTCAGAGACCAAGAAATAGTTTCCCAATCAAAAGTTAAAGGAAGAAGAGAAATAATAAAGATCAGGGTGGAAATAATTAATCTGGAATCCAAAAAAACAGCTGAACAGATCAATGAAACCAAGAGTTGGTTTTTTGAAAAAAATAAACAAAATTGATAAACCTCTAGCCAGGCTTCTCAAAAGAGAAAGCACCCAAAGAGACAAAATCACGAATAAAAGTGGATCTATTAACAACCAATCCCTCAGAAATACAAGCAATTATAAGGGAGTACTATGAAAAATTATATGCCAACAAGCTGGACAACCTAGGAGAAATGGACAAATTCCTAAACACACATACACTACCAAAATTCAAACAAGAAGAGAGAGAAAATCTGAACAGACCCCTGAGTAGTGAAGAAATTGAATCAGTTATCAAAAACCTCCTAACAAATAAGAGCCCTGGGCCAGATGGCTTCCCTGGGGAATTCTATTTAAAGCAGAGTTAATACCCATTCTTCTCAAGCTATTCCAAATAGAAATGGGAGGAAAACTTCTGGACTTATTCTACAAAGCCATCATCACTTTGACTCCCAAACCAGACAGAGACCCAGCAAAAAAAAAAAAAAAAAAAAAAAGAACCACAGGCCAATATCCTTGATGAATACAGATGCAAAAATACTCAACAAGATACTAGCAAGTCAAATTCAACAGCACATAAAAAGAATTATCCACCATGATCAAGTGGGATTCATTCATTCCTGGGTAAGAGGGCTGGTTCGATATTTGCAAATCAATGTGAGACATCACATTAACGAAAGAAAACAACCATATGATCCTGTCGATAGATGCAGAAAAAAGCATTTGACAAAGTACAGCAGTCTTTCTTAATAAAAACCCTTGAGAAAGTCGGAATAGAAGGAACTTACCTAAACATTACAAAAGCAGTTTATGAAAAGCCCACAGCTAATATCATCCTCAATGGGGAAAAACTGAGAGCTTTCCCCCTGAGATCAGGGACACGACAGGGATGTCCCCTCTCACCACTGTTGTTTAACATAGTGCTGGAAGTCCTAGCATCAGCAATCAGACAACAAGAGGAAATAAATAGCATCAGAATTGGCAAAGATGAAGTCAAACTTCCACTTTTTGCAGATGACATGATACTGTACATGGAAAACCTGACAGACTCCACCAGAAGCCTATGAGATCCGATCCATGAATTCAGCAAAGTCGCTGAGTACAAAATCAACGTATAGAAATCCGTTGCATTTTTATACACCAAAAATGAAGCAACAGAAAGAGAAAGCAAGAAACTGATCCCATTCACAATTGCATGAAAAACCATAAAATACCTAGGAATAAACAAAACCAAAGATGTAAAAGATCTGTATGATGAAAACTATAGAAAACTTATGAAAAAAATTGAAGACATAAAGAAATGGAAAAACATTCCATGCTTATGTATCAGAAGAATAAACATTGTTAAAATGTCATTATTACCCAAAGCAATCGACACATTCAATGCATTCCCAATCAAAATCGCACTGGCATTTTTCTCAGAGTTAGAACAAACAATCCTAAAATTTGTATGGAACCACAAGAGACCCCAAATAGCCAAAGTAATATTGAAGAAGAAAACCAAAACGGGAGGCATCACAATCCCAGTCTTCATCCTCTACTACAAAGCTGTCATCAGAAAGACAGTATGGTATTGGCACAAAAACACACAGACCAGTGGAATAAAATAGAGAACCCAGAATTGGACCCACAAATGTATGGCCAATTAATCTATGACAATGCAGGAAAGAGTATCCAATGGAAAAAAGACAGCCTCTTTAACAGGTGGTGCTGGGAGAACTTGACCACGCCATGCAGAAGAATGAAACTAGACCACTTTCTTACACTATATACAAGAATAAACTGAAATGGATGAAGGACTTCAATATGAGACAGAAAACCATCAAAACCCTAGAGGAAAAAGCAGGAAACAACCTCCTTGACCTCAACCACAGCAATTTCCTACTCGACACATCCCCAAAGGCAAGGGAATCAAGAGCAAAAATGGACTACTGGGACCTCATGAAGACAAAAAGCTTCTGCATTGCAAGGAAACAATCAAGAAAACTAATAGGCAGCTGATGGAATGGGAAAAGATAGTTGCAAATGACATATCAGATAAGGGGCTAGTATCCAAAATCTATGAGGAACTCACCAAACTCCACTCCCAGAAAAAAAATAATCTAGTGAAGAAATGGGTAGAAGACATGAACAGACACTTCTCCAAAGAGGACATCCAGATGGCCAGCAGACACATGAAATGATGCTCAGTGTCACTCATCAGGGAAATACAAATCAAAACCACACTGAGATACCACCTCATGCCAGTCAGAGTGGCTAAAATGAACAAATCAAGAGACTATAGATGCTGGCGAGGGTGTGGAGAGATGGGCACCCTCTTACACTGCTGATGGGAATGTAAACTGGTACAGCTGCTCTGGAAAAGAGTGTGGAGGTTCCTCAAAAAATTAACAATAGATTTCCCAGCAATAGCACTGCTAGGGATTTACCCAAGGGTACAGAAGTGCTGATGCATAGGAGCACATGTACCCGAATGTTCATAGCAGCACTGTCAACAATAGCCAAAACATGGAAAGAGTCTAAATGTCCATCACCTGATGAGTGGATCAAGAAGTTGTGGTTTATATAGACAATTGAATACTACATGGCAATGAGAAAGAATGAAATCTGGACATATGTAGCAATGTGGATGGAACTCGAGGGTTTTATGCTAAGTGAAATAAGTCAGGCAGAGAAGGACAGATATCATAAGTTTTCACTCATCAATATAACAGGAGAAACTATGGCAGAGGGGGAGAAAATAGTTGGGGAGACAGAGGGAGGCAAACCATGAGAAACTCTTGAATACTGAGAACTGAGGGCTGATGGGGGAGTGGGAGACGGAAAGGGGGTGATGGGCATGGAGGAGGGCACTTGTTGGGATGAGCACTGGGTGTTATATGGAAATCAACTTGACAGTAAACTATAAAAGAAAAAATATAAATTTTAAGGAGTTCACTGACACTAAGCTGATCTTATAAGAACTGTTAAAGGGACTTTTTAAGTGGAAAACAAAAGGTCATAGTTAGAAAAAAATTATGAATAAAAAGATAAAAAAACTATGACAGCATATACATAAAAAGAGGAGGGAGTAATGTTCTTTTAGGGTGTGTTCACACTTCGGTGACCATCAACCTAACATACACTGCTGTATTCTCAGGACTCTATATGTGAGCCTCATGGCAACTCAAACCCCCAAACAGGATACATAAAGAGAAAGAAAGCCAAACATGACACTACAGAAAGTCCTCAACTGCAATAAAAGAGAGCAAGAGAAGGGACAAGAAGAATTATAAACACCACTGAAAATAATTAACAAAATAGCAGAAAGTACATATCTCACAATAAGCATATTAAGTGAACTAAATGCATTAATCAAAAGACATATCGAGGCAGAATGGATAAAAAACAAGACCCATCTATATGGTACCTGCAAGAGACAGACAGAAAGTAAAGGGATGGAAAAAGATACACCATGCGAATATAGGGAGAGTAAAGCAACACTCACACAAGACAAGATAGACTTAAAAAAAAAAAACTATGATAAGAGACAAGAAAAAGGCAATGCATTATGATAAAGGGGTCAGTCCAACAAGAGGATACATGAATATCTATGTGCCCAACACTGAAAAACCTAAGTACATAAAGCAAATAGAAAAGGAAAAATTTACAGTAATACAATAATAGTAGGGGACGTCAATACCCCATTTACATGAAAGGGAAGAATATCCAGGTAGAAAATGAATTAGGAAATAGTGTCTTTGAATGACCTATTAATGAGACAAAACAGGTATGTATAGAACATTGCAGCCAAAACCAGAGAATACACATTTTTTCCAAGTGCACATGGAACACTATCTAGGATGTGTTAGGTTACAAAACAAGTCTCAATAAATTTAAGATTAGAATTGTATTGTGCATCCTTTATGTAATTGTATGAAACAGGAAATCAACCACACACACACATACACACACACTACACAAAACACAAACATGTGGAGGCTAAACAACATGCTACTACTTAACAGTGAATGGGTCAACAAAGAATTCAAAGAGGAAATTAAAAAATTCAGTGACAAATGAAAATGGTAACACAACAGTTCCTAAAGATGTTGAACTGCTATGTTTTCATTTTGGTTTGAGAAACAGAAAACAGTTCTCAGAGAGAAATTTATGGCAGTACAGACCTACCTCAAGAAATCACCTCAAAGAATCTAACCTTACTCCTAAAGGAGCTAGGAAGCGAAGACAGCCCTTCTAGTCTACAATAACGGAGTCAACAACGTACACTGGGGACAGACAATCTTCAACAACTGGTGCTGGGGACACTGCACAGCAAAAGAAAAAACGGACCAACCACTTCCTTACCCCATACACAAAAACACACTCAAATGGGTTAAAGACCTAAATGTGAGACTCGAAATGATAAAACTCCATGAAAAGAACATAAGCAACAATTTCTTTGACATCAGCCATGGAAACCTTTTTCTAGATGTGCCTATGTGAGGGCAATAAAAGGAAAAATAAATTTGGACTACACCAAAATAAACAGCTTCTGCACAGTGGAGGAAACAATCAACAAAACAAAAAGGCAACCTACTGAATGGGAGAAGATACTTGCAAATAAGGAGTTAATATCCAAAATATATAAAGAACTTATACAAGTCAACTTCAAAATACCCAAATAATCAGATTAATAAATGGGCAAAGGACCAGACATTTTCTAGAAAAGACTTACGGATGGCCAACAAAACACAGGCAAAGATGCTCAACATCACTAGTCATCAGGAAAATGCAAATTAAAACCACAATGAGAGATCACCTTTTACTTGTCAGAATGGCTAGAATTAAAAGGACAAGAAATAAGTGTTGGTAAGTAAGGATGTGGCGAAAAAAGAACCCTTGTGCACTGCTGATGGGAATGTAAATTGGTATGGCCACTGTGAAAAACAGTATGGAGGTTTCTCAAAAATATTAAAAATATGGGCACCGGGTGGCTCAGTCAGTTAAGTGTCCAACTTCAGCTCAGGTCATGAACTCACTGTTCATGAGTTTGAGCTCAGCATCGGGTCCTGTGTTGACAGCTCAGAGCCTGGAGCCTGCTTCAAATTCAATTGTCCCACACTCTCCTGAAAATAAATAAACATAAAATTTTTTTTTAAATTAAAAATAGAAATAACATATGACCCACTAATTCCATCCACTATGGGGTATTTACCCAAAGAAAATAAAAACACTAATTTGAAAAGATTTATACATTCATATGTTTAATGCAGTATTATTTACAATAGCCAAGATATGAAAGCAACCTCAGTGTCCATCAATAAATAAATGGATGAAAAATGAAAAATAGGGGCACCTGGCTGGCTCAGACAATTGAGCGTCTAACTTCGGCTCAGGTCACGATCTCACTCATGGGTTCAAGCCCCGCATCTGTGCTGGCAGCTCAGAGCCTGGGGCCTGCTTCGGATTCTTTGTTGCCTCCCTCTCTCTCTCTGCCTCCCCCCCCCCACCCCCGGTCACGCTCTGTCTCTCTCAGAATAAACTCTAAAAGAATTTTTTAAAGATGAAAAGTATACATGTAAAATTAACAAAAAGAAGAAACAGACCCATATATACAGAGAACAAACTAATGAGGGCCAGAGGGGAGTGACGTGGGGGAACGGGCAAACTGGGCGAAGGGGAGTGGGAGGTACAGCCTTCCATCTATGGAACAAATAATGGGGATACAAGTAATAGCATAGAGAAAATGGTACTGTAATAGTGTCATGTGGTGACAGACGGTGGCCTCACTTGTAGTGAGCACAGCATCATGTACAGACTTCTCCCATCACTATGTTGTACACCTGAAACTAATGTAACACTGATATCAACTGTACTTCAATTGTTTTTAAAAACTGCCCTTATAGACTTAATAGTAAAACAAAGGAATGTCAACTCCATCTATCTTAATTTGCAGAGCTGGGGGAAAAATCAGTTTTAAACAATCAGATAAGATCCTATTTCTTTCTTTTCTTTCTTTCTTTTTTTCAGTTTAATTTTTGAGAGAGACTGGGACAGCCTGAGCAGGGGAGATGGAGACAGCCAGGGAGACAGGGAATCCCAAGCATGGGGGCTAGGACTCATGAAACTGTGAGATCATCACCTGAGCTAAAACCAAGAGTTGGATGCTTAACCGACTAAACCACCCAGGCGCTCCAGATCCTATTTCTAAGAGAAAAAGAACCCTGTTTTCAAAGTGTCTACAGTTTAAGGAGGCTTATACAAATGTCTGAACAGACTAGCATTCTGGCACATCCCCTCTAGAAAGTTAATTTTAACCCTAGAAAATAAAGAATGATTTTTTTGAGTCAGTAAAAAAGAATTAAAAAATAAAGTATCTCTACAGCCGATAATAGATTAGAACAAAGAATGCATATTTTTATTTCTTTTTTATGTCTTTATTTTGTTTTGAGAGACAGACACACAGTGAGCAGGGTAGGGACAGAGAGAGAGAGGGAGACACACAATCCAAAGCAGGCTCCAGGCTCTGATCTGTCAGCACAGAGCCTGAGGCGGGGCTCCAACCCACGGACGGTGAAATCATGACCTGAGCTGAAGTCTGATGCTCAACTGACTGAGCCACCCAGGCGCCCCTCATTTCTTTACCAAAATTGTTAAGCTCCGATTTCTACAGCAGACCAGCAATGCTATTGGTTACATTTCAGCAGGGGGCACCAGCTGCTTGTCACAGAAGACTTTAAACAGGCTCTAAAGTCATAGGAGACAGAGGGAGCAATGGAAGGAGATGGAACTTCTATAGAGAGATTGTTTAATCAGGACCTGAACTAAAAGAGCATTTTTTAAAACCAAATAAAATTATACATATATACATAATTTTCCCCCTTAATCAGCTTTTTGTTTCTGCTTATTAAATATTTTTAATGTTTATTTTTGAGAGAGAGAGAGTGCAAGCCATGGAGGGGCAGAGAAAGAGGGAGACACAGATTCTGAAGCAGGCTCCAGGCTCTGAGATGTCAGCACAGAGCCCCAGGTGGGGCTCGAACTCAAGAACTGCAAGATCATTATCTGAGCCAAGGTCGGATGTTCGACTGACTGAGCCACCCAGGTGTCCCCATCAACTACTTTTTCTGGGAGAATGTGTATAATTTCAAAAGAAAATAAATTTAAAGCCACACATGTATATTCTTTAAATGAACTGAGCAGTTTCAAACCCAAATTTTTAATGTCTCATTTGATTCCCTACAAATGTATTTTTGTTCGGTTCTGTGGCCACAGCTACAGTCAAAATGGCTGCCATCCCAAATGCTTCAGGAAAATGATTTCTGTTTTCAAATTCTTACTGGAAAAGAGGTCTCTGCTTCACTTAGCAATGACTCAGTTTTCCAATACGGAAACTGACAGATTCAACCTCTATTCCTGTGAGAGGTTTTAATCTGATAAACAAGGAAGGCAACTGCAGTCCTGTCCCTGTCTCTCCCCTGTGTCTCGCTCATGTCTCTGAGCCCGGGCAGCCATCTGCACCTCCTGGCTGATGCCTCTGAAATCTGTAGTTCCTTCCCAATTTCATATCTGCATAAAGATACTAGAGAAAGGAGACAGCCGGCTGTGGCAGTGCTGTTTGTTCTGTGGCAACTGGCAACAACTGAAGGCATGTGGTTAAGTGCAGTCTCAAGGCAGATCCTTGGAAGGATGGATTAGGAAAGGGGCATTAGCCATCGCAGCATGAAAATGCACAAGGGCCCCTCACTGTGCTGGGAGTGGCCCTTCTCTTCTCGTTTCTGTGGAGTCCCTCTACAGGGGAGATGAAGGCAGGGGCGCTCTAGAATTTGGTTCGCCAAGCTGGGGGAGGAAATGATCTGAACCGCTCCTGAGAGCACACTACAGACTTACATAGAGGTTATTCCCTTTCCTTCCTCTCCCCTTTCTTCCTCCTTTCCATTCACCCTCGCCATTTATTCATAGAGCTGAAACAGGGTTGGGGCCTGTCATAGTTCAGTTAGAACTATTCACAAGGCTTCTCCTAAAAAATCCCCTCGGGAAAAATCCACTTCTCTCCCCTTAGGGCTTTCACTGAGTGCAGAATAGAACAACCGGGGGCTAGAGGTCCCCCCTTGGTGGTCAGGAACCTGGGTTCCAGGTCAGACACCTGGCTCTGGCTCACCACAGGGCCATGGGTCGGTTCCTTAACCTCTCAGCAAGGCAGAATTCAAGTCTTTAGAGTTAGGCTGCCAGATAAAATATAACAGGACAGTCAGTTACATTCAAATTTCAGATAAACTGAACCACGTTGAGTAAGAATATATCCTAACTACTACATGACATCCTATATTTTTTTATTTGCTAAATTTGGTAACTCCACTTTATAAAGCCCCAAGGGCTACAAAGATTGGTACTCCTTCCCTCACTACCAAATGATTTAAAAAAAAAAATCTATAGGGGCGCCTGGGTGGCTCAGTCGGTTAGGTCTCCGGCTTCGGCTCAGGTCAGATCTCACGTTCGTGGGTTCGAGCCCCGCGTCGGGCTCTGTGTTGACAGCTAGCTTAGAGTCTGGAGCCTGCTTCTGGTTCTGTGTCTCCTTCTCTCTCTGCCCCTCCCACTCTCATGCTCTGTCTCTCTCTGTATCAAAAATAAATAAAACATTTTAAAAAAAATCTATAAAGATATGCAAAAAAGTTCATTGAAGATCATAGTTTTCCACAACACTTTTATTGAGACATCAGATTTTCTTTTTAAAACCTATTTTTGGGAGCCCAAGAATTTGCTTAGTCTGCATGTTGATCCATCACTGGGTTTTTTTCTTAATTGTTGGTAAAATATGGCTAATGTAAAACGTATCATTCTAACCACTCTTAAGTGTACAGGTCTGTGGTAGCAAGTACTGTCACACTGTTGTGCGACAGTCCTCACCTTCTAGTCCTCCAGGACTCCTTTCATCTCGCAAAATGAACTCTGTCCCCATTATACACTGTCTCCGCATTCTCCGTGACCCAGCCCCTGGGAGCCACCATCCTGCTCTCTGCAGGGGGTTGACTACTCTAGTTCCTGCCCATAATGCACTCCTTCAGTCTTCGTCATTCTGTGACTGGCTTATTTCCCGGGGCAGGGCGTCCTACAGGTCCAGCTATGTTGTGGCATGGGTCACAACTCTTTTGCTTTGTAGCGCTGAAGAGTGTCCCCCGTGTGGACAGACCACATTCTGTTCATCCATGCATCCATCAGTGGGCGCTGGCACTGGCTCAGGTGACGCGGGTGTGTAAATATTTGTGCAAGTCTCTACTTTGAATTCTTCTGGGTATATTTTCAGAAGTGGAATAACAGGATCATATGGTAAGTCTGTTTTTAATGTTTATTTTTATTTTTGAGAGAGAGCGTGCACAAGAGAGCAGGGGAGGGGCAGACAGAGAGGGAGACAGAGGATCTGAAGCAGGTTCTGCGATGACAAGGCAGCCAGATGCACAGCTCGAACTCATGAACCGCTGTGATCATGACCTGAGCCAAAGTCAGATGCTCGGCTGACTGAGCCACCCAGGCGCCCTGGTAAATCTACTTTTAATTTTTTGAGGAACCACCATACTTTTCCCCATCGCATCCAGCACTGTTTTTAAGCCTCATTTTTTTCATCTGTAAAGTGGGTTTATGGTACCAATATCAAGAAAGTACATATTTAGGAAATACTAACATTGACTAAAAAGAAAATGCCTGGGTAAGCTAGTAACATTGGCCTTAGTGAAATGTAATCCTTGGTCACACATGCCCATAAAAAAAGTCCAATAACTAGTTGGTTTAAAGGCAAGCTTTACTAAAGCATCAGAAACAAGAAAAAGAAAACTAACCAACTCATTTAATATGGTGGTGTAACCTCAGAAGTCCCAATTCATATAATCCACTACTGATTTTCCTTACTGTCTATACAACCATATCTAAAATGACGCATCGTAATTAGGGTTGATATAACCAGCTGAATATGATAATATATCAACACAGGCTTATGAATTAAGTAATAATTTGGCGTCCCAACCAGAAACTGAGAGGAAAATAGAGTGAACGCTCTATTAGAACTGCTGAGCCCAGAAGGCATCTGTGCTTTCACTTTAGAACACTAGAAATCGAAGGCCAAAGTGTGGTGCCAGAGGATGGATGGAGCGCTACGGCTAGTCTGGGAGGGTTCAAAGAGCTAGCTGTAACTAGACTGAGCAGAAGGCCCAACAGGTGCTTTGAGGGCTGGCACCCAATTTACAAATCGCTTTCCTGTGCATGGTGGTGGCTGGGTGTGGAGCAGGGAGTACAGGACCTTGACACACGGGTCTAGTAAAGAAAGGGGACTGCTGGGAGCAACGGGAGTGGGTGTGGAGCGAGAACAGAGTGGAGGGCCCGATCATGGCCAGCCCCGAGCCAAGCAGGCAGGGAAGGAGCGGCCCTCGGAAGCAGCAGGGTTTTTTCCTCAGGGGAATGGGTGACACGACGGTGCACTTTTTTTCCATCATGTATGTATGTATATATGTATTTCTTAATTAAAAAATACTTCATTGCTAAAAACTGTTAACCGTCATCTGAACTTTTTGTCTTCCAAATTTTTATTGGAAAATTCTAATTAGTTAACATACGGTGTAATATTGGCTTCAGGAGCAGAATTTAGGGATCCGTCACTTACATATAACACCCAGCACTCATCACAAGTGCCCTCCCTAGCACCCATCGCCATATAGCCCATCCCCTGCCCACCTCCCATCCACCCACCCTCAGTTTGGAGACCGTGCATCTGGAATCACAAACTGGCTGGAGGGTGCAGCCAGCCCTGCACAGCAGGTTGAGGGAGTCTAAGTGGTGGCTGGCAACCAGGAGAAAACCTAGACAAACCTAGACAAAAGAATGGTCTAGAAACGTTAGAGGATCCTTGTTACCTTTTGCCAATAAGAGATTATGAGGCTCAGCAGGGAACCTGGAGCACTGAGCAAAAGCATAAGCTTAAGCTTTGAATGTACCGAGTCTGAGAAGATGAAGAGAACATCTGAAGTAGGAGGTCTCAGCTTGCTGGCTGAAGAGAAAGCGGGACAGGTGAGAAAAGCGCCCCCAGCCAGCAGGGGGTTTGCATATTGCTGCCTCCGGGGTGCGCCAGGATTGCCACGGAGTCCTGGCTGAGCAAACGTCCAGACTGACCTTAGAACTACAATGAAGGGAAATTAGCTAAGCAATTCTCATTGTGCATTAATGCTCATATGTATTTTCTAAGAAGCACTGCTGGGTTTTGAG
Source organism: Suricata suricatta (assembly GCF_006229205.1). NCBI lineage: Eukaryota > Metazoa > Chordata > Mammalia > Carnivora > Herpestidae > Suricata > Suricata suricatta. The sequence goes on along the minus strand of NC_043713.1, from coordinate 55,027,008 downwards.
GTGGTTTCTTCTATAAAATTGCTGTTCAGAGAATGGATGGATTCTGTCTTCTGGATTCTGCAACTGGCTTCTCTTACCACATGCTTTCTATGGGTAATTCTTTTTTGATATGAGGAAATTAGTGATGCAGAAATAAGGAAGTCTCACTAGATTTCTTATAATAACAGTGCTACTTAGTGGCTGTCCTTTCTTCACCAGTAGCAGAAATGCCATAATGGCTGATTACTATTTTAAAATCCCACAAAATCCCATATGCTCCCTCCTTGACCATAATTAACTCCCTCCTCACACTGTTACCTGGCTTTTCTCGCTTGCTTGGAACTACGACTGGAGGCATTTCTGCCCTGCCCCCACTCCAGGACTCTGCACAACTACAACATTTATGTATCAGCCGCGGAATCACCTGTTCCTAAGGGCACTGCGCTCCAGTGAGGTTCCAGAGGTCTAAAAGCATCAACAGCCTCAGCAGAAAGTGTCAGGACCTTTTCTTAGGTTTGACTGCACTGAAAAATAAAGTGAATGTGGGCCCATCTCCTAACCTCTTGTGGTAACCATGTTTAGTTAGGTATATTTTGAAGCCTTAAGATTTCTCCATCAACTTATTATTTTATGTAATTTTCAAAATTCCAAAAATTCACATAAATTTCAAGTCTATGCCGTTACATTCTTATCTTCCAATGACTCTGATGTCTTCCTAGCCCAGTGTCTGCCCTGGTTAGGGGCCTGTCATTGTTCTTAATGGCTCTCGGTTACAACCCATGTCCCCTCAGTGTGCTTCTCAGCTGTTCTACAGCTCCTGGAAGGTCTGTGCTGTGTTTGATATTTCTCGGGCCTTTCTCCCAGAGCTAACACAATTAGGACCTGTGGAAGATTATTAGTAAAAAACTACTGAATATTAGTTTATCATTTTTTCTAAAAGCACCTCAGCAGTGTAGTCCTGAACAAATATCAAGACTTTACGAATGTAAATCGTCTGCACTAATAAGCATAAAACAAACGGCAGATAAGTCTCTTTTAGAAGCTACTTCCAAGAAGTTCTTGAAGCTTAATAGTTTTCATAATATGTAGTGAAATTTTCAACTTAATATATCCTGAAATGTCACCGCTATCAGGATTTTTACACTTAATCTTAGCCAAAAGGCCGAGAAGCAATCAACGCTATCAGGATTTTAAAAATATACATAGCTCATATTCCTTTCAAACGTTTTCAGTGTTGAGCAACGAGACCTATAGCAGCCTGCAGAAGCAAGGACTTGGGTGCGCACATAATGGAAATCATTTTTTTCTAACACAATTTAGAAATATTTTCTGCTCATGGTATATGTAGCACATAATACTTGGTTATCAAGTATTAAAACACAAACTTCAGTTTAAATATTGAAGAGCTATGGTCTGTTTACATAATTAGAAGAATTTCATAGCTACGAAAGGGTAAAGTTTTTGGCAGTTTGTATTAGCCAGAACCATTATAAGCATTAAGCATTTCATGAATAATTTAATTTTTAGCATGTGTTCAAAATCCAAATGTGATGATCTGTTATAAACAAAAAGCAGCAAACGCTTTGATAAAAATTGAAGAATGCAAAACTAACAGCATTGTGTCTCTATTACATGGTCAGAAGAGAACAATTAGGGAAAGAACATCCGTTGAGGGCACAGGTGGAAGCCCATGAGGAACAGACACACCAGAGGTTAGATCTGAGGTTCTGCAATCAGACTAGAAAAGTAAGCAGGATTAGGGGTAGGTAGGAAGTCAGTGAGTCTGGTTAACACTGTGTGATTAAAAAAAACCTTTTTTTTTAATGCTTATTTTTGAGAGGGAGAGAGAGAGAGAGAGGGAGGGAGGGAGGGAGGGAGGGAGGGAAGGAGAGAGAGAGGGAGAGGGAGAGAGAATGTGAGCAAGGGGTAGGAGGCACAGAGCCCAAGACGGGGCTTGAATTCACAAACCATGAGATCAAGACCTGAGCTAAAGTCAGACACTTAACCGACTGAGCCACCCAGGTGCCCCAATATTGTGTGATATAAATGTTAATTCTGCACCCTTGAAGTTTGATTAAATTGAACATGGAATTTAAGACGAAATATAAGTGAAAAGGACAAAAGAGAAAGTAGCAATGATCTGGCAGGACAAACTGATTAAGGCTGCTTGGGAAAAAAGATGTCCAACACTGGAAGATTCTATGCAAAGCTTTCGATATTCCAGATGAGACCAGAAGTGAACTGAAGAAAGCACTTCTTAGTAGGCAAACCTAAAAGAGAACACTTTTTCCCTCTGTTATTGAGTATTATATTGGAATTAAAATAAATGGGGGGGTGGGGGGAGAGGAATCCTAAACTGATAAAGTGACTAAGCGACTAAGTGAATTATTGCTGACACTTAAAGCAATCTCCAAAGTCAAGTGAAAAGATATGTCTATGTGTGTTTTTCAAATTGGTATAACAACAGAAAATGGGATAGAACTTAGGGTCTGAACATAACCCAGTTAATTTTAACACCAACAATTTTTCAGAGGCTTACAACAGACCCATGACATTTGTAATGTTCAAGATACAATTCAAAATCTCTCAAAGCATGCCCCACTAGGAAAACAGAATGAATTCTCAAAGGCAAATAACATTCAAAAAATGCCAATCTCAAGATAGAATTATCAAAGACTTTAAAGTAGCTATGCTTCCTAAGGTCAGAGAAAACACATTTGAAATGAATGAGATGATACAAATTCTCAACAGAGAAACAGAAAACAGAAAAAGGAATCAAATGAAAGTTAGTGCACTGAAAAATACAATATCTGAAATTTAAAAAAAATGACTAGATGGACTCAATATCAGAATTATACTGTATTAAATCTTTAGACGTTATCTACACACTTTTTTTTTCAATCTTTTATCTCTGTTTGGTATGCATATCAAACATAACATCTAAAGATTTAATATAGTATAATTAGAGTCCCACAGGAAGAAAAAAGATTGGAACAGATAAAAGCCCTAGAACCCTGCCAAATGTCCAGGAAGCTGCTGGAACTCTAAGCTGCAGGAGCTGGTGAGCGCTATGGTTTACATTCCCCTCTACCTTGAGAGGATGGACTGCAGCAGGGTCTGGAAGCCTTAGCTCACAGTGAGCACTAGGTCCCTACCCTGTGCTAGTCCCACCTGCGCCTCCGAGGCAGCCCGGGGCAGTGCACATGGGGAAAGCCCTGGGGGCGGCACTAACTGAGCTCCAGTGGGCGCACCAATGTGACACAGGTGCAGAGCACCGCAGAGCACTTCCCACTCCTACCACACTGGCTCCAACAGGGCGCTCTGGGACCTTGCAGCTGATGGGTGTTTTGGCCCTGCTTCAGGTGAGCCCCCTTTCTCTCTTTGCCTTCTCTCATCCTCTCTCTCTCTTTCAAGCTCAAAATAAATAAATAATCTTAAAGATTCTCACTGGACTGGAAAGAAGAGTGGAACTCAGTGAGAACCTCAACAAAGAGATGGAACATATAAAAAGAACCCATCAGAATTGAAATTAATAACTGAAAGAAAAAATATCACAGGGAACCAATAGTAGATCAGCAGATGCAGAACAAATATGCAATCAGAAAGACAGGGTAATGGAAATCACCCAACCTGAATAAAAAGAAAGTTCCATTAAAAAAAACAAGAATTGGTTAAAGGATCTCTTGAACAATATCAGGCAAACATTTACATTATAGAGGTCCTAGAAGAGGAAGAAGACGATAGAGAGAAAGGAACAGAAAATTTATTTGAAGAAATAATAGCCAAAAACTACCCTGACCTAGCAAAGGAAATAGACATCGAAGGGTCAGAAGGCACGGAGTTCCAAACAAAATGAACCAAAGGAGGTCCACACCATAATTCATAATAAACAAAATGTCAAAGGTTAAAGATAAAGAGAATTTTATAAGTAGGAAGAGAGAAATAATATGCAAAAGAATGAAACTGGACTGCTTTCTTTAACCATACACAAAAATGAGCTTGAAATGGATTAAAGACCTAAATGTGAGACTTGAAACCTTAGAAGTCCTAGAAGGGAACATAAGCAGTAATTCCTTTGACATCAGCCATAGAAACAGGCAAGCAAAATGAGCAAAATTAAACTATTGGGACTACATCTAACATAAAAAGCTGTTGCACAGTGAAGTAAGCCATCAACAAAACAAAAAGACAACCTACTGAATGGGAGAAGATATTTGCCAAATGATATATCCAGTAAAGGGGTTGGTATCCAAAATAGATAAAGAACTTATACGAGTCAACACTCATAAACCCAAATAATCTGATTAAAATGAGCAGAGGACCTAAACAGGCATTTTTCCAAAGAAGGCATACAGATGGCCAACAGACACAGGAAAAGATGCTCAACACTGCTAATCATCAGGGCAAGCAAACCAAAACCATAATGAGATATCACTTTACACATGTTAGAATGGCTACCATAAATAACGCAAATGACAGGTGTTGGCAAGGATGTAGAGAAAAAGGGACCCTCATGCACTCCTGGTAGGAATGTAAATTGGTGCAGCCACTGTGGAAAACAGTACCAAGTGTCCTCAAAAAATTAAAAATAGGGGCACCTGAGTGGCTCAGTCAGTTGAGCATCTGACTTCAGCTCAGGTCATGATCTCAGGGTTCATGGGTTCGGGCCCAGTGTCGGGCTCTGTGCTGACAGCTTACTCAGAGCATGGAGCCTGCTTCAGAGTCTGTCTTTCTCTCTCTGCCCCTCCCCCTTTTATGCTCTGTCTCTCTCTGTCTCTCAATAATAAACGTAAAAAATTTTTTTTAAATTAAAAGTAGAATTATCATATGATCCAGTAATTTCACTGCTGGGTATTTACCCAAAGAAAACAAAAAAAAGTAATTCATAAGATATATGCACCCCTATGTTTACTGCAGCATTATTTACAACAGCCAAGACACGGAAGCAAGCCAAGTGTCCACTGCTCGAAGAATGTGTTGGTATAGGGGTGCCTGGGTGGCTCCCTCACTAAAGCTTCCAACTTCAGCTCAGGCCATGATCTCAGAGTTTGTGGGTTCGAGCCCCAAGTCAGGCTCTGGGATGATAGCTCAGAGCCTGGAACCTGCTTCAGATTCTGTGTCTCCCTCTCTCTCTGCTCCTCCCCTGCCCGTACTCTATCTCAAAATAAATATTTAAAAACAATGTTTAAGAAACATATGGTATTATATATAATAAAATATTACTCATCCATAAAAAGGACACGATCTTGCCATTCGTGACAATATGGATGGACCGACAGAGTATTATGCTAAGTGAGATAAGTCAGAGGAAAGCAAATACCTTAGGTTTTTCATTTAAATGTGAAATCTAAGAAACATTAAAGCAAATGAAGAAACAAGCCAAAAGCAAAATTAGCCCTATATAGATACAGAGATAGATGCAGAGAACGTACTGATGGTTTTCAGAGGAAAGGGTGGGGGTAGGGCAAAATGGGAAGTGGGAGACACAGGCTTCCAAGTAGGGAATGAACAAGTCACAGGGATAAAAGGTACGAATAGGGAATGCAGGCGATGGTACTGGAACAGTGTTCTATTGCGACAGGCGATAGCTGCACTTGCAAAGAGCAGAGCATAACGCAGAAGCTTGTCAAGTCACTATGTCATACACCTCAAACTACCATCATACTGTGTGTGAACTATGCTCAGACAACAACAACAGAACACAAGCTGTCTTATAAGGGCTGTGAATCTAGTGTATATATCCAGCAAGTATCTCTTGATCATATAATGCTAGATTTAAGAAGAATTTTAGAAGTCATTTAGCTTGACCTCGCCTCCAACATAGGCATTTTTTCCATAACCTTCCTGACAACTGTTTGCCAGTCAAGACTTAGTTATTCATAATAATGAGGAGCACCTCAATGTGTTGGCCAGTCCATTCCCTTGCTGGATAACTCTCATCATTAACTCCTGCTTCTTGCTATGGCTTGTTGCAGCCTCACAGAATATGTCAACCCCTCTTCCATATTTTACAACTCTTCACACAGTAGGTGGCTGCTGATTTGTCCCAACTGAATACCACCCAATCTCAATGGTTTTTCAGATCACCCTGACTAGTGCATAAATGCCCAAAAGTTAACTGTAGTTAACTCTGGCAGGTAAACTTATAAATAGGTTTTAATTTATTTGCTTATATGTAAATTCTAATTTTCACAATAAATATTTTACTTTAATAATAAGAAAAACACAACAAGATCCAACCACATACCTCTAGAACACTAAAAATGCCGCCAAAAATGGTGGATTAGGAGCTCTTGAACCTTGCCGATGGGAATGTAAAATGGTAGAACATCTATGGACAACAGTCTAGTAATTTTTTAAAAAATTAAATATACACCTCCCATGCATACCAGCTATTCTATTTTTGCGATTTATCAAATAGATAAACAAAGACTTGTTTCAATAAATATTTTTAGGAGCTTTATTTGCAGTAGCCCCCAAACATTCTAGATGTCCATCAGTAGACTAAACTATGGTATATTCATATCATAGACTATACAGAAATAACAAGGAATAAACTACTGATATATTAACATGGCTGAATCTCAGAAATAAGCTGAATAAAAAAGCCTTACTCAAAACACATACTGAATGATATCATTTATATAAAATTCTAGAAAACGCCTGGGGTCAGGGTGAAGAACAGATTGTACGTGGGCATGAAGAAACTTTGGGGGGACAGAACTACTATCTTGTTTGTAGTGAGAGCTTCATACATGTGTGTATATATATTGTACATAAACTAATCACTTTATCTGGTGTTTAATTTACTTAATTTTTTTTTTGCAGCTTTGAGATATATTAAGAAATGAATTTCTTAATAATTACTGTGGATCTGGGTGCTGCTGATGTGGAAGGAATACGAAAAGCACCCTGAAGCCCAGTGATACAGCTGGCCCTTCAAGTGTCTTGAGGAGCCCAGAAGTCAGACAGCTGCCTCTAGGCCTCTTTCCTTGCTCTTTCTGAAGATTCTCTGACCAGCACAGAACCATGTTAATATGGGGGAAGAGCAAGGACTCCATCTTCTTCCCATAACCACAGGCTTTCTTCTAGAGGTTTTACAGGTTTAAAATAAGTTCTCAGAGGTTCTGGGAAGATGGAGGAGTAGGAGGATCCTGAGCTCACCTAGTCCCATGGACACACCAAGGTTAAAAACACAGCAGCGCAACTAACTCTAAAAATGACCCCAAACTTGGCAGAACAACTTTCCAGAGTTAATCAGAGAGGAGACCACACTGCAAAAGTTGGGAGGGGGTAGACACATTGGGAATGAAACTCCTGGTAAGACTACCCACAAACAAGAGGGACGTCCCAGGTATGGAGAAGCAAGAGGATCAGACCCCATACCAGCTACCCCAAGCACAGGGAACAGACACTGGCATGACGAGTTCACATCACGTTTAGCTCTGACAGTCAGTGGGGCTTAATTTTGAGAGTTTTCACAATCATATTTTAAAAATCAGTGGGCTTAGCTCGGAGAGAGCTGGAGGGGTATAAGAAACTGAGTCGCATCCTTAAAGAGAGAGCTTAACGGATAACCCCACTGACATACGGCATAGAAGCAGCAGTGTATAAAGTGCCAGGGGTATGCAAGAAGGGGAGACATTTACTGATGCCAGAATGTGCACTAGAGGTTCACAGATCTTTAGAAAACTACTCCAAGAACAAAAGGGCTGGTGGGCACCCACATCTTTCCCAGCCTAGATAGCAGGGCACTGTAGGAATTAATAGAACCCTGTCCACCTTTCTTGCTAGTTCCTGGGGCCCTGCCCCTTCATTTACCTGCAAATCCATCCCATCCAACTCACCCCAGTTGGCAGCCATTCCTCCAAAGCTACTCCTGCCCTGACACACCCTCCATGCAACCCTACCAGGGGCTAGTGTTACTCCAAAGCAGCTCCTGCCGTGAGAAGAGGGGGAACTAACCACACACACCAGTGTGCCCAGAGTCCCAGCAGCAGAACGTTATAGCTGGCGGCACAGAAGAGTGCCCTCCCTGCCCATCAGTCGTAAACTGAGAATTAGTAATCTAGTCTGACTGCCATCCACCAACGGAAGCCTCTCAGGGGACAATGCAGGGAGAGCTCCCTGCAGGTCGATGTAACTGCAGCCCTGGCAACAGGCTGAGGGAAGGCATCTGGTCTGACCACTGACACTGCCTGACTAAGAGCCCAAGGCAGCCCCACGCTGACCCATTAATAGCACAGGGACCAAACCCTGCTCAGGCAAAGTGGGCCATAGCAACCAATTGTACAGGAGGCAAGTGTGGATCAACCAAAACAGCAGGGCACAACAAGCCACATAGGGAACACCTCTAAAGCACATGGTTCAGGTGAGCAAGGGGCATTGCATAGCAGGGCACCACAGGTCTTCTTTACAAGGCCACTACTTTCAAGATCAGGAAACCTAGGGGCGCCTGAGTGGCTCAGTCGGTTGAGTGTCTGGCTTCAGCTCAGGTCATGATCTCATGTTCATGGGTTCAAGCCCCACCATCAGGCTCTGTGCTGACAGCTAGCTCAGAGCCTGGAGCCTATCTTCAGATTCTATGTCTCCTCTCTCTCTGACCCTCCCCTGTTCAAGCTGTCTCTCTCTCAGTCTCACTCTCCTTCTCAAAAATAAATAAAACATTTAAAAAATTAAAAGAAAAGATCAAGAGACCTAAGTGACTTCCCTAACACATAAAAACAAACATAGAGAGTTAGCAAATGAGGACATAAGAATATGTCCCAAATAAAAAACAGGACAAAAGCTCAGCAAAAGAGATATAGGCAATAAATCTTATTAAGAAATTCAAAGTAATGTTCCTAAAGATATTCACTGACTTCAGTGGAAGATCTCAGTGAGATCTTCAACAGAGAGGAAAGAACAAATCAGAAATGAAGAACTCAATAAATGAAATTTTAAATATACACTAAAAGGACTAAATAGCAGATTAGAGAAGGCAGAAGAATGGATCAGAGATCTGGAAGACAAAGTAAAGAGAAGCAATCAAACCAAACAGCAAAAAGAAAAAAGAACAGGTTAAGGGAACTCAGAGACATTATCAAGAGTAATAACAGTCACATTATAGGAATCTCAGGAGAAAGGAGACAGAAGGCAGCAGAACATTTATTTCAGGAAATAATAGCTAAAAAATTCCTAATCTGGGGAAATGAACCAGACATCTAGATTCTGAGTTCACAGACATCCCCCAATAAAATTAACCCAAGGAGAACCACACCAAGGCAAATAATAATTACAATGGCAAAAAGTTATGATAAAGAGAAAAATTTTAAAGCAGCAAGAGAAAAGAAAATAGTTATGTACAAAGGAAACCCCATAAACTTATCAGTTAATTTTTTCAGCAGCAACTTTGCAAGGCAGAGGGAGGGGCATGATATAGTCAAAGGGCTAAAAGAAAAAAAGGTGCAACCAAGAATATTGTACCCAGCGAGTGTATTACTCAGAACAGAGGGAGAGATAAAGAGTTTCCCAGGCAAACAAAAGCTAAAAGAGTTCATCATCACAAAATCAGCCTTACATAAAAAGTCCAAGGGAAATCTTGGAGTGGAAAGAAAAAGCCATTATCAAGAGATAAGAAAAATATGAAAGGAAAAATTTCACTGGTAAATAAAGATATATAATAAAACTAGCAATTAATTACTTATAAAACCAGTATGAGGTTAAAGCACAGTATCAGTAAAATCAATTATATCTATAAAAATCAGTCAAGAGATTCACAAAGTAAAAACATATAAAGCATATCATATACAAAAAATGGGGAGGGAGTAAAAATTTGGTGCTTTTAGAATGGGTTGAAGCATAAGTAACTATCAACTTAATGTAGAGTGCCTTACACATGTTACATATAAATCTAGTGGTAACCACAATTCAAAAAACTATATTAGACAACAAAAATAAAAGAGAAAAAAATCTAAGCATAACACTAAAGAAAGACATCAAACCCCAAGGGAAGAGAGCAAGAGAAGAAGAAAGGAACAGAGAACTACAAAAACACAATTATAAGACAACTTTAAAAATGGCAATAAGTGCAAACTTATTAATAATTGCTTTAAGTGTAAATGAACTAAATGTTCCATCAAGACATAGAGCAACTGAGTGGATAAAAAAGCAAGGCCCAGGGCACCTAGATGACTCATTTGGTTGAGCATCTGACTTCAACCCAGGGCATGATTTTAATTAAAAAAAGTTTAAAAACCAACAATAACAACACCCATGTGCTGCCTACAAGAGACTCATTTTAGACCTAAAGACACATGTAGATTGAAAGCAAAGTGATAGAATAACACTTACATGCAAATGGAAAAAGCTGGGGTAGTAATACATTTCAGACAAAATAGACTTTCAAACAAAGATTGTACCAAGAGAGAACAGGGAAACTCTATAATCATAAAAGGAACAATACTACAAGAGGATAGAACAATTGTAAAGATCTATGTAGCTAACATGGGAGCACCTAATTATATAAAGCAACTATTAACAGACATAAAGGAAGAAGTTGACAGTAATACAATAACAGTAGGCAATTTAACTGCCCACTTACCTCAATGGATAGATCATCCAGACAAAAAGTCAACAAAGAAACAGTGGATTTGACTAACAGATGAAATCAGATAGACCTTACAGATATATTCACAATATTCCATCCCAAACCAACAAAATACAATCTTTCCTAGTGCACATGGAACATTTTCCAGAATGGACCATGTATTAAGCCACAAAACAAGACTCAATACATTGAAAAAGACTGAAATTGTATCATGCATCTTTTCCTACCACAAATAGTATGAAACTAGAAATCAGTCACAAGAAAAAACCTGCAAACCTTATAAACATATGGAGACTAAACAGATGCTACTAAACAGCAAATGAGTCAAGAAAGAAATCAGAGGAGACCAATGAAAATAAACACAATGGTCCAAAATCTTTGAAATGCAGCAAAATCTGTTGTAAGAAGGAAGATTATAGCAATAGAGGCAAGAAAAATCTCACCTAAAAACCTAACCTTCCACCCAAAGGAGCTAGAAAAAGAAAAACAAATGGAGCCCAAAGCCTGTAGAAGGAAAAAAAATAATAAATATTATAACAGAAATCAGCAAGAGTACAAAACAATTATAAAGACCACTGAAATGAGGAAATGGTTCTCTGAAAAGATCAATAAAATTGATAAATCTTTAGCTAGCTCATCAGAAAAAAAAAGTACTCAAAATCTGGAAGTATGCAGTAAAAAAACTGACAACACAGAAATAGCAAAGGACAACCGGTAACAAATGAATAAATTTCTAGAAACATACAATCTTCCAAAACTGAATAAGGAATAGAAAATTTGAAAAGATCAATTACTAGCAATGAAACTGAATCAGTAATTAAAAAAAAAAAAACCCTCCCAACACAAAGTCCAAAATGAGATGGGTTCATAAGTAAATTCTACCAAACATTTAAGTAAGAGTTCATACTTATTTTCCTCAAATTATTCCACAAAATGGGAGGAAGAAAAGTTTCCAAATGCATTCTACACAGTCCACTTGTATGATATCCAAACCATACAAATATACTACAAAAATGAAGCTACAGACCAATATCTCCGATGAATATAGATAGATGCAAAATCCCCAACAAAATATTAGCAAACCAAATTCAACAATGCATTAGAAAAATCATTCACCACAAATCAATATTTGCAAATCAATCACATCAACAAGAGAAAGGATGAAAATCACACGATCATCTCAATAGATGCAGAAAAACATTTGACAAAATATAACATATCTTTATAATAAAAAGTCTCCAGGGGTGCCTAGTCCATAGACCAAGCCCCATGTCATGCTCTGGGCTGTCAGCACAGAGCCTCCTTAGCATTCTCTTTCTCCCTTTCTCTCTGCCCCTCCCCCATTTGCAAGCACACACTTTCTCCTACTCAAATAAATAAATGAGCTTTTAAAAGTAAATTTTATTTATTTTGAAAGAGAGAGAGAGAGGGAAAACCAGTAGGGAAGGAGAAGAGAGAGAAGAGGACAGAGGATCTGAAGCAGGCTCTATGCTTACAGCAGAGAACCTGAGGTGGGGCTCGAACTCATGAACTGTGAGATCTTGACCCAAGCTGAGGTCAGACATATAACCAACTGAGCCACCCAGGCGCGCTGACAAAGTGGGTTTAGAAGAAACATTTGTCAACATTATAAAGGCCATATATAAAAAACCCCAGAGCTAACATCATAAGCAGTGGTAAAAAACTGGGAGCTTTTCTCCGAAGATCAGAAACAAGACAAGGATGTCCACTCTCACCAGTTTCATTCAACATAGTACTAGAACCCTAGCCACAGCAATTAGACAAGAAAAAGTAAGAGAAGACATCCAAATTCATAAGGAAAAAATTAAACTGTCACTATTTGCAGATGTCATGATACCATATCTAGAAAACCCTGAAGACTCCACCAAAAAACTACTAGAATTGATAATTCGGTAAAATCACAGGATACAAAATTGATACACAGAAATCTGTTGCACTTCTTTAAACTAATAAGAAAGTAGCAGAAAAAGAAATTAAGAAAGCAATCCCATTTACAACTGTACCAAAAAGAAAAAAATACCTAGGAATAAACTTTACCAAGGAGACAAAAGACCTACACTCTAAAAAGTATAAAACACTAATGAAATTGAAGATGACACAAAACAAATGGAAATATATTCCATGTTTATGAATTCAAAGGACAAATACTGTTAAAATGGCCATACTACACAAAGTCATCTGAGGATCTAATGCAGTCCCTGGTATGTATGTGTATGCATGCGTGTGCGTGGTGTGTGTTTGTATAATATATCTATATGTATAATGGAATATTACTCAGCCATTAAAAAAGAATGAGTTCTTGTCTTTTGTGAAAACATGGAGAGATCTAGAGGGTATTACAGCAAGTGAAATAAGTCAGATAAAATAAGACAAATATCATGTGATTTTATTCATATGTGCAATTTAAGAAAGAAAGCAAATGAAGAAAAAGAACTCAAAAAACAGACTCTTGAATACAGAGAACAAGAAATAGGTGGGGAGGATGGGTGAAATAAAGTCTACTTTTAAGAGCACGCTGATCTTGATGAGCACTGATTAATGTATAGAACTGCTGAATCACTTTATTGTATACCTGAAACTACTATACCACTGTATGTTAATGATACTTCAAAAAAAATTAAGTGTAATAAAAAAAAAATGTGACACCCCTCACTCCTATGGGACTAAACTATTAGTCCCATAGCTATTAACGACATGCCCAATTCAAGTTCCATGTGGGCATTTGAACTTGATACCTCAAAGCATGCAGGCAGCACGGGCCCAGCAGAGTGTGAACATTCTGCCCATGAATGTTTTCACATGACATGACTGGCCAGGAAACTGGGGGCTTCACAGTTCTTCATTAAGTGAAACACTGTGATTGGCGCTGGCTTGGTAATTGGAAATTGTGTCTATTATATACAAATTTCCATGTGTTTCAGATTTCTTCAATTAATTTCCCACCAGTGAAGCAATGAGAAATGAATTTTTAATTGAGTACATGACTAAGCCTCAGGCCAGTCATTTTAAACCTATACAAACAGCAGGTAAGAAGAGATAAAAAGGCTTGTGTGATCTGACTCAAAACACTCTGGAAAGAAATTCTTTAAATAAACAGAATTCCTCTTGGACCTAATAGACCTATGCAGAAACCAGAAGCTTTTGTCAGGGGATGAATCATGAGAATTTTTTTTTTTTATTTATTTTTGAGAGACAGAGAGAGAGAGACAGCTAGCAGGCGAGGGTCAGAGAGAGAGAGGGAGACACAGAATCTGATGCAGGCTCCAGGCTCTGAGCTAGCTGTCAGCACAGAGCCTGACGTGGGGCTCGAACCCATGAACCGTGAGATCATGACCTGAGCCAAAGCCAGACGCTTAACCGACTGAGCCACCCAGGTGCCCCGAATCATGAGAATCTTGGAAGGAGTGGGGTTGGGATAGAGGTGAATACAAGGCTGGGTAAAAGAATATGTATTGCTATGTGAGCACTTTCCCACAGGAAAATAAAATATGGTTCTTGGTTTTAGTTATTTTTTATTCTCTTACAAGACTGACCTTCAATCATTGGGAACTCATTTCAATCATCTCAGTTCATCAATCACCATCATTCTTAGTATTATATGTTTTTAATCATGTATACTAAAATTCTATTTTCACTGTAACTTAATACTCTGTAGTCATTCAGTGTGTATTTTTCACACATAAATTTCACTATATTTCACTTCCAATCACCTAAATATGGATGCTCCTCAAATTTCCAACACTGACTTTGGTTTTCTGTTTAGATCTGATCTATGCCTAAGGCTTAAAATATAACCTAAGTTCAAAATATTCTGAAAGGTTAAAAAAAATCAATATTCACAGTCCTTAACTTCTTCAAAATCTAGTTCTTATTGTCTACTAGAGATTTCTACTTGGAGAAGTTACCCAGTGCCTCAAACTCACCTTGCCTAAATGGGCCTATATCACCCCCTATCTAGCTCTCCTCCCATGGGAGGAGTTTATAAAGTCTCCTCCCATTGTTAGAAATGTTAAGATAAGCTTTTTATTAAAAAAACATTTTTAAATGTTTATTTTTGAGAGAGACAGAGCGTGAGCAGGGGAGGGGCAGAGAGGGAAAGACACAGAATCCGTAACAGGCTCCAGGCTCTGAGCTATTGGCACAGAGCCTGATGTACGGCTCAAACCCACAAACTGTGAGATCATGACCTGAGCCAAAGTTGGACACTTAACCACCCAGGTCCCCCAAAATGTTAAGATGTTAAGATAATCTTGATACTCATCTCCAACCAGTCACTCAGTACTACTGTTCCTTCCTTCAAAACATTCCTTGCATTTTCATCTTTATTCCCATTTGCCAGTTTATGTCTTTTTTCTTTTATTCATTCATTCATTCATTCATTCAATACTGAGCACCAACTATACAAAAGGCACCGGCACTAGGGCAGTGAAAAAAAACATACCAAATCCTGTCCTCCTGACTTCATCTGTCCTGTGACCTTGATGTCTATCTCTTTCAGCTCAAGGACTCTCTGCTCTGTGCAGCCACCTTGCACTGATAAAATGCTCCCTGAGCATATCACTGAGCCTTCCCTAGCCTCTGGGCTACTCTGTAACTAGAGCTCCAGCCCTCTACAGCCTGTAGAGGACCATCTCAAACTCCTTACCTCCTGAACGGTCTGTCCCAGCCCAGATGGGTATTTTGTTGTCCATGAATATGTCTTGGTTCATTCCCACTTCATTATTCTTGCCTGTTCCACTTTTCCATCATTAATTTAGGCCAGCTATCTCTCTGCACATGAAATTCTAAATTCCTTTTCTTTGGTGAATTCCTCCCAGCCCATTTCTATTTTTCTCTTCTACTTCTGAATTATTGCATCATATACAACCAGCAATTAATCATGGTTTACTTTAGGGTATCTTTTGCATTGCAAAGAGCTCCCTAGCAACTGTCTTCCTGTTTATCTTTAAATTTTGTCATTTCCCCAATCTTGGGCAGTGACTCTTAATTAAAAGTAGTTGATACAAGTGATTGCAAAAATCTGAAATGACTCCTTTGAGGAATCACTAGTTCTCACACAGTGCCTGTTGCTTCTTGTGTTTCTACCATTCCTTTGACCAACCACACAGTTAAAAAACAGAAGAGGAGGTCACACTTCTTAACTCATTCCAAGAGGCCAGAATTACCCTAATATAAAAGCCAGACTAAGATACTGCAAGAAAACAACAGAGCAATAACCCTTACCAATATTGGTACAATAACCAACAAAATATTAACAAACTGGATTCAACCACACATTACGGGTTTACACAACATGACCAAGTAGCCTTTATTCCTGGATTGGAAGGATGGATCAACATATGAAAATCATACAATACCTCACACTCCATTAACAGAATGAAGGGAAAAAATAACAGCCATCTCAGTTGATGCAGAAAAGTATTTGACAACATTTAAGCACTTTGATGGTTAACTGCATAGGTCAATTTGACTGGGTGACTGTGTGCCCAGATACTTGGCCAATCATCACTCTGGGGGTTTCTCTGAGGGTGTTCTTGGGTGAGATTAACGTTTAAATCAGGGGGTTTCTGGACTGGTGAACGTGTGGAGAGCTGGGGAGAGGGGCACGCCTGGAGAGGGCATGGATATGCATCTCTTCCATTTGGCCATGCTTAAGTTACATGGCTAAATAACAAAACAGTCATCTAAACTGTGAACCTCTGACTCCATCTCCACACTTGATCAATTCTTACTTCAGTTCTCTCATGGATAATATCACTTCTCAGTCCATGCTTAAAGGAGAAAAGTCTTTTGAAGCTAAAGAAGGCTTTGGAAGTATAAGAAAGTTCTGGATATTTAAAGGCCAAAGAGTATCTCAGAGAAGAAAACTATGATAAAATCATAAGTGAATGCTCAAAAGGAACAGATGCTCAAGGCAGATATATGGCAGAAGCATTATCAGGACAAGGACAAGGGAGAAAAGGACAGCCAAGGTCATTTCCTCAAGCCTACCCCAATGATCATTCCCATACTGTAGCTACTGTGAGCACCATATTTTCTTCAACCACAAATTATACAGATTTAGTAATACCATCCACATAAATTCCTTTGTACTTGTGCGCAGTTTTGATGTCTTTGTTAGGAAAATAGCTTCAGCTATCTCCAGACCTTGGCCTAATTGCTAATTGGCTCTAGTTTCTCCCACCTGCTGAATGGTTAGCCGAAAGTGACCTTTTGTACTTTTTCTCTTACCACGACTTAACCTCTTCTATGCTAGTGGAAACGAACTCCCCAGCCCTAACCTGCTTAAGTCACAAAGATCCCAGATGCCACCCTCCTGTTCTCTGGGACATCAACGCTTTCCACCCAGCCACCCTTCACTCTCCAGCCTTAGATGGAGACATTTATAGAAATTAGCTAATTTGCATTATACAGCTCATAGGTGCCAGAGTGAAACTTCAAAAGAAGTTTTCATATCTGTATACTTCTCCCTATTCCCTTGCTGTTAGTTACCACACTAAGAATAATATTCTATTCTTATGTATTAATACATGTATTCATTTAAAAGATTATAAAGTAAGGAAATGTGTGGCTTGTGAAAAATCTATAGGTACTGTACATATCATGTAAATGAGAAAAATGTAACATTTTTGCCTGATTATAAACGTTTCTCATGGGCTTTATCAGGCGAACATTCTGCATTTGGCAGAAACATTTCCTGTTGCAATTGCTTTTAAATATGTTTCAATTGGTCAAGAATTGCATATTTTATGCCTTTTTTTGTTTTTTTGCGGGGGGGGGGGGGTGATAACTAAACAAAGGAAATGTGCATAACACTGCCTGCTAATATAGTATGCAAATAAAACATAAGAGCTTAGCTCTTGCACAGACAATAAAAAGATTGGGTGCATCTGCAAGTATCTTTATGAAGAAACCCAGGTGCCTGGGGGACTCATTAGGTTAAGTATCTGCCTCTTGATTTTGTCTCTGGTAACGAACTCACGGTTCTGAGTTCGAGCCTTATATCAGGCTCTCCTCGGACAGTGGGGATTAGGCTTGGGATTCACTCTTTGCCCTTCCTCTGCCTATGCTTTGTCTCTGCCTTTCCCCTACTTGCTCTGCCTCTCTTTTTCTCTCTCTCTCTCAAAATAAAAACTTAAAAAAAGAAACCAAAATTTAAAAGGAGGGAGAAAGGAGCACTGGGAGGCTCAGTTGGTTAAGCATCTGACTTCAGCTCAGGTCATGATCTTGCGGTTTGTGGGCCGAACCCTGCATCGGACTCTGTGCTGAAAGCTTACAGCCTGGAGCTTGCTTTGGATTCTGTGTCATTCTGTGTCATTCTGTCTCTCTCTCTCTCTCTCTCTCCCTCTCTTTCTGAAAAATAAACATTAAAAAATATTTTAAAAAATTAAAGGAAGGAGAACATTTTCGTGTTCTATGAGTAATGTGACCCGTAAACAAACCATTATGTAGAGAAGTGGAGACTGGTCAATTAGTGAAAAAAGAATAATAACAAAATATTTCTTTAAATTTCTAGAGTTCAGAGTTCCTGGATTTTCAAAATGCTCTTATGTACATAATCTCATTTTATCATAATGGTTTCATGCGGTAAGTAGGAAAGTGTAAGTTTCTCCATCTTACAGAGGAGGAAGGTTCAGAGTGTCAAAATCCTTCGTGAAATAATAGGGAGCAAGAGTAATCTGAACATTGTTCTAAGACCTTTGGAGACAGCAACCTAGTTCCGTAATGACAGCTGACGTTTTCCTTAAGCAACATTAATCAAGAGTTTTCTGTGTTACATAAATGGCTCTCAGGGATCATATGTAGATAATAAACAAAGGGGGGGGAAGCAGTCACAAGATTATTATTATACTTTCAAGCTTTCAAGGTGTTATAGATTCCATTCATTCATTCAATAAATATTTACTGAGCAACTACTACATGCCAGCCACTGTGTTAGATGCTTGGGACTCCACCATAAGCAGAACAGGTCATTTGCCCCCATTCTCATAGTTTTCCCTCCAGTGTGTAGAAAGTGGGTTAAGTGAGACATCAAGTTTAAAAAGAAATCTCAAAACATCGTGATGACAAACTTTGAAGAGCATTAGCAAAATACAGAGAATGTGTCCCTCCAACATATAGCCTTAAACTAACCCAAAGTGATGGTACTAAGAGATGGGGGCCTTTGGAGGTGATTAAGTCATGATGGTAGAACCGTCATCAATTAGACTAGTGTCATTATAAGACCGACCACCCCCCCCCCGGGTGGGGTCGGGGTAGTGGGCAGGCAGGCCCCTGCCTTCTTCAACCATCTGCGGATATAAGGTGAAATCTGTCACCAAAAAGAGGGGCATGACCAACCATGCTGGCACTTCATCTTGGGACCTGTGAGAAATAACTTTGTGTTGTTTAGAAGCCACGCCAGAGCGGGAGCAGGTGGGACTAAGCTGGGTGCTATACAAGCCTATGAAAGGAGGACCTGACCTAACTGGTTCTCTGGGGGGACAGAGTAAGCTTCTTTGAGAAAGTAATGGTAAGTGCTGAGATGAAGGATGACCAGGAAGAAGAGTACTAGGCCTGGCACTGGGGGGCAGGAAGTGAGGGGTGGGGGCAAATGCTGCTGGGCAGATTGTGCAAAGGCTCCAAAATGAGGAGGGCGGAAAAGCACCACACACGGGGAGAAACGTTAAAGTTCTTTCTGGCAGGTGTCTCCAATTCCCATCTCCCTTTCTCTAACTGACTTCTAGCGAGTTACCCTGTAGGCCATGGCGCGAATTTAATGAGCACTGCCCTTAGACTACTGGGCCACTGGGCAGCGGGCAGCTGTGCCCTCCGGGGCGGCTCGCCCACTTGCCCCAGCCACTCGCCCGCACACACCGTTGCGACCGCGAGCACCGCGGCTCCTGCAGGATGCGAGCGGCCCTCACTCCGCCAACCAAGCAGCAGCGTCTCCGTGCGGGCTTCCCCACGGACGCCCAGCCTCCCCCGAAGCCCCCGGTTCCCGGGGAGCCGGGCCTGCCCCTCATAGCCCCTGCCGCGGCCCCGCCAGGACCTGCGCACCGAGGCCTGGGCACTGCCAGGCCGCCCGAATGGTCCTCGACGGGAACGGTACCCACGGGCGGCGGCGGGCGTCGGGCCCCGCCGGGGCCCCGGGTACCACCGACCCTGGCCCCGTCCGCCTGCTCACCAGGTCCCGGCTCAGGAGTCACACGATCCGCGCGAGGGCGCGACGGCAGCGACCAGGCCACGGCCTGCCCTGCGGCGGTCCGCAGGGTCGGGCTCCTGGGACTCTTGATGGAATATGAGGTCCCGCGGGGTTCGGCAAGTGCGCTCTCGGCCACTTTCCTCTCTTCAAGCACACAGAGCGGGACAACACGGGGCAGAGTCCTTCAGAGACACGCCATTGGGGCCACCGTGGTGAGGCGAGGACTAGGACGCGCCCAGGCACTGGAAGCCTCGACCCTCAGGCCCATCCGACTCTTAACTGCTGGCAGGCAGGTGGACGCGGGACACTCAGAAAAAGGCAGCGCGCCAGCTGCGAGCTGAGGGCCGGGGCGGGGCTGCCGCGGCGTGGGGCGTGGCTTGGAATCCGAGCTCCCGGCGGGGGCGGGGCCTGCCAGGCCGTGGGTGTCGCCGCTGAGCGGAGTGGGCGGGGTAGACCTGCTACGGTTGGTGGCCGTTGGCTGAGCGGTTGGGGAGAGTTGTGAAGTTTGGTCTCATGCCTGGGGTTAGGGTCATTCATAGCAAGCTTGTGTCCAGTTCTGTAGAAAGCAGGAAACTGCGGCCACCCCAAGCTGCAGTGAACGTCTGTTATTCGGTAAAGAGAGAGGCCAGGCTACTGTGAGAGGTGGAGGAGTGAAGCTATGATCAGTGGTTTTTCATTAAGAGGTGTCGAAAGTGATTGCCAGGGAGTCAGCAGGATTGCTAGTGAAGCTAGCTGTTATCCTTTCATAATCTCTGTTACAGTAGTTTGGAGAGTGGAGTAAAAATAATTCTATTTACCTAGAGTGGCCTTAGAGAGATAAAGCAATCCAGAGGGGACAGCAGTGTATGCAGGCAGCACTGGAAAGGCTGGGTTCACCTGGCCCCCTGATCTCTTCCTGGGAGGTTCTCAGAGACTCGGGAATTTGGGAGGAGGTTGTGGGCAGCAAAAGGACGCCCCAGATCTCCAGGTGGGGGCAGCTGCGGGTGGTGGGGAGCCTAGGCTGTGGCCCCTGCTGCAGGAGGCTCTGCCTTTTAGTGTGGAGTTGGGAGCGGACAAGCTCTCTTTGGGATACAAGGTGTCCTATATCTTTTTTATTGTCTTGCTTCAGGGAGCATGGCCAGACCCAACAGATGGAAGCTGTGAGGAGACCAATTTAGACTTGACTGAAGGTAAGGACTGAGCTGACAACACCCCATTCCTGGGGTCAGACAATCACTGGCCAGGAAGGGTGAGCTCCATGGTGCAAAGAGCATGTTTTTTTGGAATGAGAAGTCTCTCTGCTTCTGGTTTTGAGTTGGTCATTTATTTCTCCAAGGCCGTATTTCCTCACTTACTTCTGAAATGTTGATAAGGATATTTTCCCTGCTATCCCATACACTGTGGTGGAGGTGGACTTTGATAGACGCTGTGAAGATGCTTTGCACAGTAAGAGTGACAAGAGCTAAAATGACTGACTCTCGTCTCAGAACACCAAGGGGTTTTCCATGGTGGGTATTGTTATTAACCTTGCTTTACAAATTAAGGGACTGCGGCTACTGTCTATCCTCGGGTTTCTTTTCTCCTCACCTCCTA
The DNA here is from genome assembly GCF_006229205.1 of Suricata suricatta. Classification (NCBI taxonomy): domain Eukaryota; kingdom Metazoa; phylum Chordata; class Mammalia; order Carnivora; family Herpestidae; genus Suricata; species Suricata suricatta. The sequence continues at coordinate 55,005,664 of NC_043713.1, read as the reverse complement.
CCATATTTGCCTCTTTCTCTCTCAGAATTAAGTCTTTTAGTCTCTGCCTGGTCAATGTTCAACTACACTTCCTCCCCATCCCTGTCACTTCTCTCTTTGTATATGCTCTTCCATCAAAACTGCCTCCACCCTGCTCTTTATTTGTAGCTCGGATTTCTGGTTTTATGCTTTTAGACTGTCCTTTGTCTTTTGTTGTTTTTGTCCCCCCCACCTTTTTTTTCACTTCCCTTCTGGTTTGCTTGTTTATTTGACTTGTCTGTGCATTTGTGTGCTTTTGTCTGTCTGTCTTTTTCTTTTCAGGGATACCTCAAAAAAAAAAAAAAAAGCCAAAGTACACATGGTAGATGTAACAGGGTAATGATAAAAGACCACCAAACACCGACTAGGAGCAAGGCAAGGTTTTATTTATGGTCGGACCAACCCTGATCTCCCTGGTGTTGAGGAGCAGAGAATGGCCCTGAATAAAGGTAGCAGTGAGCTTATATGGTTTTTATCAGGGCATAAAACATCATTATTCAGTTAGCCAATTAAAGTTGACAGCATTTCAGGACACCCAGTCACATTTTTGCAAACAGACAGTAGTTCTGGTGGGACACTATCAGTTTTAAAATTCTTTGTCTTAAGAGGGTTTTGAAATGTCCAATTATAGTCAGACACTCCAGGTTCTGTGAGATAGTGAATATGTGATTTCCCACGCGTGTGCTTTGTCTGGTCAGCTTCAGATAGGGAGGTGGGACTTCAATTTACGACCTAAGTTGTCTGTTTAGAAAGCAGGTGAATTTACAGGTGAAGTTAGCACCTCCTGATAACTCCAACAGAGAGCCACATAGCGGTCACCACGCAGTCAGTCAGAACAGTGAACGGAGAGATACATTTGCAAAGCAATTTATAGAAGCCAAAACAGCAAGTTAATGATTTTCAATTTTTTACTCAGTTTTGCTAACCTACAACAGTGGAGAGTCCCAGATTTCAATACGAGTAGGGAAATAAAATAACCAAAGGCACAACAAGGGACACCATTAAAAGAAGAGTTCCTAAACGGACAGGCCTTGGACAGTCAATGTCCTTTAATATAGCAATACTCACAGGTGCAGAGAGCAAAAGAAGCTTTAAAAACTGACAAGAGACACAAAGCTAGACAAAATGATGAAACAGAAAAACTCTCCTCTAAAGAAACTCCAGGAAGAAATCACAGCTACAGAATTGCACAAAACAGATATAAGCCACATAACTCATCAAGAATTTAGAATAATTGTCATAAAATTAATCACTGGGCTTGAAAAAGGCATGGAGACATCAGAGAAACTATTGCTACAAAGACTATGGACCTTAAAAACAGTTGTGACGAATTATTAAAATGCTATAAATTAGGTACAGAATAAAATGGAGGCAGCCACTGCATGGATTGAAGAGGCAGAGAGGAGAATAGGTGAATTAGAAGACACAATTATATGCCAGAGTCCAGCTCCAGCAGGTCCAGGGCTCCCTGAAGGATGGAAGGTGTCAGCAAAAGGGAGTGAGAGAGCCTTGGCTTCTTTCTGCTCACCAGGCCGGCACCTCTGCACTGACCTGAGAGTCAGCTTTATTTGTTGGGAAAAAAAATATGGGGTACGAAACAGAAGTGGCAATTGCCTTAGACAATGATTTCTGATGAGAAATTCTTTGTTATATAAAAATTTCCCAGAACATAGATTGGTAGAAGACTCATGCATAATTTTTATCAGTAGTGATTGAAGTAGGTGACTAGATGCTAACAATTATAAAGGAAGGGATCTCTAGCATTCAAATACAAGGCAATGTTCTTAGCATAGCAGAGGCAAGAGTTAGTTCTTTTGTGAGCCGGGGTCAATAGCCTGTTTTCTTGAGGGGAAGAAAAACAATTACTTAGGAAATGTAATATTTGCTCCTATAATCACAAAAGAACCTCCTATAATAAGTTTTTTTCACAACGTACAATTTGCATATTTTTAGCATAAGACACGTCACTATTGATGCCAGTTGGCAGTGCGCCCTGGAGACAGACATCAGGCACCATCCAACTGCAGGAGGCCCTGGCCTTGCAAACCTGTCTTACTTTAGAAATGGCTTCCAGCAATTAAGACAAAGAGGAGGCCCAGAAAAAGAGAGAGAAACTGACCCAGGAGCACCAAAGGAGAATTTGAGACCTGAGTGATACAATCAAATGCAACAATATCTGTATCATAGGAATTCCTGCAGAAGAAGGAGAGAGAGAGAGAAAGGTGCTGAAGGGGTACTTGAACAAATTATAACTGAGAAATTCCCCAATCTGGGGAAAGAAATAGACATTAATCCAAGAGGCACAGAGAACTCCCCTCAGATGTAACTTAAATTGACCTTTGACGTGACATATCATAATGAAAGTGGCAAAATATAAGGATAAAGAAAGAATTCTGAAAGCAGCTAGGGAGAAAAGGGCCCTAACATACAAAGGGAAACCTATCAGAGTGGTTACAGACCTACCTACTGAAACTTGGCAGGCCAGAAAGGAATGGCAGGAAATCTTCAATGTGATGAATAGGAAATATATGCAACCAAGAATCCTTTATCCAGCAAGTATGTCATTCAGAATAGAAGGAGAGATGAAGGTTTTCCCAAATAAATAAAAATTGAAAGAATTCATCACCACTAAACCATCCCTATAAGAAATCCTAAGAGGGACTCTATGAGGGAAATCTTACAAGGAATGCAAGGTACAGAGACACAAGTACAAGCATGAACCCTACAGAGAACACAGTGACTCTAAACCCATATTTTTCAATAATAACACTGAATGTAAACGGACTAAATGCTCCAATCAAAAGACACAGTGTAGCAGAATGGATAAAAAAACAAAAGCCATCTTTTTGCTGTCTACAAGAGACTCATTTTAGACCTGAAGATAAAAAAACAAAAGCCATCTTTTTGCTGTCTACAAGAGATTCATTTTAGACCTGAAGACACCTTCAGATTAAAAGTAAGGGGATGGAGAAATATCTATCATGTGCCTGGAAGTCAAAAGAAAGCTGCAGTAGCCATACTTATATCAGACAAACTGGACTTTAAGTAAAGGCAGTAACAGGAGATGCAGAAGGGCATTATATGATAATTACAGTGTCTATCTGTCAGAGAGAGCTAACAATTATAAACATCTATGCACCAAATTTGGTAGCACCCAAATACATAAAAACAGTTAATTACAAACAGACACAATCTTATTGACAAGAATGTGCTAATTGCAGGGGATTTTAACACTCCACTTACAGCAATGGATAGATCAACTAGATAGAAAATCATGATGGAAACAATGGGCCTTAACAACATATTGGAACAGATGGAAATAATAGATATATTTAGAACTCTACATCCTGAAGCTATGGAATTCACTTTCTTCTCAAGTGCACATGGTACATTCTTCATAATAGACCACATACTGGGTCATAAAGCAGCCCTCAATAAATATAAGAGAATTGAGATCATACCATGCACACGTTCAGATCACAATGCTATGAAACTTAAACTCAATCACAGGAAAAAGTCTGGAAAATCTCCAACAACATGGAAGTTAAAGACCACCCTACTAAAGAATGATTGGACCAATCATGCAAGTAGAGGATAAATTAAAAAATATATGGAAACAAATGAAAATACAACAATCTAAAGTCTTTGGGATGCAGCAAAGGCAGTCCTAAGAGGAAAGTATATTGCAATTCAGGACTATTTTAAGAAACTAGAAAAAGCACAAATACAAAATCTAAAGGAACTAGAAGAGAAGCAGCAAGAGCACCCCAAACCCAGCAGAAGAAGAGAAATAATAATGATCAGGGCAGAAATAAACAATATAGAATAAAAAAAAAACAGTTGAACAGATCAGTGAAACCAAGAGTTGGTTTTTTGAAAGAATAAACAAAATTGATAAACCTCTAGCAAGTCTTCTTAAAAGGAAAAGAGAGAGCATGCAAATTGAACAAATCACAAAAATCAATCCATTACAAGCAATCCCTCAGAAACACAAGCAGTTATCAGGGAATACTATGAAAAATTGTATGCAAAAAAACTGGACAACCTAGAAAAAAATTGACAAATTCCTAAACACACATGCACTGCCAAAATTCAAAGGGGAAGAGATAGAAAACCTGAACAGACCCATAACCAGTGAAGAAATCTAATCAGTTATCAAAAATCACCCATTGAATAAGAGCCCTGGGCCAGATGACTTTCCTGGGGAATTCTGTTGGATATTTAAAGCAGAGTTAATACACTTCTTCTCAAGCTATTCCAAAAAATAGAACTAGAAGGAAAACTTCTAGACTCATTTTATGAAGCCAGCATCACTTTAATTCCAAACCAGACAGAGACCCAGCAAAAAAAGAGAATCACAGGCCAATATCCTTGATGAATATAGATGTAAAAATACTCAACAAGATACTAGCAAGTCGAATTCAACAGAACATAAAAAGAATTATCCACCATGAACAAGTGTGATTCATTCCTGGGTTATAGGGCTGGTTCAATATTTGCAAATCAATGTAATACTAACACTAATCACACTAACAAAAGATAAAAACCATATGATCCTGTTGATAAGATGCAGAATAAAAACATTTGACAAAATATAGCATCCTTTCTTTATAAAAGATAAAGTTGGGATAGAAGGAACTTACTTAAACATCATAAAAGCCATTTATGAAAAGCTCACAGCTAATACCATCCTCAATGGGGAAAAACAGAGTTTTCCCCTAAGATTGGGAACACAACAGGGATATCCACTCTCAAACTGTTGTTTAACATAGTGCTAGAAATCCTAGCATCAGCAATCAGACAACAAAAGGAAATAAAGGGCATCAGAATCAGCAAAGAAGAAGTCAAACTTTCACTTTTCACAGATGACACGATACTCTACATGGAAAACCTGACAGATTCCACCAGAAGCCTGCTAGTACTCATCCATGAATTCAGCAAAGTTGCTGGGTACAAAATCAATATACAGAAATCGGTTGCATTTTTATACACCAATAATGAAGCAGCAGAAAGAGATCCCATTCACAATTGCATGAAAAACCATAAAATACCTAGAAATAAATGTAGCCAAAGATGTAAAAGACCTGTACTATGAAAACTATAGAAAGCTTATGAAAGAAATTGAAGAAGACACAAAGAAATGGAAAAACATTACATGCTCATGGATTGGAAAATAAACATTGTGAAAATGTCATTACTACCCAAAGCAATCACACATTCAATGCAATCCCCATCAAAATTGCACTGTCATTCTTCTCAGAGCTAGAACAAACTATCCTCAAATTGATATGGAACCACTAGAGACCCCGGATAGCCAAAGTAATATTGAAGAAGAAAACCAAAATGGAAGGCATCACATTCCCAGACTTAGCCTCTACTACAGAGCTGTCATCATCAAGACAGTATGGTATTGGCACAAAAACAGACACATAGACCAATGGAATAAAACAGAGAACCCGGAACTGGACCTACAAATATATGGCCAATTAATTTTGACAAAGCAGGAAAGAGTATCCAATGGAAAAGACAGCCTCTTTAACAGGTGGTGCTGGGATAGCTGGACAGCAACATGCAAAAGAATGAAACTAGACCACTTTCTTACACCATACACAAAAATAAACTCAAAATGGATGAAGGACCTGAATATGAGACAGGAACCATCAAAATCCTCGAGAAGAAAGCAGGAATTAACCTCCTTGACCTCATCTGTAGCAATTCCTACTCGTCACATTCCAAAAGTCAAGGGAATCAAGAGCAAACATGAACTATTGGGACCTCATCAAGATAAAAAGCTTTTGCACTGCAAAGGAAACAACCAAAATACTCATAGGCAACTGATGGAATGGGGAAAGACAGTTGAAATTGGCATATCAGATAAAGGGCTAGTATCCAAAATCTACAAGGAACTCACCACACTCCACACCGGAAAAACAAATAAACCAGTGAAGAAATGGGCAGAGGACATGAATAGACATTTCTTGAGAGAGGACATCCTGATGGCCAACAGACACATGAAATGATGCTCAGCGTCCCTCATCACCAGGGAAACACAAATCAAAACCACACTGAGAAACCACCTCACACCAGTCAGAATGGCTAAATTGAACAAATCAGGAGACTATAGATCCTGGCGATGATGTGGAGAAATGGGCCCTTCCTACACTGTTGGTGGGAATGTAAACTGGTGCAGCCGCTCTGGAAAACAGTGTAGAGGTTCCTCAAAAAACTATCAATAGAACTCTCCTATGACTCAGCAATAGCACTGCTAGGAATTTACCCAAGGGATACAGATGTGCTGATGCATAGGGGCACGTGTACCCCAATGTTCATAGCAGCACATTCATCAACAGCTAAGTCATGGAAAGAGCCTAAATGTCCATCACATGATGAATGGATCAAGAAGATATGGTTTATCTATACAATGGAATACTACAAGGCAATGAGAAAGAATGAAATCTGGCCATTCGTGGCAATGTGGATGGATTTGGAGGGTGTCATGCTAAGTGAAATAAGTCAGGCGGAGGAGGACAGATACCATATGTTTTCACTCATAACTGTAACAGGAGAAACTTAGCAAAGGACCACAGGGAGGGGAGAGGAGGAAAATAGTTGAGGAGAGAGAGGGAGGCAAACCATGAGAGACCCTTGAATACTTGAGAAGAAACTGAGGGCTGATGGGGGAGTGGGAGAGAGAAAGGTGGGTGATGGGCATGGAGGAGGGCAGTTGTGGGGATAAGCACTGGGTGTTACATGGAAACCAATTTGATAATAAATTATTAAATAAATAAATAAAGCTGGCCTGAGCATCAGTCTCCTGGGTTTCTCGCTGTATCCCACGCCCTCCCCCCACCCCAGCCGGTCACAGTACAACCTTCAGCAGCTTCATGTCCACAGAAGACCTATTTGAGGAGCACCAAAGTCTGAGGAACTCACAAGAGGAACTCATGGCTCACAGATTTCCGTGGAAATCCTAGGGGAACCTGGTTTGAGTACACCGAGGTCAGGCCCAGGCGTGGACCTGGGCCTTCTGGTCTCTGTGAATTTTCCTGACTTTAGACTACTGTCCTTGGTAGACCTCCGTGATGGTTACTTCAGGATTGATGATGAGGTGGTTGTAGCCAACACAGGACAAAAGAATTCATATAGTAAATGGTAGAGCTCATGGAAGCTCTCCAGATAGGGTGTGGAGAGTTTGGTGCATTAGTGAGTTTTTAAGAATGTCTTTGTGGGGCACCTGGGTGGCTCATTCGGTTAAGTGTCTGACTTCGCCTCAGGTCATGGTCTCACAGTCTGTGGAGCCTGCTTTGGATTCTGTGTCCCCTCTCTTTCTGTCCCTCCCCTGCTCACTCTCTGTCTCTTTCTCAAAATAAAATAAAGACATAAAAAATTAAAAAAAAATGTCTTTGCTCTTCATGAACGCTGGTGGGCACAACATTTCTGCTTCAGACAAAACTTCTGCATGTGGTGCATGTAGCTCTATCATGGGGAATGGGGGTTAGCAGGATACCATCAGGTGGAGGCTTCTAGCATGTCACATTATCCTTCTGTGTCCTGATATATCTTCTTTTACTGATTTATTTTGATCAGTTTATCTTGAGCAGTGTTCCTCACTAAAGGAAGATGGAGTATCCTGCCCCCAGAGGAGGCAGCAGCCACGTCTCCTCTAGGGAGAAATCCATCCAGATCAGTCTGGTTTGGAGGGCACCATCGGGCACACTTCCCCAAGGGCCAGCCAGCACACGTGCGCATCTGCGGGGCCCTCTTCTGATCCAGGTGAGAGCCGGATTTTCCCTGTTTATTTCCAGAGTCTCAGGAGGCAGGCATCCCTGCAGTGGTTGCCTGAGCGATTTCAACCTTTGCCAAACGGAAGGCCAGGGGCTCTGTCTAGCCACTTTATGGAAGCCCGAGATTCAAGAGAGCACAGAATGCGAACGCTTTCTAAAACCCTTTCTCCCCCTAACTTTAGGCCTTTGTATAATACTATGAATGCCGATTTTTGTGGGGGAAATGTTTTTATGAAACGTACCCCTCTTGGGGACTGAAATCTGTGTGAATGGTTTGAACTAGCTGCTTTCTTGACCCACTCTGCTGGTGGTTGGGGGCAGTTTTCTCTCTTTAATGTTTAGTTTTGAGACAAGAGAGAGCGAGCAGGGGAGGGGCCCAAGGTGGGGCAAAAGATCGGAAGTGGGTTTAGCTCTGACAGTAGCGAGCCCAAAGCGGAACTTGAACTCATGAACCATAATAAGATCATGACCTGAGCTGATGTCAGCTACTCAGTTGACTGAGGCACCCAGGTGTCCTGGGAGCAGTTTTCTGTGTAGGCTGCATTGACCACTGAGTGAGTCACTCTGGAAGGAGCTCATACTTTCTGTTGCAGAATTGTCCTGTAGCCATAATGAAAGTTCCTCTCTGTCTGTTGAAGGCAATAGAAACTTCATCTCCTCTAACACCTACAGTAGTTGTAGGGTAGATCAGATAGGGTTCTTTTTATCTAGCTCTTCATGTTTCATTTCGCCTTTCAAATTATTTAAGGCTGGCTTTGGTAGTTCATTCTCAAAGAATGTCAAATTGTGGTTTCAGATCCATTTAGAATTCGTAAGAGGAACGTTGGCCGAGCTGACCCATTCATCTGGAATTCCAGGAAGGCAAAGCCCTATTTATACGCCCCACGTGTCCCAAGAGGTTGTATGTCCAAGCAATCCTCCTAAAGTCATCTCCATTGTCCCTGTACCCAGTGCTAACTGTAATCTGGCACCTGTAATTCTGATGGCTGTAGAAGGTACAAGCTGAAGAAACCGCCTGAAGGTAACACACTTCCGTTTCAAACCAGCTTTGAAGTCGTCAGCCCAAGGACTCTTGGACTGTCTGAAATACTGGGAAGGAGCACACAACAATCCTGCCTCTTTCCAGAAATCGTTCCACTGGAAATTATCATTTTTCACAGGAGATATTCTTGATTGTCCTTCTTGACAGTCTAATGATTTTAATGTTTTCCCTATGATAAGCCTTTTCTGGTATTTTCTCAATAATGGCAGTGGACAAAGCATGGTTCTCTCCCAGGGTCCATTTGACATAGGAATTCAGTGTACCACTGCCAATGTTTCAGAGCCCAAGCATAGAGCCCAGGCCTCACGTTTTTTACAGCGTTGTTGAGGTATAATTGACATACAATAAACTTCATATATTTAAAGTGTACAGTTTGATGTGTTTTAGCATATGTATACCTCCCTGCAACTGTCACCACATTCAAGATAATGAACATATCAACCCCAAAGGTTTCTTCATGCCCCTTTGCAACTCCTCTCTTCCCACCCTCCTTTAAACTTTTAACACATTATTTCAAAGTTGAAGACAAAAAGTGGGAAAGCTTCTCTACCCACTCAGCAAGCCTGGTATAATCCCATCTCCGAGAGAAGGTAAGGACATTTTGACAATTACAGACCCAGTGTTACTTTTGGACCCAGGTGTGAAGATCCTCAATAACATACTGGTTAATTAATCACTTATGGAAAAAATAGGACCAATTACAATTGCACCCCATAGACTTCCCTTTTTATTCTCCAGTGTATTATATTTTTTCACTAAATCTTTGTTCCTTTTATCCCCAGTCTTTCTTCCAATTCCCTCACAGTTTTAGCTTTAGTTGATATTCTCATTTTATCCTGACATTATAAAACAAGATGGCTGTTTTCTCATAATAAGCTCCTGGAGGGGAAATGTGTCCTAGGTGAAGAATGGTTGCTAGTAGGTAGCAATCACCCACATTTCAAGTGAAAGGAGCAGAGCACTGAAGTTATATTTAATTATAATTTTCTTAGCCCCTTCTGTTGCTCATCAATCCCTTGAGTCCCCAAGAAATACCACTGGAATTGCCAAGGCATTCATTTGCCAGGTACCTCAGCTTGCATCAAAGCTCCTAAAAAAGACTTCTTTGACCAGGAGGGTAGGTCCCAACAAATAGGTCTTTTATGATAAAATATTAATGTTCCATTCAGTCAATCTATGCAGCTGTCTCTAACATTGATATTTAGAAATTATACATGACTGAATATTGAACACTTTTCAAATATTTATCAAGTGCTAATGGTTAGATGAAAATGGAGAAAATGCTCTATGAGAATTGCTAGGACCAGGACATCTGGGTGGTTCAGTCAGTTAAGCATCCAGCTTGGGTCATGATCTCGTGATTCATATTGAGCCCCAGTTCCGGCCCTGCCCTGACAGTACAGCGCCTGCTTGATATTCTCTCTCCTACTCTCTCTGCCCTTCCCCTGCTCACACACTCTCAAAATAAACTACGATTGCTAGGACCAAAAGGCATACGTGCACCTTAAAATGCTATGAAGTCAAGGGCTAAGTTATAGTACAGTGGGGTAGAAAGGAATGGGAAGGCTCTAAAAAGGTAATTGTAACTATAATTTGTAGGCTGTATATACAATAGGAACACTTACAACAGCCTAGCCAACAAAGTACTTTCACTGTAGTAATGGGACTGTTGGGGGAAGGGTGGATGGTATGGGGACATGAGAGATCTAAGTTCCCTAGTTGAAACAGGGACCTGGTGTAATGGGAAAGAGTACAAGCCAGGTCAGACCTGATCATGCAGGACCCAACAAAATTACCATCTACATTGGGGGACTCAGAGCCCTCTGCCCACCCCAGCAGAGGTCAAAAAAGCAAATGGCGTGCCATATGCCTATGCAGGGAGGAGCACAAGGAAGCATTTCCTGCCCACTTCTCTCCCAGTCATCCCAAAGTCTCCTTGTGTGCTCCTGGGTGTGTGACCAAAGGGTGTCTTGACTTCAACCATGGCCTCGGGAAAAGCTTTAAAGGCCCTTCCTCCCTCCTCCCCTCCCCCCATCCCCATGTGAGGGCATGATGTAAAGAACTTCTGTCTGCTGGAGAGTTCAGTTCCAACACAAGAGGACAACGACAGCAATGTACCCGCAAATATTCTGGAGCTTAGCTGGCACCAACCAGGACTGGGATAGAACTCAAGTCCTCTGCTGCTGTCTAGTGACAGACACCAGGAGAGCAGAATGTTCTCTGGGATAACGACAGGTATTTTTAGAGGTAAAAATGACAAAATCTAAATGTTGACAAGTTCAAACTAGAAGGACTTGGGCCTACCTGTGTTCTTTTAGGACTAGAATATGGCTGTGCTTGCAAACTCGATCACCCCATGGTTTACCACTGGGTTGATGTGGGCTGTGACAAGAAAGGATCCAAGAAACTCAAGAGTTTAGACTTGAAGAACTAAAAACTGTTGCTTTTAACTGACATCTTATAAAACCAACCTATGGATAGAATGGATTTTGGCATAGAGATTTAAAAATTCTCTTTGAGACATGCTAAGTATGGGATGTTTAAAGGGGGATATTTTTGCTAAACTGGATAAAAATTATGCAGCACCATGAGTTAATGGGTTCAACTATCATGTACTGTTATTTGATATAAACATCAAACATCTCCAGGATACAGATAATTGGAGCTCTATTAAGATTAATTGGGTATACAGTAAATGGATTGGTCAAGAGATGAAGGGATGATTGCTGTCTCATGGAAAAAGCCAATCCCAATGATCATATATGTATTCCTTGTGTATCTGTATGTTAGCTGGGTTGAACGTATGTTATCGGGGGAGGGACTGTAAAAAAAAAAAAAGGTCGACGTGACCTTTTCTCTATCTCTGTGGACATCTGACCGTAGGTTAACTTTCTCGCTTCTTTCTTCTGGGAACCTGTAAGAGAACATGTTAGCTGTACTGCTTGGGGAACATCGTTTTTAGTAAAAGCTGATGCAGAACTAGGCTTCTAAACCATGAGTTTTGTAACCTTTTCCTCTTGAAACAAAAAAACCTCCACATATTGGGCAGCGCAATGTGCTAATATGTGGTTCTGACTATACTGGGTACAGAACGACCAAGGACAAAATAATTCCTCAGACCCACCCCTCGGTATGAATTATGGAGGAAGAAGACCTCACAGAAACACCTCAGACTGCTTGCTCTGTGGTGACCCCTTTGAAATCTCTGCATAACAATTTTACAAGGCATCCAAAGGTTACTGTTATTTATTGTTGTTATCCAGCAAACTCTTGGAATCTGTAAATTCTTAGGCTCCTCTAGGTAGAGGTTGCTTGCTAATGGCACACAGGCATCCTGAGATTATTTTTGTGAACCTTTTGCTTATAACTATGGGAAAATGTCATGGAATGACGTTAACTTGCTAAACTGACATGGAGGGTGTTAAATTTTTATGTTCAGTATATTTTGTGTTTATTATCTGCATCACTAGATAATACATCTTGCTGAATCAAGAGTTGTAGGGCTAGAGATTATATAACTCTGGATTGCTCATTAGAACTGGATTAGTTTGTAACTATTTTAGTTATTTAAACTGAAACAATAAGTCATTTCTTTAAAATAGGAAGTGATGGGGCGCCTGGGTGGCTCAGTTGGTTAAGCGTCCGGCTTCGGCTCAGGTCATGATCTCACGGTCGTGGGTTCGAGCCCCGTGTCGGGCTCTGTGCTGACAGCTAGCTCAGAGCCTGGAGCCTGCTTCAGACTCTGTGTCTCTCTCTCTCTCTGACCCTCTCCTGCTCATGCTGTCTCTCTCTGTGTCTCAAAAATAAATAAAAAACATTTTAAAAAAATAAAATAAGAAGTGATGGGGCATCTGGGTGGCTCAGATCTGGGTAGCTTAAGCATCTGACTCTTGGTTTCAGCTGAGGTCATGATCTCAAAGTTGCTGGGGTTGAGCCGTGCATGGGGCTCTGAGCAGACAGTGTGGAGCCTGCTTGGGTTTCTCTCTCTCTCCTTCTCTCTGTCCTTTCCCCACTCATACACACTCTTTTTCTCTCTCATAATAAAAAACCATTAAGAAAATAAATAAAATAAGTTGTTGCATCACTGAAAGATTTATGACACTACCAGTAGCTTCTGCAACGCTGCTCGGCAATGGATTATTAGTGTGGCAAATTCACTTAATATTAGTGATGGGTACGTTCTTGTTGATTTTGGTACTTCTATATTCAAATTGTCGTTAAGTCATTGCGCTGGAGCCCTGGGTGGTGTGGAGTGAGATGTAGCAGGTGAGGGTCACTGATGGGAGAGAAGCCCCTGTCATTTAAGGACACAAGTTACACCCCAGCACTGGCCCACAGCTGCAGAGGGAGGGAGCATGTGGTGAAGTGCAAAGCAATGCTCAGAATGCATTACTGTTTAACCTAGAAGCTCATAAGCAAATTGTTAGGAACCCACACATGCTTGCTAGTTGACTCAGTTCAGGTAAAACTTTTCAAAAGCATACTCCCCTGTTCCCTTTCCTTCTTACCCCCACCCAGAGCAAGTGCAATTTACTGTGGGGAAGATAAAAAGACACATCTAAGGGGGACCCCAGCATTGCCCAAAGTCCTGATTCTCTTTAATCTGCTTTTATGTTTTTATGTTAAGCATTTCTTTTTCAAAATTCTATAGAAAATTTCTAGCATAGAGAATATTATACTGAATATGCCTACCACCCTTCCATCAAATATTTTACTATATTTGGCCTGATACATATCTGTCCTTCTATTGATTCATCAATTTATTTTATTTTTACACATTTCACAATAAGTTACAGACACCAATACACTTTCCCTGAAATATTCTAGTATGCATATTTCTTCAAAGTTCAATATTTCTTATTTGCAAATTATTTTCTTTTGAGGTAACACATATAATGAAATGCAGAAATAGTAAACATTCACGAAGTTTTGACAAATACATACATCTTTGTAACTCACCAAGAAATGGAAAAACATTCCATGCTCATGGATCAGAAGAATAAACATTGTGAAAATGTCATTACTACCCAAAACAATCTACACATTCAATGCCATCCCCATCAAAATTGCACCAGCATTCTTCTCAAAGCTAGAACAAGCTATCCTCAAATTTGTATGGAACCTCAAAAAACCCCAAATAGTCAAAGTAATATTGAAGAAGAAAACCAAAATGGGAGACATCACAATCCCAGACTTTAGCCTCTACTACAGAGCTGTCATCATCAAGACAGTATGGTATTGGCACAAAAACAGACGCATAGACCAATGGAATAGAATAGAGAACCCAGAACTGGACCCACAAATGCATGTCCAATTAATCTTTGACAAAGCAGGAAAGAGTGTCCAATGGAAAAAAGACAGCCTCTTTAGCAGGTGGTGCTGGGATAGCTGGACAGCAACATGCAGAAGAAGGAAACTAGACCACTTTCTTACACCATACACAAAAATTAACTCAAAATGGATGAAGGACCTGAATGTGAGTCAGGAAACCATCAAAACCCTCGAGAAGAAAGTAGGAAACAACCTCCTTGACCTCAACTGCAGCAATTTCCACTCCACACATCCCCAAAGGCAAGAAAATCAAGAGCAAAAATGAACTATTGGGACCTCATCAATATAAAAAGCTTCTGCGCTGCAAAGGAAACAATCAAGAAAACAAATAGGCAACCAACAGAATGGGAAAAGATAGTTGCAAATGACATATCAGATAAAGGGCTAAGTATCCAAAATCTATAAGGAACTCACCAAACCCCACCCCCCCCCAAAAAATAACCCAGTGAAGAAATGGGCAGGAGACATGAACAGACACTTCTCCAAAGAGGACATCCAGATGGCCTATAGGCACATGAAACGATGCTCAACATCACTCATCATCAGGGAAACACTAATCAAAACCACATTGAGATACCACCTCACGCTAGTCAGAGTGGCTAAAATGAACAAATCAAGAGACTATAGATCCTGGCGAGGGTATGGAGAGGTGGGCACCCTTCTACACTGTTGGTGGGAATGTAAACTGATGTAGCCGCTCTGGAAAACAGTGTGGAGGTTCCTCAAAAACTATCAATAGAACTCCCTTATGACCCAGCCATAGCACTGCTAGGGATTTACCCAAGGGATACAGAAGTGCTGATGCATAGGAGCACATGTACCCCAGTGTTCATAGCAGCAATGTCAACAATAGCCAAAACATGGAAAGAGCCTAAATGTCCATCACCTGATGAGTGGATCAAGAAGATGTGGTATATATACACAATGGAGTATTACATGGCAATTAGAAAGATTGAAATATGGCCATTTGTAGGAAAGTGGATGGACCTTGAGGGTGTCATGCTAAGTGAAACAAGTCAGGCGGAGAACAGATACCATATGTTTGCACTCATAGGTCTAGCAGGAAAACAGGAGAAACCTAATGGAGGACCAGGGGGAGGGGAAGAGGGAAAGAGAGTTGGGGAAAGGGACGCAAAACTTGAGAGACTATTGAATACTGAAAACA